>NC_034188.2:86857669-86977669 GCF_002021735.2 Oncorhynchus kisutch | reverse complement strand
TAGTAGTAGTGGTAGTAGTAGTGATAGTAGTAGTGATAGTAGTAGTGATAGTAGTAGTGATAGTAGAGGTTATAGTAGTAGTGATAGTAGTAGTGATAGTAGTAGTGATAGTAGTAGTGGTAGTAGTAGTGGTAGTGGTAGTAGTAGTGATAGTAGTAGTGATAGTAGTAGTGGTAGTAGTAGTGGTAGTAGTAGTGATAGTAGTAGTGACAGTAGTAGTGGTAGTAGTAGTGATAGTAGTAGTGGTAGTAGTAGTGATAGTAGTAGTGATAGTAGTAGTGATAGTAGTAGTGATAGTAGTAGTGATAGTACTAGTGATAGTAGAGGTGATAGTAGTAGTGGTAGTAGTAGTGATAGTAGAGGTTATAGTAGTAGTGGTAGTAGTAGTGATAGTAGAGGTGATAGTAGTAGTGGTAGTAGTAGTGACAGTAGTAGTGGTAGTAGAGGTGATAGTAGTAGTGATAGTAGTAGTGATAGTAGTAGTGGTAGTAGTAGTGGTAGTAGAGGTGATAGTAGTAGTGATAGTAGTAGTGATAGTAGTAGTGATAGTAGTAGTGATAGTAGTAGTGATAGTAGAGGTTATAGTAGTAGTGATAGTAGTAGTGGTAGTAGAGGTGATAGTAGTAGTGGTAGTAGTAGTGGTAGTAGAGGTGATAGTAGTAGTGGTAGTAGTAGTGACAGTAGTAGTGGTAGTAGAGGTGATAGTAGTAGTGATAGTAGTAGTGATAGTAGTAGTGGTAGTAGTAGTGACAGTAGTAGTGGTAGTAGAGGTGATAGTAGTAGTGATAGTAGTAGTGATAGTAGTAGTGATAGTAGTAGTGATAGTAGAGGTTATAGTAGTAGTGGTAGTAGAGGTGATAGTAGTAGTGGTAGTAGTAGTGGTAGTAGAGGTGATAGTAGTAGTGGTGGTAGTAGTAGTGATAGTAGTAGTGGTAGTAGTAGTGACAGTAGTAGCGGTAGTAGTAGCGATAGTATTAGCGATAGTAGTAGTGGTAGTAGAGGTGATAGTAGAGGTGATAGTAGAGGTGATAGTAGTAGTGATAGTAGTAGTGATAGTAGTAGTGATAGTAGTAGTGGTAGTAGTAGTGACCAGTAGTAGTGATAGTAGAGGTGATAGTAGTAGTGATAGTAGTAGTGGTAGTAGCAGTGATAGTAGTAGTGATAGTAGTAGTGGTGATAGTAGTAGTGATAGTAGTAGTGGTAGTAGAGGTTATAGTAGTAGTGGTAGTAGAGGTTATAGTAGTAGTCATAGTAGTAGTGGTAGTAGAGGTTATAGTAGTAGTGGTAGTAGAGGTTATAGTAGTAGTGGTAGTAGTAGTGATAGTAGTAGTGGTGATAGTAGTAGTGATAGTAGTAGTGGTAGTAGAGGTTATAGTAGTAGTGGTAGTAGAGGTTATAGTAGTAGTGGTAGTAGAGGTTATAGTAGTAGTGGTAGTAGTAGTGATAGTAGTAGTGATAGTAGTAGTGATAGTAGTAGTGATAGTAGTAGTGATAGTAGTAGTGATAGTAGTAGTGATAGTAGCAGTGATAGTAGTAGTGATAGTAGTAGTGGTAGTAGTAGTGGTAGTAGTAGTGATAGTAGTAGTGATAGTAGTAGTGATAGTACTAGTGATAGTAGAGCTTATAGTAGTAGTGATAGTAGTAGTGATAGTAGTAGTGGTAGTAGTAGTGATAGTAGTAGTGATAGTAGTAGTGATAGTAGTAGTGGTAGTAGTAGTGGTAGTAGTAGTGGTAGTAGTAGTGATAGTAGTAGTGACAGTAGTAGTGGTAGTAGTAGTGATAGTACTAGTGATAGTAGAGGTGATAGTAGTAGTGGTAGTAGTAGTGATAGTAGAGGTTATAGTAGTAGTGGTAGTAGTAGTGATAGTAGAGGTGATAGTAGTAGTGGTAGTAGTAGTGACAGTAGTAGAGGTGATAGTAGTAGTGATAGTAGTAGTGATAGTAGTAGTGGTAGTAGTTGTGACAGTAGTAGTGGTAGTAGAGGTGATAGTAGTAGTGATAGTAGTAGTGATAGTAGTAGTGATAGTAGAGGTTATAGTAGTAGTGATAGTAGTAGTGGTAGTAGAGGTGATAGTAGTAGTGATAGTAGTAGTGATAGTAGTAGTGGTAGTAGAGGTGATAGTAGTAGTGGTAGTAGTAGTGATAGTAGTAGTGGTAGTAGAGGTTATAGTAGTAGTGCTAGTAGAGGTTATAGTAGTAGTGGTAGTAGAGGTTATAGTAGTAGTGATAGTAGTAGTGATAGTAGTAGTGATAGTAGTAGTGATAGTAGCAGTGATAGTAGTAGTGATAGTAGTAGTGGTAGTAGTAGTGGTAGTAGTAGTGGTAGTAGTAGTGGTAGTAGTAGTGGTAGTAGTAGTGGTAGTAGTAGTGATAGTAGTAGTTATAGTACTAGTTTTAGTAGAGGTTATAGTAGTAGTGATAGTAGTAGTGGTAGTAGTAGTGGTAGTAGTAGTGATAGTAGTAGTGGTAGTAGTAGTGGTAGTAGTGGTAGTAGTAGTGGTAGTAGTAGTGACAGTAGTAGTGGTAGTAGTAGTGATAGTAGTAGTGATAGTAGTAGTGATAGTAGTAGTGATAGTAGTAGTGATAGTACTAGTGATAGTACTAGTGATAGTACTAGTGATAGTAGAGGTGATAGTAGTAGTGGTAGTAGTAGTGATAGTAGAGGTTATAGTAGTAGTGGTAGTAGTAGTGATAGTAGAGGTGATAGTAGTAGTGGTAGTAGTAGTGACAGTAGTAGTGGTAGTAGAGGTGATAGTAGTAGTGATAGTAGTAGTGATAGTAGTAGTGGTAGTAGTAGTGACAGTAGTAGTGGTAGTAGTAGTGATAGTAGTAGTGATAGTAGTAGTGATAGTAGAGGTTTATAGTAGTAGTGATAGTAGTAGTGGTAGTAGAGGTGATAGTAGTAGTGGTAGTAGTAGTGGTAGTAGAGGTGATAGTAGTAGTGGTAGTAGTAGTGGTAGTAGAGGTGATAGTAGAGGTTATAGTAGTAGTGATAGTAGTAGTGGTAGTAGAGGTTATAGTAGTAGTGATAGTAGTAGTGATAGTAGTAGTGGTAGTAGAGGTTATAGTAGTAGTGATAGTAGTAGTGGTAGTAGTAGTGGTAGTAGTAGTGATAGTAGTAGTGGTAGTAGAGGTTATAGTAGTAGTGATAGTAGTAGTGATAGTAGTATTGGTAGTAGTAGTGGTAGTAGTAGTGGTAGTAGAGGTGATAGTAGTAGTGGTAGTAGTAGTGGTAGTAGTAGTGGTAGTAGTAGTGGTAGTAGAGGTGATAGTAGTAGTGGTAGTAGAGGTGATAGTAGTAGTGATAGTAGTAGTGATAGTAGTAGTGGTAGTAGTAGTGATAGTAGTAGTGGTAGTAGAGGTGATAGTAGTAGTGGTAGTAGTAGTGATAGTAGTAGTGGTAGTAGTAGTGATAGTAGTAGTGGTAGTAGAGGTTATAGTACTAGTGATAGTACTAGTTATAGTAGTAGTGGTAGTAGTAGTGGTAGTAGTAGTGGTAGTAGTAGTGGTAGTAGTAGTGGTAGTAGTAGTGGTAGTAGTAGTGATAGTAGTAGTGATAGTAGAGGTGATAGTAGTAGTGGTAGTAGTAGTGGTAGTAGAGGTTATAGTAGTAGTGATAGTAGTAGTGATAGTAGTAGTGGTAGTAGTAGTGATAGTAGTAGTGATAGTAGTAGTGGTAGTAGAGGTTATAGTAGAGGTTATAGTAGCAGTGATAGTAGTAGTGGTAGTAGTAGTGATAGTAGTAATGATAGTAGTAGTGATAGTAGTAGTGATAGTAGTAGTGGTAGTAGAGGTTATAGTAGTAGTGGTAGTAGTAGTGGTAGTAGTAGTGATAGTAGTAGAGGTTATAGTAGTAGTGGTAGTAGTAGTAGTGGTAGTAGTAGTGATAGTAGTCGTGATAGTACTAGTGGTAGTAGAGGTTATAGTAGCAGTAGCAGCGATACATTTCCAATTCTAAATTGGTGCAGCATGCTGTCTTGCTTCCACATTGGATAATATCATTTTTAGAAAGGAAGAGATCTTCTGGATGGACTATCAATGGATCGCAGGATTTATTCATTCCCTGCTAAAGTGATTACTCTGTTACACAATCTGGGACTGGGCAGCTCTTTATGAACGAACCAAAAAATGCTTTCTGCTGACCGTTTGAAGGACAACTCTTTCTCTCTGCATATCGGATCAATTTCTCTAAACTCAATTGTGTCACTCTCTCTGGGGTGGACTTCTCTGGGACCACACACACACACACACACACACACACACACACATACACACATACACACATACACACACACACACACACACACACACACACAGGACATGAGTTCATCACCGTATTTCCCAGCACGATCCGCGCTGTTCCGTAAGGAGGCCAATGGAGTGACGTACCGTGTCCCTGCCCTGCTCTACCTGTCCCTGTCCAACTCCTTCCTGGCCTTTTGTGAGGAGAGACTCAGCCCCTCAGACGCCCAGGCTCACCTGCTGGTCATGCGCAAGGGCACATTCTACAGGAACTATGTAGAGGTCAGTACAGGTCACAGATTTAGGATAGGACACAAGGGCACATTCTACAGGAACTATGTAGAGGTCAGTAGAGGTCACAGATTTAGGATAGGACACAAGGGCACATTCTACAGGAACTATGTAGAGATCAGTACAGGTCACAGATTTAGGTTAGGACACAAGGGAACATTCTACAGGAACTATGTAGAGGTCAGTACAGGTCACAGATTTAGGTTAGGACACAAGGGCACATTCTACAGGGACTATGTAGAGGTCAGTACAGGTCACAGACTTAGATTAGGACACAAGGGCACATTCTACAGGAACTATGTAGAGGTCAGTACAGGTCACAGATTTAGGATAGGACACAAGGGCACATTCTACAGGAACTATGTAGAGGTCAGTACAGGTCACAGATTTAGGTTAGGACACAAGGTCACATTCTAC
This sequence comes from Oncorhynchus kisutch, assembly GCF_002021735.2. NCBI lineage: Eukaryota > Metazoa > Chordata > Actinopteri > Salmoniformes > Salmonidae > Oncorhynchus > Oncorhynchus kisutch. Next base: position 86,972,719 of record NC_034188.2, on the reverse strand, counting down.
AGGAACTATGTAGAGATCAGTACAGGTCACAGACTTAGGTTAGGACACAAGGGCACATTCTACAGGAACTATGTAGAGATCAGTACAGGTGACAGATTTAGGATAGGACACAAGGGCACATTCTACAGGAACTATGTAGAGGTCAGTACAGGTCACAGATTTAGGATAGGTCAAAGTCATTACAGGTGTCCTAATACTTCATATTTCTCTAACATCTACCCTCCTACCCTCCCTCCCTGTCTCTATCCTCCTACCCTCCCTCCCTGCTCCCTCCCTGTCTCTACCCTCCCTCCCTCCCTCCCTCCCTCCCTCCCTCCCTCCCTCCCTCCCTCCCTCCCTCCCTCCCTCCCTCCCTCCCTCCCTCCCTCCCTCCCTCCCTGTCTCTACCCTCCCTACCTGTTTCTACCCTCCCTAACTGTCTCTACCCTCATACTCGGTCTCTACCCTCCTACTCTGTCTCTACCCTCCTACTCTGTCTCTACCCTCCCTCCCTGTCTCTATCCTCCCTCCCTGTCTCTACCCTCCCTCCCTGTCTGTACCCTCCTACCCTGTCTCTACCCTCCCTCCCTGTCTCTACCCTCCCTCCCTGTCTGTACCCTCCTACCCTCCATCCCTGTCTTTACCCTCCTACCCTCCATCCCTGTCTCTACGCTCCTACCCTCCCTCCCTGTCTCCACCCTCGTACCCTCCATCCCTGTCTCTACGCTCCTACCCTCCCTCCCTGTCTCCACCCCCCCCCCCCAACTCCCTCCCGGTCTCTACCCCCCCAACTCGCTCCCTGTCTCTACCCTTCCTTCCTCAGTGGGAGGACATGAGTGTTCTGGGTACGGCTCAGTTGGCGGGCCACCGGTCGATGAACCCGTGTCCTCTGTATGACGAGTTCACAGGCACCCTCTTCCTGTTCTTCATCGCTGTGCTGGGCCACACCTCCGAATCCTACCAGCTGGTGACGGGTAAGAATGTAACGCGCCTCTGCTTCATCTCCAGTAACGACCAGGGCAACACCTGGAGCCCTGCCACTGACCTCACCAAGAGGGTCATAGGAGACACCATCAAAGGTGAGACACGGTCACAGCAGGTAGGTTGATCTCACGAGGTTATGAAGTTCTATGTTTTATGGTGAAGTACGTGTTTATCTCACATGGTGTCATATCTCTCTGTTTGTGGTTTGTGGTTCTGGTTGTGTTTCCCCTCCTCAGACTGGGCAACCTTCGCCCTGGGCCCGGGACACGGCATCCAGCTCAAGTCAGGCCGTCTGCTGGTGCCAGCGTACGCCTACCACATCGACTGCAAGGAGTGCTTTGGCCAGATGTGCCTGACCACACCCCACGCTTTCTGTTTCCATAGCGACACCCACGGGCGGACGTGGCGTTTTGGGGAGGCGGTGCCAGGGCCAGAGAGCGTGGAGTGCCAGATGGTGTCTGTGGATCAGGAGGATGGCACCAACGTGCTGTACTGTAACGCCCGGAGCCCTCTGGGCTGCAGGGTCCAGGCCCTCAGTCTGGATGATGGAGCTGTCTTCCAGGATGGACAGCTGGTGCAGCGGCTCACAGAGCCACGTAATGGCTGCCACGGTAGCGTAGTGGGGTTCCCTGCCCCCCTACACCTCAACCTCCGCTCTCGGCCACCCACCCACGCCAGACACTGGACATCCTTCGAGGCTAAGACTGGTGACTCCTCCCCACCCACCGCCCCTCCCCCTCCCAGCTCCCCACAGAATTTCCTTACACCCACCTGGGTGGTGTACTCCCACCCGACGTGGACCAACGTGAGGAAGGACCTGGGGGTGTACCTCAGCCTGTTCCCCCGTGACCCGGACAGCTGGTCTGGCCCGTGGGTGATCTACGAGGGCCCCAGTGCCTACTCTGACCTGGCCTACCTGGAGCTGCCGTCAGCTGGGGCCCCGTCGGCCGTGGCCTTCGCCTGTCTGTTTGAGTGCGGCACCAGCACAGCTTATGATGAGATCTCCTTCAGCATCTTCACCCTCTACGAGCTCATTGACAACCTGCCACGCAACACAAAGTCAGGCAGCGACACACAGCTACTCAGCAACACACAGCCACCCAGCAACACACAGCCACCCAGCAACACACAGTCACCCAGCAACACACAGCCACCCAGCAACACACAGCCACCCAGCAACACACAGAGCTTCCACAACACAACACAACCCAAGGAAGAGAGACCAGAGGCGAGGAAGAGGAGGACGAGGAATATATGTGGTCTCTGCAATGTTTCCTAACTGCTAATTAACTGTTAATCCTAGTGTTTTCTGCTCGTTTCCTTCTGAAGCTCATGAAAAAAGTATACAACAGCGTCATATGTTAAATGCGGTTCACAGAGTTCTGACGTTTTACGTCTGCTGATGAATTTGTTTTGTCTGATATCAAGTCCATCCACGCCTAGTAACCCTCGACTTAATGCACATACTGTGTGTTTACATGTAGTGGTTGTGTCACGATAATGCAGAAACATTGCTGTAGTAGCCACGTTTTATTGAATATTAGCCAGGGGCAGCCTACAGATGTAGGATCTTAATTTGAGCCAGTTTGCTCCTGCTGCAAAAGGAAATGTGAATTATTACGTGTATTATAATGAATGGATATTTTTGTAAGGGTTGATACATTTTTCATATAGGGAAAATCAAGTCTGAAATTACTAAGTGGGAATGACAAACTAAATAATCCTTTTAAACCTAAAATGCACTGCACATTTTAAATGTCGTGCATTGCAGGAAAGTTATCCTGCAGCAGGGTGATCAAATTAAGAGCCTACATCTGTATAACTCTGTTGAAATGCATTTTCTGCTGGATTGTTGTAATCGACCAAGAACACAAACATGCTCACAAACATTACTTTGAATCATCCTTTATTAATCCAACCATCCTTTATTAAACCAACCATTCTTTATTAAACCAACCATTCTTTATTAAACCAACCATTCTTTATTAAACCAACCATACATTATTAAACCAACTATTCTTTATTAAACCAACCATTCTTTATTAAACCAACCATACTTTATTAAACCAACCATTCTTTATTAAACCAACCAACCATTCTTTATTAAACCAACCAACCATTCTTTATTAAACCAACCATTCTTTATTAAACCAACCATTCTTTATTAAACCAACCATCCTTTATTAAACCAACCAGTCTTTATTAAACCAACCATTCTTTATTAAACCAACCATTCTTTATTAAACCAACCATTCTTTATTACACCAACTATTCTTTATTAAACCAACCATTCTTTATTAAACCAATCATCCTTTTTTAAACCAACCATTCTTTATTAAACCAACCATTCTTTATTAAACCAACCATTCTTTATTACACCAACCATTCTTTATTACAGTTTTTCTCAGTCGCTTTGGTGCATTTCTTAGATCAAAAGTGCAATTCTTGATACTACTTGTACAAATTCCAAATCATCTAGTCACTTGTGCACATCATTAAAGCAATTTCTCATTCCTTTGAACAAATTGCATTTGATAATGTACCAGTGTCATCTTTTTTCCACATTATCAATTGCTCATGTCATGTTGATCAAAATATAGTAGATGGTTCTCTGTTGAATAGTCTTACCCCTCAAAACATCTAGGCATTAGTTCCTTGCATAAGCCATTACATGCAAAATTGTTGAACTATTTGTCGTAAACTGTCAAGCATAGTTTTACACATTTCTATTAGACCTTTTGTACAAAAACGTGAATTGATGAATCGTGCAGGTGAAATTGACCCTCACTCATGAAGGAATGTAAAGTGTTAGTTCAACCAACAATCAACCAGTTGTCTAAATCGCTCAAAGGTGCATCTCATGAAGAATCAATTGGCAAGCATATATAGACAGACCACAACACAGAGTCGCAATTTTCCAATAATGGATGGACCAGGAAATGAACAGGGTCAACAGCCAAGAGGAGGAAGAAGAGGAGCAAGGATGCGTGGAAGGCAAAACAGAGGAAGAGGCAGAAGAGGACATAGGCGCATATCTGATGACATAAGGGACACTATTGTAGACCATGTTGTCAATCATGGCCTTACAATGGCTGAGGCGGGTCGAAGGGTGCAGCCGAATATTGGGAGATCAACCGTGTCCTCAATAGTTCAAACGTTTCGAAGAGAGAACAGGTATGTTCACCAATGTACAGTGCACTGTTACTGTATATAAGCAGTATACTGTATACTTCCTACAATGCTTCATATTACAGTAGTCCACTTGTATTTCACAGCATACAGAAATATACTCTATACAGATACATACTGCACCTTACATGCACCCACCTGTATGTTTTACAGTAGAATGTGTGTTCGCATAGTTTTTGTCTGTGAAAGTGTGCGATGCATCACTGCATTTTTCCCCACATAGGACTGCAAGATTACCTCAAACCGGTGGCAGAGGACGCCTTTTCACACCTCAACAGGAGGAGGCTATTTGCACCATGGTCAGAGTAAACAAATGCCATGAGACTCAGGGAAATACAAGGGACCATTATAGAAGACAACGATGTCTTTGAAAACATCCATACGGTTAGCATCTCAACCATCGACAGGGTGCTGCATAGAAACCAGATGAGTATGAAACAGCTGTACCGTGTACCATTCCAAAGGAATGAGGACAGAGTTAAGGAGCTACGGTACCAGTATGTACAGGTAACACATATATCTATGTAACTACTTTACAGCAACATGTTATAGTGATACATAGTACAGTAAGCATAAACTGCACACATTTCCATTGCTGTGGAAGGAACATGCAATATATGTACATTTTATGTCACTCTTCCTTACCAAAACAAATTCAACTGTGTGTTCTGGGATATAGCGTATAATGGAGTTGGAATCAAGTGAACCCTCTCACAACTTTGTATACGTGGATGAGGCTGGCTTCAACCTGACCAAATGCAGAAGGCGGGGTTGGAATATCATCGGTCACAGAGCTACTGTGGATTTGCCAGGGCAACGGGGAGGAAATATCACCATGTGTGCTGCTATTTCGGAGCATGGTGTCCTAACCCATATCCCCCTTATAGGGCCATACAACACCCATCATCTACTTAACTTTTTAGAGACTCTCTACAGGGCTCTCATCCCTGATGATGAGAGGGGTCTGTTTAGAGAGGATTTGCCAAAGTATGTGGTCATTTGTGATAATGTGAGTTTCCATCGATCAAACATCATAAGGCAATGGTTTGTGACCCACCCGAGGATGCTCATAGAATTCCTCCCACCTTATTCACCATTCCTTAACCCAATTGAGGAGTTATTTTCAGCATGGAGGTGGAAGGTGTACGATCGTCAGCCACACACACAGATGACCCTGCTGGCTGCAATGGATGCAGCATGTGAGGACATCACAGTAGACGCCTGCAGAGGATGGATAAGGCATTCCAAAAGATTCTTTCCACGTTGCATTGGAAGGGAAAATATCCGGTGTGATGTGGATGAGAATATGTGGGCCGACAGACAGGAAAGTCTGGATGTGTAGACAGCACAACAGTGCTGTGGGCAAAGTTGTGCCTTAGTAGGGGTGGTTTCCTGTGTTTCTTTCTAATTTAGTTTTTTTTTCCTTTGTGCCCCTTGGGTTGTCCAGTCTCTTTCAATCAATAACCCACGTACAGTAATATGTAAATAGTACTGTTGAAATTGATATATGCCATAGAACTGCAGCCTTGTGCATTTTCAATACAGTAACTGTCATCCAAACTGTAGCCTAAGTTTACATCAGGTAATACTGTCAAAGTACACAGTTACATTGACAACATGCCTAAACATTTTGACGACCTTGTTCGTGAACAATGACTCAATGACTGGTGACACTGACATGATCATTGGCATGGATATTTACTTTTGAGAGCTGTACTAAGGATTTTTAGTGACTGACTAGCTTTAGAAACATATCTATTGTATATTGCAGTTTGTACAAATTGTTCTGAGAAATGCACATATTATTTTGCACATGTTAGGGATGATGTGAAAAATGCACCAAAGCGACTGAGAAACTGTAAACCAACCATTCTTTATTACACCAACCATCCTTTATTAAACCAACCATCCTTTATTAAACCAACCATTCTTTATTAAACCAACCATTCTTTATTAAACCAACCATTCTTTATTAAACCAACCATCCTTTATTAAACCAACCATTCTTTATTAAACCAACCATTCTTTATTAAACCAACCATTCTTTATTAAACCAACCATTCTTTATTAAACCAACCATTCTTTATTACACCAACCATTCTTTATTAAACCAACCATTCTTTATTAAACCAACCATTCTTTATTACACCAACCATTCTTCCTCTGCAGTATTTGTGTACTGATTGGTACACTACATGAGCAAAAGTATGTGGACACCTGCTTGTCGAACATCTCATTCCAAAATCATGGGCATTAATATGGAGTCGGTCTCCGTTTGGCTGTTAAAACAGCCTCCACTCTTCTGGGAAGGCTTTCCATTAGATGTTGTAACATTGCTGCCATAACAGCCTCCACTCTTCTGGGAAGTCTTTCCGCTAGATGCTGGAACATTGATGCGTGGACTTGCTTCCATTCAGCCACAAGCGCATTAGTGAGGTTGGGCACTGATGTTGGGCGATTAGGCCTGGCTCGCAGTCAACGTTCCAATTCATCCCAAACCCTGACCTCAACGATAGGGTTGAGGTCAGGGTTCCGTGCAGGCCAAGTTCTTCCACACTGATCTCGACAAACCATTTCTATATGGACCTCCCTTTGTGCACGGGGGCACTGTCATGCTGAAACAGAAAATAGCTTTCTCAAAATTGTTGCCACAAAGTCGGAAGCACAGAATCGTCTAGAATGTCATTGTATGCTGTAGCATTAAGCTTTCCCTTCACTGGAACTAAGGGGCCTAGCCCGAACCATGAAAAACAGCCCCAGATCATTATTCCTTCTCCACCAAACTTTACAGTTGGCACTATGTATTTGGGCAGGTAGCCTTCTGCTGGCATCCGCCAAACCCAGGTTCGTCCGTCGGACTGCCAGATGGTGAAGCGTGATTCATCACACCAGAGAACGCATTTCCACTGCTTTAAGAGTCCAACTGTAGCGAGCTTCACATCACTCCAGCCGACACTAGGCAATGCGCATGGTGATCTTAGGCTTTGTGCGGCTGCTCGGCCATGGAAACCCATTTCATGAAGCTCCTGAAGAACAGTTATTGTGCTGACGTTGCTTCCAGAGGCAGTTTGGAACTCGGTAGTGGGTGTTGCAACCGAGGACAGATGATTTTTTTTTAGGTGTTTCAGCATTCGGCGGTCCCGTTCTGTGAGCTTGTGTGGCCTACCACTTCACAGCTGAGCCGTTGTTGCTCCTAGACGTTTCCACTTCACAATAACAGCATTTACAGTAGACCGGGGCAGCTCTAGCAGGGCAGAAACTTGACGAACTGATTTGTTGGATAGGTGGCCTCCTATGACAGTGCCACGTTGAAAATCACTGAGCTCTTCAGTAAGGCCATCCCACTGCCAATGTTTGTCTATGGAGAATGCATGGCTGTCAGCAACGGTGGTGGCTGAAACAGCTGAATCTATTAATTTGAAGGGGTGTCCACATATTTTTGTACATGTAGTGTATTTGCATGAGATGTCAGAGAAACTGTGCTTTTGTCTTGCTTTCCAACAACATGTAAAAACTGCATCACCCTATACTATACACACAAACAACATACCATTTCATAAGCGTGTATGTTACATCGTCACACTATCTAAAAGCACTCAGTCAAGTTGTTTTCCTTTCTGGTGAAATGAAGAAGAAGGAAAGTATTTTTTGGAGAAGATTAGGAAAAGGGAAGTGAGAGCTGACAGTAAATTACGCTGAGAAAAAAAGACAGGATGACTTTGCGATCATTAGAGACCGACACATCAGCCTGGGTTGACTCTTGTGTCTGGTGATGATATTTAGAAAGCCCTGCTGCAGTTATCTGATGTAACACCAGCCATTTTGTTTCAAAATACTCGTCACACATGGACTATCACAGAGGTCATGTGGGAACACTGCTGTTTATATAGCCTATTAGACCTGCAACACTGTCTTAGTAACAGAGCCACTTATCCAGAAATGATTTGAGGGCTTTACTCTGGTCACAACCTGTCCAGGGGTTAACATCTTGCCAAAATATATTTACAATTTAATAGAGCTGGGGGGAAAAACATGTCCGTTGTGCTTCTAGGCCGAACTGACATCCAACATTCTGTTATGTACTATCTGAGACATCTCCAGCTGAGTGGAGGTTGCCGTGGGCGATTCCAAACCTCCCTGGGGGAGGGGCTTGCGGTTGAGTGTGGCAGTCAATCTTTTCCGGAACACCCTGCACAGGAACACATAGATCAGCGGGTCCAGACACACGTTAGTGGCAGACAGCCAGAGAGTGGTCTCCTTGGCAACGTAGAGTGCGTTTTGCGCCCGACAGTGGTTGTCTATGTTTCGGGTCTGGGTGAGAGTGTAGGGCACCCTGGCGAAATGAAAAGGGGCGAAACAAACGAAAAACACCCCCACCACCACAAAGACTTTGGCCTTGGTCCTACGGCTGGCCGCTTTGGAGCCACTACGCGAGGCTTTGTAGGACTCGTAGACTTTCCGACTGATGAAGGTGTAACACAACAGCATCAGAGCCAGTGTTCCCCAAAACACCACCTGGGAAGAGGAGGAGAAAACCCCATAAGGCATCAAATGTCATCATCAGAAAAGCTAAAGGAACATTTTTAATCACAAATAGGTGCTAAGTCCAGGCACTCGTGTGCTTTTGAAAGTTAAAAAGCTTTTAATGTGTTTGGCTAAGTCATTATTAAAATACATTATTATCGCTTACCGGCCAACGCCTTCATCAGGGTGTCAACATGTAATCAGTATAAATGCAACAATTTCAATGATTTTACTGATATCATGTAAGGAAAATCAGTCAATTGAAATCAGCTAATTTTCCCTAATCTATCTATTTCACATGACTGGGCAGGGGCACAGCCTGGGAGGGCATAGGCCCACCCACTTGGGAGCCAGGCCGACCTATTGAGAAGCCAGGCCCAGCCATCCAGAATGAGTTTTTCCCCACAAAAGGGCTTTATTACAGACATAAATACTCCTCAGTTTCTTCAGCTGTCCGGGTGGCCCCATGTGACAAGGATCTGTACACAATTCCTGGAAGCTGAAAATGTATGTTCTTCCATGGCCTGCATACTCACCAGACATCTCACCATTGAGCATGTTTGGGATGCTCTGGATCGACATGTACAACAGCGTGTTCCAATTCCCTGCAATATCCAGCAACTTCGCACAGCCTTTGCAGAAGAGTGGAACAACATTCCACAGGCCACAATCAACAAACAGCCTGATCAACTCTATGCGAAGGAGATGTGTCACACTGCATGAGGCAAGTGGTGGTCACATCAGATACTGATGCCCCTACTGTATTTTTTAAGGTATCTGTGACGAACTGATGCATATCTGTATTCCCAGTCATGTGAAATCCATAGATTAGAGCCTAATGAATTTATTTAAATTGACTGATTTCTTATATGAACTGGAACTCTGTACAATCTTAGAAATGGTTGCATGTTGTGTACAAGAATATTGCCCATACTTGGCAGAAGTAGTTGAAGCCCTCGTGCCACAGCATGCCGGCCTGACCCTTTAGAGAGGTACACTTCAGCCGGCCACCAGAGAACAGCGGTGTGCGGTCACTCAGAATGGCATTGGGCAGAGCCAGAGACACCATCACAGCCCAGATGGCCGCACTCAAGGCCTGTCCCACCCCGACCCTCTGGAGGGCGCACTTCCCAAAGGGCCTGACTATCTTGAGGTAGCGGTCCAGGCTGATGAGCCCCAGGAGCAGGATGCTGATGTACATGGTGGTGTAGAAGAGGACGGCGGAGTAGCGACAGTAGAACGCACGCAGACGCCAGGAGCCCACATCGGCGTCCGCGAGGACCTTCAACGGGATGGACAGGGTCATCAGCAGGTCTGCCACCACCTGTTGACGGACAGGCCATCACGTCAGTCATATTGTTAAACTATTATTGACAGTCGGACAACTAAATTGATTTATCACAGAAAATAAATGCTGGTTCCCTTACTACGTTCTTCAGGTAGACCACGAAGGTGGTGGTGCTACGGATGTTGAAGAAGATCCATGCAGCCAGGCAGTTGAGTACCAGCGCAAACAGGAAGAGGGCGCTGTAGAGACAGGGGAAGACCACCGCCGTCACGCTGGTGTCACGCACACACTTCAGAGACAGGTTTGATTGGCTGCCGTTCATCCTCACGCCCAGAAGTACTTTAGAGAGAGAGAGAGAGAGAGATTCAGTGTAATATGCAGGACAATTAGAATGCACTTTTTCATAAGACCCTTCATTTACTGTGTCAGTCGTTTCTTACAATCTCCACCTGTCTGTCTGTCCGTCCGTCCGTCCGTCTGTCTCTGTATCCGCTTGGCCTTCCGCTTTACATAAGGAGTCTAAACAGCTTAGAATCACATTCAGTGCAGTAACAGGTGCTATGGCAACCGAGGCACATTTTCAAAGTTGGATCCATTCAGGGGTCTATAGGCTGATACTCATATGACATGAATCCCTTTAAAAATATGTTTCTACAACTTGATGAGAGATTTGAGGCAAATCCCTGAAAATACACTTGATGTCCCTACATGAATCTGCATTCATTCAGTTTGATTTGGACAGCTCACGAAGAATGTGCTGTGAAGTAGGCCATTAAACGAAAAACTACATTGAAATGCTTGAATGTATACTCTTCCCTGTGACATAAAAAAATATTCAATTGTTATGCAGAATTGTTATACACTGTCAAACATAATCATAAATGACATTAAATGCATAAATGAAAATGTCCTTACCCTCCTTTGATTGAAGTTTCAATGTTGAAGATGTGAAATTCACAGGGAGCACTCAAAATGAAGAGAAAAACTCAGCAGTCTTCACTCAAAATGAAGAGAAAAGCTCAGCAATCTTCACTCAATAGGAAGAGAAAAACTCAGCAATCTTCACTCAATATGAAGAGAAAAACTCAGCAATCTTCACTCAATATGGACAAGTGAAATATCCAATTCAGCTGTTTTTTTCCTTACAATCTTTCCAAGACTCAACAATTTCTCTTTATTTTCAAGGGTCACATTGGCTTTCACACTGACCAACAAAACGGTCCATTTCAGCGTACTGTATGCACGTGTAATGGTATTTTCTGTAGGAGGTCTCTGGGTCTCTACATAGAGCTCGTGTGTGGCTGTCTCGTCACAATTCCAATGACTTTGCCAATGAGTGACTTTGCCTGTGTGAATGAGCCTGTACCTCCTCTCTTCCTGTTTAATTGTCCACTGAGAGGTTAGTACGGCATGGTGCCAGTCTCCCAGTGCCAGTGTGCGTCAGTTTCACTAGTTGGTGAACGAGCGGCGAACGCAGCAGGCAGGAGACACTTCCTGACTGTGATCTTAAAGAGACCCCCCAGGGCCACACCCCATCCACTCTCCCTGGCCTAGTCCTCCCACCCATTTCTCTTTACTAAGTTCAAAGCCCTGTCTTAATGATGCCAAACCAGAGCAAAGCGGCAGTTTAGTGGCGAGCATGCAGAAATCATTCATCTCTGCTGATTGCTTACTGTCTTCAACTGTGTATCTGTGGGGCCATCTTATCTCCTGACAGGTTTTGATTGAATAGGGCCCAGAGTCCTCAGCACCCTGTCTACTACGCTGCATTGTAGTGTGCATGGTAGTGTGCATGGTAGTAGAGTTAGGGATAGCAGGAGCCTAGTGGTTAGAGCGTTGGAACTTGCAAACGAAAGGTTGCAAGATTGAATCCCCGAGCTGACAAGGTGAAAATCTGTTGTTCTGCCACTGAACAAGGCAGTTAACCCACTGTTCCCGGTAGGACGTCATTGAAAATAAGAATTTGTTCTTTACTGACTTGCCTAGTTAAATTAAGGTTAAATAAAAATGTATAATAATAAACGTGTGCATGGTAGTGGTGTGCATGGTGGTATTGTGCATGGTAGTGTGCATGGTAGTAGTGTGCATGGTAGTGGTGTGCATGGTAGTGGTGTGCATGGTAGTGGTGTGCATGGTGGTATTGTGCATGGTAGTGTGCATGGCAGTGTGCATGGTAGTGTGCATGGTAGTGTGCATGGTAGTGTGCATGGTGGTGTGCATGGTGGTATTGTGCATGGTATTGTGCATGGTAGTGTGCATGGTAGTGGTGTGCATGGTAGTGGTAGTGGTGTGGATGGTAGTGTGCATGGTAGTGGTGTGCATGGTGGTATTGTGCATGGTAGTGTGCATGGTAGTGGTGTGCATGGTAGTGGTGTGCATGGTAGTGGTGTGCATGGTAGTGTGCAGGGTAGTGTGCATGGTAGTGTGCATGGTGGTATTGTGCATGGTATTGTGCATGGCAGTGTGCATGGTAGTGGTGTGCATGGTGGTATTGTGCATGGTAGTGTGCATGGTAGTGGTGTGCATGGTAGTGTGCAGGGTAGTGTGCATGGTAGTGGTGTGCATGGTGGTGATGTGCATGGTAGTGTGTATGGTAGTGGTGTGCATGGTAGTGGTGTGCATGGTGGTGATGTGCATGGTAGTGTGCATGGTAGTGGTGTGCATGGTAGTGTGCATGGTAGTGGTGTGCATGGTGGTGATGTGCATGGTAGTGGTGTGCATGGTAGTGTGCATGGTAGTGTGCATGGTAGTGTGCATGGTAGTGGTGTGCATGGTTGTAGTGTGCATGGTTGTAGTGTGCATGGTAGTGGTGTGCATGGTAGTGGTGTGCATGGTAGTGTGCATGGTGGTGATGTGCATGGTAGTGTGCATGGTAGTGGTGTGCATGGTAGTGTGCATGGTAGTGGTGTGCATGGTAGTGGTGTGCATGGTAGTGTGCATGGTGGTGATGTGCATGGTAGTGTGCATGGTAGTGGTGTGCATGGTAGTGTGCATGGTAGTGTGCATGGTAGTGGTGTGCATGGTAGTGTGCGTTGTAGTGTGCATGGTAGTGGTGTGCATGGTAGTGGTGTGCATGGTAGTGTGCAGGGTAGTGTGCATGGTAGTGTGCATGGTAGTGTGCATGGTGGTATTGTGCATGGTATTGTGCATGGCAGTGTGCATGGTAGTGGTGTGCATGGTGGTATTGTGCATGGTAGTGTGCATGGTAGTGGTGTGCATGGTAATGTGCAGGGTAGTGTGCATGGTAGTGGTGTGCATGGTGGTGATGTGCATGGTAGTGTGTATGGTAGTGGTGTGCATGGTAGTGGTGTGCATGGTGGTGATGTGCATGGTAGTGTGCATGGTAGTGGTGTGCATGGTGGTGATGTGCATGGTAGTGTGCATGGTAGTGATGTGCATGGTAGTGGTGTGCATGGTGGTGATGTGCATGGTAGTGTGCATGGTAGTGGTGTGCATGGTGGTGATGTGCATGGTAGTGTGCATGGTAGTGGTGTGCATGGTAGTGTGCGTTGTAGTGTGCATGGTAGTGTGCATGGTAGTGGTGTGCATGGTGGTGATGTGCATGGTAGTGTGCATGGCAGTGATGTGCATGGTAGTGGTGTGCATGGTGGTGATGTGCATGGTAGTGTGCATGGTGGTGATGTGCATGGTAGTGTGCATGGCAGTGTGCATGGTAGGGGTGTGCATGGTGGTGATGTGCATGGTAGTGTGCATGGTAGTGGTGTGCATGGTGGTGATGTGCATGGTAGTGATGTGCATGGTAGTGTGCATGGTAGTGGTGTGCATGGTAGTGTGCATGGTAGTGTGCATGGTAGTGGTGTGCATGGTAGTGGTGTGCATGGTAGTGTGCATGGTAGTGTGCATGGTAGTGGTGTGCATGGTAGTGTGCATGGTAGTGTGCATGGTAGTGGTGTGCATGGTGGTGATGTGCATGGTAGTGTGCATGGTAGTGGTGTGCATGGTAGTGTGCATGGTAGTGTGCATGGTAGTGGTGTGCATGGTTGTAGTGTGCATGGTAGTGGTGTGCATGGTAGTGGTGTGCATGGTAGTGTGCATGGTGGTGATGTGCATGGTAGTGTGCATGGTAGTGGTGTGCATGGTAGTGGTGTGCATGGTAGTGTGCATGGTGGTGATGTGCATGGTAGTGTGCATGGTAGTGGTGTGCATGGTAGTGTGCATGGTAGTGGTGTGCATGGTAGTGGTGTGCATGGTAGTGTGCATGGTGGTGATGTGCATGGTCGTGTGCATGGTAGTGGTGTGCATGGTAGTGTGCATGGTAGTGTGCATGGTAGTGTGCATGGTAGTGTGCGTTGTAGTGTGCATGGTAGTGTGCGTTGTAGTGTGCATGGCAGTGTGCATGGTAGTGGTGTGCATGGTAGTGTGCGTTGTAGTGTGCATGGTAGTGTGCGTTGTAGTGTGCATGGTAGTGTGCATGGTAGTGTGCATGGTAGTGGTGTGCATGGTAGTGGTGTGCATGGTAGTGGTGTGCATGGTAGTGGTGTGCATGGTAGTGGTGTGCATGGTAGTGTGCATGGTAGTGTGCATGGTAGTGTGCATGGTAGTGTGCATGGTAGTGGTGTGCATGGTAGTGTGCATGGTAGTGTGCATGGTAGTGTGCATGGTAGTGTGCATGGTAGTGGTGTGCATGGTGGTGATGTGCATGGTAGTGTGCATGGTAGTGGTGTGCATGGTAGTATGCATGGCAGTGTGCATGGTAGTGGTGTGCATGGTAGTGTGCATGGTTGTAGTGTGCATGGTAGTGGTGTGCATGGTGGTGATGTGCATGGTAGTGTGCATGGTAGTGGTGTGCATGGTAGTGATGTGCATGGTAGTGATGTGCATGGTAGTGGTGTGCATGGTAGTGTGCATGGTGGTGATGTGCATGGTAGTGTGCATGGTAGTGGTGTGCATGGTAGTGTGCATGGTAGTGTGCATGGTAGTGTGCATTGTAGTGTGCATGGTAGTGGTGTGCATGGTAGTGTGCGTTGTAGTGTGCATGGTAGTGTGCGTTGTAGTGTGCATGGCAGTGTGCATGGTAGTGGTGTGCATGGTAGTGGTGTGCATGGTAGTGTGCATGGTAGTGTGCATGGTAGTGTGCATGGTAGTGTGCATGGTAGTGTGCATGGTAGTGGTGTGCATGGTAGTGGTGTGCATGGTTGTGTGCGTTGTAGTGTGCATGGTAGTGTGCGTTGTAGTGTGCATGGTAGTGTGCATGGTAGTGTGCATGGCAGCATGCAACAGGATCTCAATGCCCTTGTTGTCCTCTATTATCATGTGTTTGTTGTTTGTGTGTTATAGCGATGCTGTGTTTCTTTGACTTGGAGGGTTTGTACTGTTGTGTAATCTCTAAAACCCACCATCGTTCTGTGTAACATGCAGCTGAAACATGAGGCTGAGAGTTTAAGGGCTGATATCTTTAGTGGAAGAAGTACCCAATTGTCATACTTTAGTAAAAGTAAAGATACCTTAATAGAAAATTACTCAAGAATGCGTGAAAGTCACCCAGTAAAATATTACTTGAGTAAAAGTCTAAAAGCATTTGGTTGTAAATATACTTAAGTATCAAAAGTAAATGTAATTGCTAAAATATACTTAAGTATCAAAAGTAAAAGTATAAATCATTTCAAATTCCTTATATTAAGCAAACCAGACGGCACAAGTTTTTATGTTTTTTAAATTCACGAATAGCCACTGGTAAACTCAGACATCACTCAGACATAATTTACAAACAAAGTATTTGTGTTTAAGTGAATACGCCAGATCAGAGGCAGTAGGGATGACCAGGGATGTTCTCTTGATAAGTGCGTGAACTGGACCATTTTCCTGTCTTGCTAAGCATTCAAAATGTAATGAGTACTTTTGGTTGTCAGGGAAAATGTAAGGAGTAAAAAGTACATTATTTTCTTTTGGAGTAAAAGTTGTAAAATATATAAATAGTAAAGTGCCCAAAAACTACTTAACTAGTACATTAAAGTTTAAAAAAAAGTTTTTTTAACTTAAGGACTTTATACCACTGCTATGAGAAATGGGAAATGTGCTTGCAGAAGCTTGAGTTTTTTCCACCACTGTCACTTTATTTTGCTACACAGTTTAGTTATCAAATATCTGACTTCCTGTGTAATAGTTTTTTAATTTTAAAGAAGGCCAGAATGTGTAATGGAACCAGCAGTGAGTGACACACTTCTTTCCTTCGAAATATCCAACGACTGTTACAAACCACACAAAACCATAATGAGAATAGTTTCTCTACCACTGAGGAACTTCTATACACACTTCTATTATGGTCTTTCATTGAAGTTTAAAGGTTATTTACAGAAGTGCTTGAAAAGGTCAGCTGTGTGTGTTGTATATGAAATACCATTTACTATCACTACTATTATCATTGTTTTGATGGACTCATTCTTAGGTTAGTCACGCCCTGATCTGTTTCACCTGTTTCACCTGTCTTTGTGATTGTCTCCTCCCACCTCCAGGTGTCTCTTGTTTTCCCCATTAGTCCCCGGTGTATTTATCCCTGTGTTTCTCTCGCCTGTCCCCGACCTGCCTTTTTCCTCCTCCCTTTTGGTTTAAATATCGCAGCTCAACCATCTGCCTCCTGTGTCTGCATTTGAGTCTCTTCTTGTGCCCTTATAATAATCACCCACTCAAAAACACAGCCAAAAGTTAGTTGAATTTGCAATGTGTTAGTACTATGCTTTCAACTATCTTAAAGCACAACAAAGTTCAAATGGGAATACAATGTCAGATATGTTGTATTAATACATCAACTCAATGTGTTACCACTGTGCTTCATCTAATAGCACAACCCAATAACCTGGATTGCAGTTGAGAATGAGATGACATTAAAGTACATGGGGCGGCAGGGTAGCCTAGTGGTTAGAGCGTTGGACTAGTAACCGGAAGGTTGCAAGTTCAAACCCCCGAGCTGACAAGGTACAAATCTGTCGTTCTGCCCCTGAACAGGCAGTTAACCCACTGTTCCTAGGCCGTCATTGAAAATAAGAATTTCTTCTTAACTGACTTGCTTAAAAACGTGATGTGATCAACGCTGTTCAATATTCTACAGCGATTGTGAAGATCTTCACAGACCTGCCACCTTTGCACACTATCTTGAAACATGCATTACCCCGAGGGTAATGACTCTGAAAGCTAATTGGAGTCAGGAGTCAGCTAACCTGGAGTCCAATCAATGAGACGAGATGTTGGTTAGAGCTGCCCTGACCTATAAAAAACACTCTCAAAATTTGAGTTCGCTATTCACAAGAAGCATTGCCTGATGTGAACCATGCCTTGAACAAAAGAGATCTCAGAAGACCTAATTGTTGACTTGCATAAAGCTGGAAAGGGTTACAAAAGTATCTCTAAAAGCCTTGAGATGTTCATTAGTCCACGGTAAGACAAATTGTCTATCAATGGAGACAGTTCAGCACTGCAAAGATGACTGCCAGAGCACAGCACAGAATACTCAATGAGGTTAAGAAGAGTGTCAGCTAAAGACTTACCGAACATGCTAACATCTCTGTTGACGAGCCTACGATACGTGAAACACTAAACAAGAATGATGTTCATGGGAGGACACTACGGAAGAAGCCACTGCTGTCCAAAAGTGCTGTGGGCAAAACAATTGAACTACAATTTAGTTGTTTGGAAGGACAACAACTACACACAACACTATGTGTGGAGAAAAAAAGGCACAGCACACCAACATCAAAACCTCTTCCCAACAGTAAAGTATGGTGGAGGGAGCATTGTGGTTTGGGGCTGCTTTGCTGCCTCAAGTCCTGGACAGCTTGCTATCATCGACGGGGAAATGAATTCCCAAGTCTATAAATACATTTTTCAGGAGAATGTAAGGCTATCTGTCCGCCAATTGAAGCTCAACAGAAGTTGGGTGATGCAACACGACAATGACCAAAAACAGAAGTAAAGCAGCAGTAGTATTTGGAGAGGGCATGGCGTGCCATGCCGAATTTCTTCAGCCGCCTCAGGAAGTAGAGATGCTGTTGCTCCCTCTTTACAAGAGTGGTGTTGTTAGTCCATGACAGGTCCTCGGTGATGTGGACGCTGAGGAACTTAAAACTTGAGACTCTCTACTGTAGTCCCGTTGATGTGGATCAGGGCATGTTCCTTCCTCTGCTTCCTGAAGTCATCAATCAACTACTTTGTTTTGCTGACGTTGAGGGTAAGGTTGTTGTCAATGACACCACAATGCCAGTTCACTTACCCCCTCCCTATAGGCTGTCTTGTCATCGTTGGTTATCAGGCCTACAACTGTAGTGTCGTCAGCAAACTGGTGGAGTTGGTGTCATGCAAAGCAACACAGTCATGGGTGAACAGGGAGTATAGCAGAGGACAGAGGACATACCCCTGGGGGCCCCTACGGGAGTACAGCAGAGGGCTGAGGACCCACCCCTGGGGGACCCCCGTGTTAAGAGTCAGTCGTGGGTCAACAGGGAGTACAGCAGAGGACAGAGGACACACCCCACGGGGGCCCCTGTGTTAAGAGTCAGTGGGGAGGAGATGTTTTTGCCAATCCTCACAGCCTGTGGTGGTCTGCCCATCAGGAAATCCAGGATCCAGTTGCAGAGGGTGGTGTCCAGACCCATGGCTCTGAGCTTGGTGTCGAGCTTGGAGGGAACAATTGTGTTGAATGCTGAACAATAGTCAATGAACAGCATTCTCACATAGGTGTTCCTCTTGTCCAGAGGTTTTACGGCTGTGTGAATAGCGATGGAAATGACGTTTTCCATGGATCTTTAAAACAGTAGAAAAATGGTGTGTCCAGTATGCTGGCCTTGATGTGACCAGCCTCTCTAAGCACTTCGTGACCGCCCTGCGCCAGCAGCATACCACCCTGCATCCCACTCCTGGCTTGCTTCTGAAGCTAACTAGGTTTGGTCCTGATTGGTCCCTAGATGGGAGACCAGATGCTGTTGAAAGTGATGTTGGAGGGCCAGTTGGAGGCAACCATTCCTCTGGTGCCTCAAATAAATATCCCAATGCCCCAGGGCAATGATTGAGGACGTTGCCCTGTGTAGGGTGCCATCTTTCAGATGGGATGTTAAACAGGTGTCCTGCCACTCTGTGGTCACTAAAGATCCCATGGCACTTATTGTAAGAGTAGGGGTGTTAACCCCGGTATCCTGGCTAAATTCCGAATCTGGCCCTCATATTGTCATGGTCAACTAATCATCCAGAAGGCGAGGTCAGTACAGGTGCATCAAAGCTGGGACCGAGAGACTGAAAAACAGCTTCTATCTCAAGGCCATCAGACTGTTAAACAGCCACCACTAACATTGAGTGGCTGCTGCCAACACACTGACTCAACTCCAGCCACTTTAATAATGGGAATTGATGTAAAATATATCACTAGCCACTTTAAACAATGCTACTTAATATAATGTTTACATACCCTACATTATTTATCTCATATGTATACGTATATACTGTACTCTATACCATCTACTGCATCTTTATGTAATACATGTATCACTAGCCACTTTAACTATGCCACTTTGTTTACATACTCATCTCATATGTATATACTGTACTCAATACCATCTACTGCATCTTGCCTATGCCGCTCTGTACCATCACTCATTCATATATATTTATGTACATATTTTTTATCCCTTTACACTTATGTGTATAAGGTAGTAGTTTTGGAATTGTTAGCTAGATTACTCGTTGGTTATTACTGCATTGTCGGAACTAGAAGCACAAGCATTTCGCTACACTCGCATTAACATCTGCTAACCATGTGTATGTGACAAATACAATTTGATTTGATTTGATCCCCAGCTTCCAATTGGCTCATTCACCCGCCCTCCTCTCCCCTGTAACTCTTCCCCAGGTCATTGCTGTAAATTAAAATGTGTTCTCAGTCAACTTACCTGGTAAAATAAGTGTTAAGTAAATTTTAAAAAGAACTGAGGTGAGGTGAGGGCAACAGCACAATATTCATTTGGGCATGTCACCTTGTTTTTCTTGGGCACTGGGACAATGGTGATCTACTTAAAGCAGATTAGGACTACAACCTGGGACAGGGACAGGTTGAATATATCTGAGGAGACATCTGCCAGTTGGTCAGCACACACACTGAGGACGCGGCCCAGAGGACGTCATCTGGGCTGGCGACTTTGTGATTATTCACTCTTTTGAGAGTTTTCCTCAAGACAGCCTCAGAGAGGGAAAGCACCTGGTCGTCAAATCCAATGTATTTTGTTCACGTAGATTCCACATCACAATACGTTGACAAATTACGTTAAAACAGCATTGATTCAACCAGTTTATACCCAATGGGTGGTTTTACATGCTCTGTGATAACAAGCTAAAGTAACAGTGAAATAACAGCTTGTGTGACCTAATTAATTTTACATTTAGATTTTAGTCATTAATCAGACACTCTTATCCAGAGTGACTTACAGTTAGTGCATCCATCTTAAGGTAGCAGAGACAACCACATATCACAGTAATCCAACTTGCTCTCCAACAATTATGGGTAGAAACATTTTAACAAGTATAGAACAAAAGAAAACCAATCTAAGTTATTTAGTTTTCCTCAGGAAATTTTATTCAAATCCCCTATTTAGCCTACAATGTGTTTTTGTCTCAATTAGAGAAATGTCTAATTGGATGATACTCCTCCCTGTCTATGTTGAGCGGTTCTATGTGGTGCCTGATGTTATTTGTGAAGGTGTCCCTTTTCTGTTCAGCATCCCCATAAGTTTCTCTTTGAACTCCCTGCACAGGAAGAAGTAGAGGAGTGGGTCCAGGCAGATGTTGACGGTGGACAGCCACAGGGTCACCTTTTGAGCGATGTTGATGGAGACTTGAGAACAGCCGTTGACATTGTTGGTCTGCTGAATGGTCCGTGGGATCCGCATGATGTGGAATGGAATGAAGCACACAGAGAACACGACCAGAACCAGGAAGACACGGACCTTTGTCTTTTGCTTGCCCTGACTGTTTTCGCTGCCGGAATTTCTGAAGGACTGGAGGACCTTGTTGGTGATGCACATGTAGCAAACTACAACCAGTATGCTTACGGCCCAGAACAAGACATCCATGAACACAACCACCACTGTGTGAAGTCTGACCCCGGCTGGGCTCTTCATGGACATACAGGAGGCATCCGTCTTGTTGCTGGCACCCTGATTGGTCAGGATAATGGTAGGGAGAGCAGTGGCGCCAAACAGCGCCACCCACACAGAGACAGACAGTACCTTACCGAAGACCAGGTTCTGACCCAACAACCTGCCACAGGGCCTGACGATCTTGAAGAAGCGGTCCAGACTGATGAGGCCCAGTAGAGTGATGCTTGTGTACATGCATGTGTAGAAGATGACACCTGAGTAGCGACAGGAGAACAGTCGTAACCCCACAGATGACGTAGGAAGTTTACTGGCCGCCACAATAGGCATGGTCAGGGTCATGAGAAGGTCAGCGGCCAAAAGGTTCTTCAGATACACCATGAAGGTGGAGGTTGAGCTCAGGTGCAGGGAGACCCAGGACGCGACCCCATTCAACATCAAGGCTAGCGGGAACATTGCAAAGTACAGACATGGGATAACCACATCTAGGTCGTGATAATTGAAAGAGCCACAGTCCAGAAGAAACAGGGGGGATGTCAGGTTAGATGTCATTGTAGCATCTGAAAAAAGGGAGAAGAAAAGTTATGGAAATATCTCAGTCTAATCTATTGTTTGCCAAATGAGGAACTTATTCAAGGACTTTCCTAAGTCAATACGAAAACATGCAAAATGAAGACACTGAGGAAAACCTTTGAATCACCTTGCATCATTTAACATGATTTGCATTGCTTTTGTTAACAATAACAAGCTAGCTAGCTGCCACAGAGTGACCCAGCCCCAAAGCTAGCCCGGAGCCAGGCCCACTTCCTGGCCTACTCTGTGATCACTCGGCTACACAGCCGATGCCTCCCGGACTCTACCCCAACACAGATAGAATCCACTACTCCACCAGATCCTTGTCATAAGCTCTAGACCTTTGCATCGGATCATCGCTGCTAGCTAGCTGCTACAGAGTGGCAATGCGTGCTAACGTCCCTGCCCCAAAGCTAGCACCAATTAGCCGCGAGCCAGGCGCATCTCCCGGCTAGAAAACAAAATTACTACAACTACAATACCTCTTTCGCCATCTGGCCTGTAGCACCACGACTGGTCCGCCGACGTAACTCCATCCGCTGTGCCCTCAACCGGCCAATGCCGGACGTCGGAGCAGATGCTCCGACTTACCCCGGCCTGCAAACTTTAAACACTGTGTCTCCCGGGTGCTAGCGTAGTAACGCTTCCCTGTTCTATCTGTTGCTGTTCACTGGATCCTATGATCACTCTTGGCTACATAGCTGATGCCTGCTGGACTGTTCATTAGTCACGATACTCCATTTTTTTTATAAATAAAAAATATTTCGGCCCCAGCCTAGAACTCAGGCTCTATGTGTAGTTAACTGACCATCTCCACCCATTCATCACCATTTTACCTGTTGTTGTTGCCTTAGCTGATTAGTGGTCGTTGTCTTACCCGTTGTTGTCTTAGCTGGCTCTCCCAATCAACACCTGTGATTGCTTTTTGCCTCGCTTTATGTCTCTCTGAAATGTCAATATGCCTTGTACACTGCTGTTTCGAATAGTTATCATTGTTTTAGTTTACTGCGGAGCCCCTAGTCCCACTGTACATGCCGTAGATACCTCCTTTGGCCCAACTCCCACACATGCGGGGACCTCCCCCAGCATAACTAGCACGTCCAGAGATGCAACCTTTCTTATCATCACTCGGTGCCTGGGTTTACCTCCACTGTACCCGCACCCCACCATACCCCTGCCTGTACATTATGCCCTGAATCTATTCTACCACGCCCAGAAATCTGCTCCTTTTTTCTCTGTCCCCAACGCACTAGACGACCAGTCTTGATAGCCTTTAGCCGTACCCTCATCCTACTCCTCCTCTGTTCCTCGGGTGATGTGGAGGGTAACCCAGGCCCTGCGTGTCCCCAGGAACTCTCATTTGTTGACTTCCATAACTGAAAAAGCCTTGGTTTCATGCATGTTAACATCAGAAGCCTCCTCCCTAAGTTTGTTTTACTCACTGCTTTAGCACACTCCGCCATCCCTGATGTCCGTGCTGTGTCTGAATCCTGCCTTAGGAAGGCCACCAAGAATTCGGGGATTTCCAAACCCAACTACAACATTTTCCATCAAAAAGGTGGGGGAGTTGCAATCTACTCCAGAGATAGCCAGCAAAGTTCTATCATACTTTCCAGGTCTATGCCCAAACAGTTTGAGCTTCTAATTAAAAAATTAATCTCTCCAGAAATAAGTCTCTCACTGTTGCCGCCTGTTATAGACCCCCCTAAGCTCCCAGCTGTGCCCTGGACACCATATGTGAATTGATTGTCCCCCATCTATCTTCAGAGTTCATTCTGTTAGGTGAGCTAAAGTGGGATATGCTTAACACCGTGGCAGTCCTACAATCTAAGATAGATGGCCTCAATCTCACACAAATTATCAAGGAACCCACCAGGTACAACCCTAAATCCGTAAACATGGGCACCCTCATAGATATTATCCTGACCAACTTGCACTCCGAATACACCTCTTCTGTTTTCAATCAGTATCTCAGCGAGCATCCGCTATGGGTCCGCGGTCAAACAACCACCCCTCATCACTGTCACTAATCCCCGGGATATGCAACTTTTCATGGAAGTCAGGAACCAATACCGCAGGCAGTCAGGAAATCAAAGACTAGCTTTTTCAAACAGAAATGTGCATCCTGTAGCTCTAAATCCAAAACGTTTTGGGACACTGTAAAGTCCATGGAGAATAAGAGCAGTGCAGCTGCCCACTGCACTGAGGCTAGGAAACACTGTCACCACCGATAAATCCACGATACTCGAGAATTTCAATAAGCATTTCTCTACGGCTGGC
This sequence comes from Oncorhynchus kisutch, assembly GCF_002021735.2. NCBI lineage: Eukaryota > Metazoa > Chordata > Actinopteri > Salmoniformes > Salmonidae > Oncorhynchus > Oncorhynchus kisutch. The sequence goes on along the minus strand of NC_034188.2, from coordinate 86,948,809 downwards.
CATGCTTTCCTCCTGGCTACCCCAACCCCGGCCAACAACTCCGCACCCCCCGCAGCTACTTGCCCAAGCCTCCCCAGCTTCTCCTTCACCCAAATCCAGATAGCAGATGTTCTGAAAGAGCTGCAAAACCTGGATCCATACAAATCAGCTAGGCTAGAAAATCTGGACCCTCTCCTTCAAACATTATCCGCCGCCATTGTTGCAACCCCTATTACCAGTCTGTTCAACCTCTTTCGTATCGTCCGAGATCCCTAAAGATTGGAAAGCTGCCGCGGTCATCCCCCTCTTAAAAGGGGGTGACACTCTAGACCCAAACTGTTATAGATCTATATCCATCCTGCCCTGCCTTTCTAAAGTCTTCAAAAGCAAAGTTAACAAACAGATCACTGACCATTTAGAATCCCACCTTACCTTCCTCGCTGTGCAATCCGGTTTCCGAGCTGGTCACGGGTGCACCTCAGCCACGCTCAAGGTACTAAACGATATCATAACCGCCATGGAAAAGACAGTAATGTGCTGCCGTCTTCATCGACCTGGCCAAGGCTTTCGACTCTGTCAATCACCGTATTCTTATCGGCAGACTCAACAGCCTTGGTTTCTCAAATGACTGCCCTGCCTGGTTCACTGACCTCTGGCAGACTCTATGGGGGTACCACAGGGTTCAATTCTCGGGCCGACTCTTTTCTCTGTATATATCAACGTTGTTGCTCTTGCTGCGGGTGATTCCCTGATCCACCTCCACGCAGGCAACACCATTCTTTTACATCTGGCCTTTCTTTGGACACTGTTTTAACTCATCTCCAAACAAGCTTCAATGCCATACAACACTCCTTCAGTGTCCTCCAAATGCTCTTAAACGCTAGTAAAACCAAATGCATGCTTTTCAACCGTTCGCTGCCCGCACCCGCCTGCCAAACTAGCATCACTACTCTGGACGGTTCTGACTTAGAATATGTGGACAACTACAATTACCTAGGTGTCTGGCTAGACTGTAAAAACTCTCCTTCCAGACTTATATTAAACATCTCCAATCCAAAATTAAATCTAGAATCGGCTTCCTATTTCGCAACAAAGCCGCCAAAAATACCCTTGTAAAACTGACCATCCTACCAATCCTCGACTTCGGCGATGTCACTTACAAAATAGCTTCCAATAGCTTCCAATACTACTCAGCAAACTGGATGCAGTCTATCACAGTGCCATCCATTTTGTCACCAAAGCCCCTTATACCACCCACCACTGCGACCTGTCTGTTCTAGTCGGCTGGCCCTCACTACATATTCGTCGCCAGATCCACTGGCTCCCGATCATCTATAAGTCTATGCTAGATAAAGCTCCGCCTTATCTCAGCTCACTGGTCACGATAACAACACCCACCCATAGCACACGCTCCAGCAGGTATATCTCACTGGTCATCCCCAAAGCCAACACCTCATTTGGCTGCCTTTCCTTCCAGTTGTCTGCTGCCAATGACTGGAACGAATTGCATAAATCGCTTAAGTTGGAGACTTATATCTCCCTCACTAACTTTAAACCAGCTTCTGAGCAGCTAACCGATCGCTGCAGCTGTACACAGTCCATCTGTAAATAGCCCACCCAATCTAACTACCTCATCCCCATATTGTTTTTATTGACTTTTTTGCTCTTTTGCACACCAGTATTTCTACTTGCACATCATCATCTGCTCATCTATCACTCCAGTGTTAATCTGCTAAATTTTAATTACTTTGCTACTGTGGCCTATTTATTGCCTTACCTCCTCATGCCATTTGCGCACACTGTATATTGACTTTCTTTTTTTTCTATTGTGTTATTGACTGTACGCTTGTTTATTCCATGTGTAACTCTGTGTTGCTGTTTGTGTCGCACTGCTTTGCTTTATCTTGGCCAGGTCACGGTTGTAAATGAGGACTTGTTCTGAACTAGCCTATCTGGTTAAATAAAGGTGAAATAAATAAAAATAAATTAGCTTATAAACTTTTATCTACATCACTGAACTATTCCCACCTCTACCCCTATATTTTGTTAGCATTAGCTTATAGACCTGTATGTACGTCCTCACTGAACTATCCCCACCTCTACCCCTATATTTTGTTAGCATTAGCTTATAGACCTGTATGTACGTCCTCACTGAACTATCCCCACCTCTACCCCTATATTTTGTTAGCATTAGCTTATAGACCTGTATGTACGTCCTCACTGAACTATCCCCACCTCTACCCCTATATTTTGTTAGCATTAGCTTATAGACCTGTATGTACGTCCTCACTGAACTATTCCCACCTCTACCCCTATATTTTGTTAGCATTAGCTTATAGACCTGTATGTACGTCCTCACTGAACTATCCCCACCTCTACCCCTATATTTTGTTAGCATTAGCTTATAGCCCTGTAGGCACGTCCTCACTGAACTATCCCCACCTCTACCCCTATATTTTGTTAGCATTAGCTTATAGCCCTGTAGGCACGTCCTCACTGAACTATCCCCACCTCTGTCTCTAAGTTACATACATAGTAGACTTGCCATTTTTGTGAATGACTTTCAAAGTTTCTTTCGTTAACAATTGATGCAAAAGCCGTGAGAACCACTGGCAGTAACAAGGGAGTGTTCGTTGTTTGACATATTCATTACTTTTCAATTAGTGTACAAAACAACGTCAATTGAGTATTGAGCATAAAGGATAACTTAAATAATCAGACTATTTGCTATAGGGAGTTAATTTAATGATTTGAAGTGACAACCAGCTGAAGTAGGACTGAAGCACTGAGACTGAAGTGCATGCTGAGAGGTGTAGTGTTTAGATAGCCCTACTAATTTGTGTTTTCCTCTGCCTAGGCTCTTTAATTCATTTGCGTTATTAAGCATTAATAGTTAATATAATTATTCAAGCCAATGTAGTTGGTGTCATCTGAATCATATTTCATTTGAATGGACGTTACGAAACTCACTTCAAATACCTGTTTTGGAGCACTAATGAAATCATAAAACCTTTTTTTCTCCGTGAATAGAAATCTCTTGAGACAACAAGAGAAGCCAACCCACAAATCTGTGTAAGGCAAAGAATCATGAATGTTTTACAACTCTTTATTACATATTTAGCTACTATAGAACCAATAAACAAATAAATAACAATTTATGAACTATACTTATAAAACCCATTCTAATTTATTTGAAGTGTACCTTGATGAAGCAATGCATAAAACAGAGCAGGATAAGAAGAGGCAAGTGAACTAACGATGTGCTCACCTACCTGAAGAGAATCAGTGATCAGACGGAACAGTACTGTGGTGTGGAACTCTGCCACAACGCCAGTGTACAGTACATGAGACTCACATCTTGAATTACCCAAGAAGGCTCTACATGTTCAGACAAATGCAAATCCAGGGAAATCCAGGGAAATAGAGTGACACTAAAGCAACAGCGAGAACAGGTTGTAATGTTATTGTGACTCTCTAATGCAGTGTATCATTTACCCAACAGTATTTTACACAATAGAGTCTAGTTTTGACATACTGTAGATTAACCTGACAACCAGAAATATATCTGAAACCTAATAGGACCACTTTATTCATTTTTTTAGTATGTAATTTAAATAGTACATGATATGAAGTATACTTTACTTGTCCATTTACATGGAAATTCATTTTGTGATTTCAACAAACACACATAAACACACCATAGTAATACAATATGGAAAACACCAGAAAGCTAATAGTTAGCCTAATGCGCACACATTCAGTCCCTGCGGCCTACTGTTCAAACATGCATTGGTAGTATATGCAAACAAAAACATAATCATCACTGCAATCATCTTTACAAACATCATAAAAACAAGATGTATTCTTAATGTAAATGTGTGGACTTCAGTAGTACATCACACCCAGTGGATTCATTTTCAATATACTAATATACTTTTTCCACATTTTGTTACGTTAAAACCTTATTCTAATATGGATTAAATACTTTTTTCCTCTCATCAACCTTCACGCAATACCCCATAATGACATCACAATACCCCATAATGACATCACAATACCCCATAATGAAATCACAATACCTCATAATGACATCACAATACCTCATAATGACTTCACAATACCTCATAATGACTTCACAATACCTCATAATGACTTCACAATACCTCATAATGACTTCACAATACCTCATAATGACTTCACAATACCTCATAATGACTTCACAATACCTCATAATGACTTCACAATACCTCATAATGACTTCACAATACCCCATAATGACTTCACAATACCCCATAATGACTTCACAATACCTCATAATGACTTCACAATACCCCATAATGACAAAGCAAAAACAGGTAAAAGAAACAACATGAAATATACATTTACATAAGTATTCAGACCCTTTACTCAGTACTTTCTTGAAGCACCTGTGACAGCGATTACAGCCTCGAATCTTCTTGGGTATGACGCTACAAACTTGGCACGCATGTATTTGGGGAGTTTCTCCCATTCTTCTCTGCAGATTCTCTCAAGTTCTGTCAGGTTGGATGGGGAGTGTTGCTGCACAGCTATTTTCAGGTCTCTCCAGGGATGTTAGATCGGGTTCAAGTCAGGGTTCTGGCTGGGCCACTCAAGGACATTCAGAGACAGGTGTAGACCTTACAGTGACATGCTTACTTACAGGCCCTATCCAACAGTGCAGTTCAATAAATAGAGTTAAGGAAACATTTACTAAATAAACTAAAGTAAAAAATATAAAATAAAATAAAAAGTAACACATTAAAATAGCAATAACGAGCCTATATACAGGGGCTTCCGGTATCAAGTCAATGTGAGGGGGTAGAGGTTTGCTGAGATAATTTGTACATGTAGGTAGGGGTAAAGTGACTATGCATAGATGATAAACAGCGAGTAGCAGCAGTGTAAAAACAAATGGAGGATGAGCGGTATCAATGTAAATAGTCCTGGTGGCCATTCAGCGGTGTTATGGCTTGGGGGTAGAAGCTGTTAAGGAGCCTTTTTGGACCTAGACTTGGCACTCCGGTACTACTTGCCGGAGAGAACTGTCTATGACCTGGGCGACTGGAGACTTTTACACATTTTAGGGCCTTCCTCTGACACCACCTATTATAAAGGTATTGGATGGCAGGAAGCTTGGTCCCAGTGATGTACTGGGCCGTACTTACTACCCTCTGTAGCGCCTTACGGTCAGATGCGGGTAGTTGCCATACCAGGCGGTGATGCAACCGGTCAGGATGCTCTCGATGGTGCAGCTGTATAACTTTTTGAGGATCTGAGTACCCATGCCAAATCTTTTCAGTCTCCTGAGGGGGAAAAGGTGTTGTAGTACCCTCTTCACGACTGTCTTGGTGTGTTTGGACCATGACAGTTTGTTGGTGATGTGGACACCAAGAATCTCGCTCCACTACAACCACATCGATGTTAAATGGGGCCTGTACGGCCATCCATTATTGGGTATTGTGTGTAGATTTATGAGGGAAAAAATGTAGTTATTCTGTTTTAGAATAAGGCTGTAACGTAGCATTTCTAATATAAAGAGTAGGATAGTACATTACACCTGGTGGATTCATTTCAAGTATAACTCTTTGGATAGTTAACCCTCCACCAGGTAGCAGTATTATACTCTGTCAAACAGAACATCTCACAACATGAAGTAGATAATTCCAAAGAGTTTTAATTTTCTGTACAGGCACAGGAGTCTCCCTCCTGTGTTGGGGTCTGATCCTCTATTGTGTTGGGTCCTCTCCCAGTGAGCCAGCTACAGGTCCCAGGTGGGAGACAGAGCGTCTTGAACAAGGTGATCCTGAAGGACTTACACAGGAAGAAGTAGATGAGAGGGTCCAGACAGACGTTCATGGCTGACATCCACAAGGTGAACTCCTTAGAGATCTGTAAGGTAACCTTAGTGCAGCTGGTTGTTGAGGTAACCTGAAGCAAGGTGTAGGGGAGCCGTACGGCGTGGTAGGGTCCGAAACACGTCAGGAAAACCACCAGAACCAAAAACACACGCACTTTGGTCTTATGCCTACCTTCGTCATTGCTGCTTCCTGATTTCCTGTATGATTGAAAAACCTTCCTTGCTATGCATATGTAGCAGAAACAAATAAGAACACACACCACCCAGAAGATTGCTTTGTTTAATTTGACCAAGCCACTGTGGAAATCTTGTCCTGCATTGCTCTTCATTGCCATACAGAATAGTTCAGTCTTGTTTGTGGGATCCTGATTGGTCAGGATCATGGTTGGAATGACAGCAGTGGACAACAGCACCACCCAGATGGAAGCAGCCAACACTTTGCCGAAGACAAGGTTCTGACCCAACAACCTGCCACAGGGCCTGACGATCTTGAAGAAGCGGTCCAGACTGATGAGGCCCAACAGAATGATGCTCATGTACATACAGTGGTAGAAAATAACATCAGAGTAGCGACAGGCAAAGGCCTTCAGAGCCAGAGGAGCACTGGGCAGGATATTGGCTGCTTTGACAGGGATGGTCAGGGTCATGAGAAGGTCAGCGGCCAGAAGGTTCTTCAGATACACCATGAAGGTGGATGTTGAACGAAGTTGCATGCAGACCCAGACTGCTACCCCATTGATGATGAGGGCCGGGATGAACAACAGGAAGTAGAGACTTGATATAGCCATATTTAAGGTATCTTCATTAAAGCCACAGTCCTTTGGAGGGGAATGTGATGCCATTGTGGCTACTAATTTTGAGGAATCTGTAAATGAGGTTAGCAAGAAAAATGATTAAAATAATAATTAATTTCTAGATTAAAGGGGAAATCTGCATTGGTACATCAATTTTAGGAATTTTGAATAAATGATATGTAGCTATTGCTTCTTGAAGAATACAATGTAAGAATATAAATGGATCATGTGCTTAGTGTCCTCAAAACATTACCGTCCCAGAGACAGGTTAGACCTAGTGGCAGGGTAGCCTAGTGGTTAGAGCGGAAGGTTGCAAGTTCAAACCCCTGAGCTGACAAGGTACAAATCTGTCGTTCTGCCCCTGAACAGGCAGTTAAACCCACTGTTCCTAGGCTGTCATTGAAAATAAGAATTTGTTCTTAACTGATCTTGCCTAGTTAAATAAAGGTAAAATAAATAAAAAATATAAAGTCCTAGTTGGCATGTTCAATGGATAATATCTATCAATAAATTAACCCTCAACCTACCATTTTGACCCCAAGAAGAAACTATTGGAAAAGCAACAATCATAGCAAAATATAAACTGATTTCTTAGCAAAACATATTTACACAATTAATGTTATCTGAAATATAATTTGACCAAAATGACCGTTAACCTCAATTCCATATGTTACTACGCTAATATAACGAATTGTTTTAAGATGGTCATACCATGGATCATTTAGCCATTTGTTTTTGAATTTTAGGATGCCTTTAGGTATAAAAAAAATATATTGAAAAGCGATTTGATCAAATATTTGGCCGTTACTATTATAGCCCACGCATTCAATTACACATTCAGAAAAGATGCAAAAAAGACAGTAAACAAATTTATCATAAGAAATAAGGTTTTGAAGTCGCTGTCCTATATTTTGGAGGTCTAAGAAATATCTCCATACTCCCATTCATTTGTATGGGTTACCTTCAGATGAAGGTTTAATATCTATATATATCTCCATACTTCCATTCATTTGTATGGGTTACCTTCAGATGAGTCCCATGACACTTGTGGGGGATATAGAGCAAAAAGGAGAATACCATCGTGTTCAAGAGAGTCTCCTCTTTCCACAGAGGGGTTTGTAACCCAAAAGGTTTGGACGCTACAGACATAGATGGATACGGTGGATTGAGATGCAGCCCATGCAAAAAAGACCAGTCATTTTGCACTAGATCTGTACACTCCAATACGGGTATCCCTCTGCGTAGCAGGATATATTTGGAGTAATTTCAGATTAGTCCCGTGTACCAGGTAGTGCTGAGACTGCGGCTGACCCCCGTAATTAAATACTGTAATACATACTACATCCACCTCTTCCTTTTCTCAGTTCATTCCAGAGAGGAATGTAAAGAGCTCTATGTTAGAGTGTATAAGAGCAGAAGTGTACCGGCTGCTATTCAATAGCTTGGAGCAGCTAGCTAGTTAGCCTCTCTATCAGAAGACTCTATCAGAAGTGTACCGGCTGCTATTCAATAGCTTGGAGCAGCTAGCTAGTTAGCCTCTCTATCAGAAGACTCTATCAGAAGTGTACCGGCTGCTATTCAATAGCTTGGAGCAGCTAGCTAGTTAGCCTCTCTATCAGAAGACTCTATCAGAAGTGTACCGGCTGCTATTCAATAGCTTGGAGCAGTTAGCCTCTCCATCAGGGTGCTCTGCTGTCCCTCCATTCGGTTTTGGCTTGTGCCATCTCCTTTGGGTTCTTTCCTTGTTTTTATTGCTTGTGACAGTGTACCAACCTGGGCGATACTCAGTTTGTTCTACCAGTATTGCAGCGCTGAGGGTTTGTCTTAGTTGGGACAGTGCACCAACCTGGGCGATGCTCAGTTTGGTCTACCAGTATTGTGGTGCTGGTTTTGTGTGTTTACTATAGGACACAGTATATTACACTATTGGCTGAATTATTCTTCCACATTGAAATGCTACAGCCATTCATGTCTCCTGTCCTTCAGATAGTGTATGAGACAAAGGCTGGTACTGTGGGTCCCATGCTACACTATAATACAGTAGTGTGCAGTGTATACTATAGACACAGTAATATTACAATGTTGGCCTCATTCTCCAGTATTGGGTTTATGCTAGACTGACCATAGTGATATTACACTGGTGTTTTTTCACAAAGTTGCTGGGTGGCAATAGTTTCTGTTACACTATTTGACAGTACAAAGAGTAACTATCTTAGTTTCCCATGGAAACTCACATCTCATCTCTATTACAGTTTCTCGCTGTGTTTATTGTAGTTCTGTTCTATTGTACAGTACAAACAGTAACCTATCCCAGTAGTTACATTACTTAGATTGACACTTAAGTGTCAATAGACACTTGTGGATTAATTTGCATATTATATAAAATGAAATGTAGTTTTGTACAGTTTTGAGTTTTTTTTTTGGAACAGAATTTTGTCATATTTTTGTGGTAAAAATGACTGCCATGTAGCCCTTTCCTGCTGTCAATGACCAAAAGCACACTCTTTGGCCTCATGGGTGGAATGTTATTCATATTTTTCATAATTACTCAAAATTATTTAAAAAATGTACAAGATGAAAATCTGGTGTTTCTATGTCAAACTGTTTTATTATATTTCAGTCTTCTGTGCAAACTCAAAATGTGATACATTTCAACTCTATATCTGACCTGGTACAGGTGTCTTCTTTTCTTTAAGCCTATAATCATGTGTGTGAGGTGTAGACTTTTGTTTCAACGTGGATTATTTGAAATATACTTAATTTGTATTAAGAAAAAGCCAATTCAATTCATTTCAAAAAGTGATCGTGAGAGTCATTGACCAAAATATGGCTTTGTTTTCTTTATTTACTTACCCCACCGACAGCATCTCTGCTAGTGAAACAATGAGAGTGGTAGGGGCTACATTTTCTAAGCCACTTCAAACCAAATGGTTTACCACTGAAAATAGCATAACAAGTTGTCCATATAGAATATTGGAGGTTATACAATGGGTGGGTCTAATCATGGATGCTGATTGGTTAAAACCGCATTCCTGCCGGTGTCCATTCCACAAGTTACCACCGCTTAAATCTATGATGTTGAAATGCCTGTTTAATCTGTTCCATCTCACTGCGCAATCCATTGTCTCTGGAATGTCTTGAGTCAACAAATATTCAACCCCTTTGTTGTAGTAAACAAGTCACATAACAAGTTGCATGGACCCAAAATCCCAAAGTATTCCTTCAAAAAGTCAGAAAATGTATATACCAAACACAGATTTCCCCTTTAATGTTTTTTGAAAAATTAAAACATAAATTTGACACCACGATGTGGTTCATTTTCATTGTGTGAATTAATAGTTTATTGTTATTGCAAAATACAATTGAAAGCATAAAAGTCTAATGATTGTGATTCATAAAGTTCACAAAAAACATTCACCCCAAAAAATTCACAGCTTATTCTTTCTGTGTTCAAAGGCAACCTTTTGTCAGATTTGGGATATTTACGAACAATATTATTTAAGAAAAAAATGTCTATGATGTGTTATTATAAATAAATAAAGAAACTCACCGGTGAAGTTGAGAAAAAACATCTTGGAGGAAAGTCACTACGATGTCTTTCATGTGAGATATGTTACTGCGATATATTGGGCCTGCGTTTGTTACGTCACCTAATACACTTCCTGAAGATGGGGAAGTGGTAAAATAAGAGCTCACGCACAGGGTTAGTTATCAATATCTTTGGCTTTTTTGACCACAACTGAAAAAAAAGCCGCCCTTGTTTGTCAAACTTCTTATAATATAACAATATCATGCAATTTCACAGATGATTTTATCCAAAGTTACTGACAGTCATGCATGCATATATTTTGTGTGTGGGTGACCCAGGAATCAAACCCACAATTCTGGTATTGCAAGAGCCATGTTCTACCACCTGAGCCATATGATGAGACTGATGGAACTGCTGCTGTTAGCATCTGCCCATGCAGATGGTATTTCTCCTACCAGTGACCTGGATTCGGCAGGTTAGGGAGGTTATGTATGTTAGTTATATTTTCACAGGGAGGTTGGTGTTTTTTTAAAACATTTTTTATCCTGGAATTAATTATTATTTAAAAGATCAGACGTGTTGATCCCATGTTTCTCTCTCTCATGCTCTTACACTATGCACACACACCATTTCTTTCACATAAACTATTATTTTCACATTAACTTTCAGCCCTCTTTCGCAGTGTGGTTTTTACTGGTGTTGTTTCACATCTTGCTCACTTCCACGGAAAGCCTCCGGCCACTCACAGCTTGTTTTTCTAGGTTCCTCTGTGGTCACTGTACAGCAGTAAGTAGGAGCCTCCCACCTGCCCTTAGGCCAACTGTTAAAAGGTTGTATACTGTCTGTCTACACATACAGAACATCTGGCTTTCAATGCATCAGAGAAATCAGGGGATTTTTCCCTCAGTATCATATTGTTTTGTTGAAGAATGGTTAAAGACATGGATCAACGAATGGGAGAGAAAATTTAGATATTTAGATTTCACAAGTTTATGTAGTATAGGACGTCTTGCTGTCCATTATAGGCATACGTGTTGTGCCATGGTTACACATAATTACATATCTCTTATTTCAGTTCCTGAAGCCTAAAAAATAACGAGGTCAAAGCAGAATGCCAGTATGGGGAACTAAGCTGTTATGAGACAGACATGGTGATTAGGTGATTTCCTTTGGCATGAGGTTATGGTGACATTTAGAGGGGGATATGACATTCTACAACATGTTACAGACTGGTGTTACAGACTGGTGTTACAGACTGGTTTGTATATTATTGTAATTATCACTGGTCTGTGCAGAGTTTCCTACTCTACTCTTTCCATTGCCCAGACAGAGCTACAATCAACACACAGTTGATGTTTCCGTCAGCCTTCCAGTAGAGGGCAGTATGATCCTCTGTGAAACATTCATCAGACCACAATACATGGAAGTCCTTCAGAAGAGAGCTTTAGTTCGCTACAGACAAGCAGAGGAGTCTCCCAGAGGGGTACTGCCTGTGTTGGGGTCCGGCCCTCTCCCAGTGAGCCAGCTACAGGTCCCAGGTGGGAGACGGAGCGTCTTGAACAGGGTGGTCCTGAAGGACTTACAGAGGAAGAAGTAGATGAGAGGGTCCAGGAGGGAGTTGAGGGAGGACAGCCAGAGTGTACTCTCCTTTAATTGGAAGAAGAACAGCTTGAGGTTACAGTCAAACATGCGTCCCCGGGTCTGGCTCATGGTGTACGGTACGCGGGAGAAGTGGAACGGCACGAAGCACACAAAGAACACAGCCAGCACCAGGAAGACGTTTGAACTCACAGTCTTTCTCTGGGGCTGGCGCTGCCCTTTACCAGTACCAGCTCTGCTGGCTCCACCAGCACGGTAAGCGCTGGCGCGGGCGTAGGAACTATACAGCTCTTTGGTGATGAGGGCATAACACACTATCACCGTCACCAGGTTGCCCCAGAAGATGACCTGGCACACATGGTTGACCACCTCATGCCAATGCAGCCCAGCCGCCGTCTTCAGATCACTGCATTTGAAGTAGACTGAGGTGGGGCTGCGGCTGGTCAGGACCATGTTGGGCAGGGAGAGGGCCAGCAGGGAGCACCAGATAACCCCAGAGAGCAGTTTCCTGTGGGACAGATGAGCCGCGTTGGTCCCCTTGAATGGCTGGAGGGTCTTCCTGCAGCGGTCGATGCTGATGAGGCCAAAGAACAGGATGCTGATGTACATGGTGAGATAGAAGAGCACAGAGGAGACACGACAGACGAAGACACGCAGACCCACGGACGCCATGTTGGAGTCAGACAGCACCTACAGCAAAATACATTAATAAAGTCCGTGATTTAATTGCTGTTTTTTCATACTTTTTTCATACTTTTTTCATAGTTATCAATATTATAACTTATTAATATTATGATTATTATAATTGTAACTGCACCTTGAAGGGGAAGGTGAGGGTCATGAGGACGTCGGCCACCACGATGTTCTTGAGGTAGATGATGAAGTGGGAGCGGCTGGGGATGCTGAAGAACACCCACACTGCCAGGCCGTTGAGGGACAGGCCCAACAGGAAGAGGAGGGAGTAGAGAACAGGAAACACCACAGTCTTCAGCACGTTGTCACGGGAACAGCTGCTGTTGGTGTGGTTGTGATTGACAGGGGTCAGGGAGAATCCTGTTGTGCTGTCCATATCTAGGGCTGTGACGTATGAAGCAAAATAAAAAAAAGGTGAAAGTTGTACAGTACTGTATACTTCCTCATTTCATCCATTACTTACTGTAATGATGACTGGCTTAGAGATAATATAGCTGCCCTCCCATACAAAACAACTTGTTTGGATATTCAGAATACATTATTAAATTGAATTAAAAAATGATGAATACACTCACAAAATGCACTGCAGACGAACTTTGGAACCACGTACAGCCAGGAAGTTTTTTTACAATTAACAAAGCTTAACATTTTTAACAATCAAAATTACACGAGTTGTAATATCTTATTCTATTTTGTTTTGGGTGTAAGGCTGTTTGATGTGTCTAAGTGAACCCACCTGAGTAGACCAGGGGGAGATTGAGACTGACGGGTCCTGATAGAGGATCCTGGAGGACCGTGACTTCTTCTCTCTCGGCAGGTTGGATTCGTTAGATACTCTACTTGGAATGCAGGGGTTTGGGCTCTTCAAGACAGAGAAATGCATGAAAATACCCTTCTCTCTCCCTCTTTAAATCACTGTCAATCTGATCTGACACTAGAGCAAAGTGACAAAATGTGTGGAGATGTTCTCTCCTCTCTCTCCTCTCTCTCTCTCCCTTCTGCTTTTGTTTCCGGTCATGCCATTCAGAGGAAAGACAGTCTGGTCCCCCCCAGGATCCTGCAGTCCACAACACCCTCTCATGAATGTTATCCTGTTGCACAATCTGGCCATCAGCTGATGTGTGTGTGTTAATACACAGTACACTGAGTGGACAAAACATTAAGAACACTTGTTGAGTTGCACCCCCCCCTGTTTTTGCCCTCAGAACAGCATCAATTCGTCGGGGCATGGACTCTACAAGGTATTAAAAGGGTTCCACAGGGATGCTGGCTGAAGTTGACTCCAATGCTTCCCACCGTGTCAAGTTAGCTTGATGTCCATTGGGTGACAGACCATTCTTGTGTCGACACACAGGAAACATTTGAGTGTGAACAACCCAGCAGCATTGCAGTTCTTGACACAAACCTACTACCATACCCCGTTCAAAAGGCACTTTAATATTTTGTCTTGTCCATTCACCCTCTGAATGGCACACATATACAATCCATGTCTCAATTTTCTCAAGGCTTAAAAAACATATTTTAAATCCTTCTTTAACCCGTCTCCTCCCCTTCATCTACACTGATTGAAGTGAATTTAGCAAGTGACATCAATAAGAGATGATAGCTTTCACCTGGATTCACCTGGTCAGTCTGTGTCATGAAAAGAGCAGGTGTTCTTAATGCTTTGTATATTCAGTGTATAGTGAGCTACTTTTGACCCGAGCCCAATCGTTTAGTCATGGACAATGCTGTGATAGCACAGTATATCTGTTTAGTCATGGACAATGCTGTGACAGTATACAGCGTGCAGCCTACTGTAGGTCACCATATTTGTGTTTTCATGCTGAGCATATGCAGGTGTGTGTGTGTGTGTTTTAGTATGCCGAATACGATGGCTGGTTTTGGTTATCATATTTCACATTTTGGGGGTTTTGTTTATTCAACAAGTTATTTCCATTTGAAGCATTTATCAGCACCGTTCCGGACCAACAGTCTCTGAATAAAAAAACACATGGAAAACTGACGCTTTAATGAGACAGACTGGTTTCCTTTCAGGACACTTCAATGACTTAAGGAGCTTTGTGACATCACTGTCCCACTGTCCTCACAATCCGTATGTTCTCTTCACTCTTCAATCTATGACATCATAGAATTGGCCCAGACCATAGAAATAACATGCCCCCTACTGTCATAAAACGTCTCCCTGTACAGAAACCCAGCATAAAAACCACAAACAGCAAGCAATGCAGAAGAACAATGGCTAGGAAAAACTCTCTAGAAAGGCAGGAACATAGGAAGAAACCTAGAGAGGAACCAGGTTCTGAGGGATGCCCAGTCCTCTTCTGTCTGTGCCGGGTGGAGATTATAAGGGTACAAGGCCATTAAGGCCATATTGTTCTTCAAGATGTTCAAACATTCATAGATGACCAGCAGGGTCAAATCATAATAACAGCGGTTGTGGAGGGTGCAACAGGTGAGAGAGAGAATTAGATCAAATCAAATTGTATTGGTCACATACACATATTTAGCAGCTGTTATTGCGGGTTTAGCGAAATGCTTGTGTTCCGATCTCCAACAGTGCAGAATTATAGGGAGCATATATAACATCACACAGGACACCAGATAAGACAGGAGAATTACACCAGATAGGACAGACTGACCCAACCCAAAAGGTTTCTGTATCGAATCCCAGAGCTGTCATTCTGCCCCTGAACAAGGCAGTTAATCCACTGTTCCACCGGTAGGCCGTCATTGTAAATAATAGTTATTTTTCTTATCTGACTTGCCTAGTTAGATAAAGGTTAAATAAAAACAACTTTACAAAATGTAATGGTACATCAACTGGTGAAAGCTTTGCTAAGTTTATTTACTTCTGAAATGTAACAAAACAAAGGCTACAAAACATGTCCATACAAACAACTGCTGTTAGATAGTAATAATAGCCACCTCATATCTCTATCTGACAGATAACTAGAGGCTAGAGCTGACCTGGCTGTGGTAGCTACTAACTAGTGTAGCTTATTCATTCGCCTCAGTCCAAATGGGATGAAATATTAGCTAACGTTACATGTCAGTTACAATAATAGCTCAGCATTGCGAAGAAACACTAGTTTCGTTTTTTTTCTTCTGTTAAGTTAAACAGCAGTTACCTTGCCAGCTACATCAGTCAATTAAAGAGTAGCCAGTTTCTGTTCCTTCCACAACTTGGTGAAAGAGCGTAACGTGTACACTGAACTTTGCCCAACTCTCCCACGCCGGTCCAGCCAGCCTTCCAGAAGCTTTGGCTTCACACAGCCTGTCAGTCCACTCTGTAGTGTCTGTGTGGTCCTAAATCCAGTCGGATAAACATTGCGAACAGCCTACCGACTACTCGGAGGCGTCCGCATGGTCCTAAAGCACATTATTGCCTTGTTTGTATCCCATTCCAATGATAAAAGTGGAGGGGGGGACAAAAATACAATTTCAGAATGTGGGAGGGACATGTCCCCCCCATCCCCAGTGAAAGTTGTGCCCTTGTTTACATACCTTTATATGTAGGGTTTGTATGTAGTAAGGTTTGTGAACATATATATTTGAGGTTTGTATACAGTATAAGGCTTATTTTGAATTGGAATAAAAAAATTATAAAAAATAAATCGCAGCACAGAGTCTTCGGAAGGTATTCAAACCACTTGACATTCCAATCACATCAAATCAAATTATATTGGTCACTTATACGTGATTAGTAAATGTTATTGCGGGTGTAGTGAAATGCTTGTGCTTCTAGCTCTGACAGTGCAAGTAATATCTAACAAGTAATATCTAACAAGTAATATCTAACAAGTTACACAAATTACACACAAATCTAAGTAGGAATGAATTAAGAATATATACATATAGAGGAGCGATGTCAAAGCGGAACCAAAAACATCTCATTCCAGAATCATGGGCATTAATATGGAGTTGGTCCCCACTTTGCTGCTATAACAGCCTCCGCTCTTCTGGGAAGGCTTCCTACTAGATGTTGGAACATTGCTGCTATAACAGCCTCTACTCTTCTGGGAAGGCTTTCCACTAGATGTTGGAACATTGCTGTTATAACAGCCTCCGCTCTTCTGGGAAGGCTTCCCACTAGATGTTGGATCATTGCTGTTATAACAGCCTCTACTCTTCTGGGAAGGCTTTCCACTAGATGTTGGATCATTGCTGTTATAACAGCCTCTACTCTTCTGGGAAGGCTTTCCACTAGATGTTGGATCATTGCTGCTATAACAGCCTCCGCTCTTCTGGGAAGGCTTCCCACTAGATGTTGGATCATTGCTGTTATAACAGCCTCTACTCTTCTGGGAAGGCTTCCCACTAGATGTTGGAACATTGCTGCAGGGACCACACAGAAATGGTTTGTCGAGATCGGTGTGGAAGAACTTGACTGGCCTGCACAGAGCCCTGAGCTCGAACACCTTAGGGATGAATTGGAACGCAGACTTCGAGCCAGGCCTAATTGCCCAACATCAGTGCCCGACGTCACTAATGCTCTTGTGGCTGAATGGAAGCAAGTCCCCGCAGCAATGTTCCATCATCTAGTGGAAAGCCTTCCCAGAAGAGTGGAGGCTGTTATAGCAGCAATGTTCCAACATCTAGTGGAAAGCCTTCCCAGACGAGTAGAGGCTGTTATAACAGCAATGATCCAACATCTAGTGGGAAGCCTTCCCAGACGAGTAGAGGCTGTTATGACAGCAATGATCCAACATCTAGTGGGAAGCCTTCCCAGACGAGTAGAGGCTGTTATAACTCCAAATTAATGAGATGTTTGGCGAGCAGGTGTCCACATACTTTTGGCCATGTAGTGTATATAATAGAACAGCAGCATTGACTGTGTGTGTGTGGTGTGTGTATGTGAGTTTGTGTGTGTGTGTGTATATGTGTGTGTGTGTGTGAGTTTGTGTGTGTGTGTGTATGAGTTTGTGTGTGTGTGTGTATGAGTTTGTGTGTGTGTGTGTATGAGTTTGTGTGTGTGTGTGTATGAGTTTGTGTGTGTGTGTGTATGTGAGGTTGTGTGTGTGCGTGTATGTGAGGTTGTGTGTGTGCGTGTATGTGAGGTTGTGTGGGTGTGTATGTGAGGTTGTGTGGGTGTGTATGTGAGGTTGTGTGGGTGTGTATGTGAGGTTGTGTGGGTGTGTATGTGAGGTTGTGTGGGTGTGTATGTGAGGTTGTGTGGGTGTGTATGTGAGGTTGTGTGGGTGTGTATGTGAGGTTGTGTGGGTGTGTATGTGAGGTTGTGTGGGTGTGTATGTGAGGTTGTGTGGGTGTGTATGTGAGTTTGTGTGGGTGTGTATGTGAGTTTGTGTGGGTGTGTATGTGAGTTTGTGTGGGTGTGTATGTGAGGTTGTGTGGGTGTGTATGTGAGGTTGTGTGGGTGTGTATGTGAGGATGTGTGGGTGTTTATGGATATTTGCCGTCTCTTCTGCTTCCCATGAATGTCCCAGTGATATATAGGTATCAGGTGTGGTGATCAGTTCTGACTGGTGCCTTTCAGGAGAAAGAGGAGAAAAGAGAGAAAAGAGAAGAGAGAGAGAAACAGAGAGGAAGTGAGAGTGTTCTCCTCTGATCAGAGAGAGAGAGGATGTGAGAGTGTTCTCTCACAGCTGAGGATAATACCCGGTTTGTGTCTGCATGCTAGTTGACCCCTGCCCCTTTAGGGCACGCACACACGCACGTACGCACACACGCGTGCACACACACACACACGGCGCTTTGTTCAGACAGCCTGGCGAGGGGAGAGACAGGATGAAATAAAGGAATTCAACACCAACCCTGTTTTTTTTCACGTTCAAACCCTCACAACCTCCACCCCTCTCCTTTCCCCAATCTCTGCTGTAGGAGCACTCTTCACTCGCTTAATCTGCCCCTCCTCCAACCCCCATGACACCACTTCAGCTCTCTAATTGATTCAGCAGCCCAGCTTAAGGCTCATAATCATTCCAAGGCATGGATGAAGCAATTAACAGAGGGGTGGGGATGGATGATGAAAGCCAGGGATTGACCGGAGAGGGAGAGGAAGTGTCCAACTCGGCGGAAAATCTGTCCTCCTCCGGCAGTTGCCGTTTTTTTCATTGTCTCGCCCACCAAGTGAGTTTTTGTATGGAGGTCAATGAGAGTTTCGAATTTGGTCAACAAAAACATGAATGGCATTTTTGCGCACGTGAGGTTTATTTGTTACAATCGACGTTTCATAATGCTTAAAGGGTTACGAGTGTACTGATATAAGTAGGACACGTGACATCCTACCAACTTTGAGGAAAACACTATATATCGGTGTTGTCTGGAGATGGCTATGCATATTCATGGCATGAGGCTATTAGCATAACATCTGTCTCCATTGAATACAGGAGGTTGACATTAACAACCCTCATCGAATATTGCAAAAAGGATTACAGTAATAAGATTTATTCACCAATCCAAAGAAAGTATAGGCGGGAGCTAGACAGCCCGCCGTGCCGCTTAGAGGACAACGACTCCCATTGTTACGGCGGAGAGACAGTTTCTTGTCAGTATATCCATCATCTCCGGAATGACTGCCTGTCTGGTTTTCTCCTCTGGTCTCTTCCTGGTGTGATGACATCATAATGTCAAAGTGTTCTCTCCGGGCCTGAGGGAGAGAGACCTAACATCAGGAGATGTAATAAGAGAATGAGCAATGACAGAGACGGGGACATGGACCATGGGCATGGAGGATCCTGGGGGTGGAAAAAGCAGTAGATCAACTTTGATCCTTAACCCAGCAGGGTCTGGACCATATCTGTTCGAGAGATGAAGGGGTATTGAAGAATTAGGAGATCTTTTATTTAGGGTTCAGTGACCTTTCGGGTGGTCTCTATGTTTGTGTGTGTGTGTGTGTGTGTGTGTGTGTGTGTGTGTGTGTGTGTGTATGCGTGCGTGTGTTTAGAATGGCAGCCTGTCAGGCTAGCTCCTGAACGTGCAGGCTGCTCTATGTTGTGAAAGTGTAAGGTTACTACAGCTACTGATGTTGGCAGCCTGTTCAGTCAGATCAGGCATAGCTTTTCCACATGGCTCCGACACTTGCAAAACAGAAGCTTTAAAAAAGGCACTGGAAAAGTCCATGGAAAAACAATTTCAGGCCTATATCATGTTGTGGGTGTTTTGGTAAGGGGGTTGAGGGCCACTAACTAACCTGGGCCACTAACACCAGCAGCGTATAAACTAACCTGGCACCAACAGGATATAAACTAACCTGACATGTCGTGGAAATTTCCTTAATTACCAAATGATGAGAGAGCAAATCACACACCAGTCAGAGTTATGCTTAATCTTCACCTTTAATTATAATTAAGCTTTTGCAATAGCATTTTGACTTTCAACAGTTCAGTATCTCTAATGAAAAGTTGAGAGTGGTCAACATAATGGCAACTGGGATCCTTTATAGCAAAGATCCACCCCCCCTAGACGACATGACAAACCACAGGTCTTAGGAACTTACACAAAGAAAAGACTTTACTTCAGAGAGGAGTATCCCCTAGCCAGACAGAGTTGGCTATAAATGATAATTCAGTTTGGTCTCCTAAACAAAGCTCTTATCTCGTCCTTGGTACAAAATGGTACCAAGACATTACCCCCACCCTATGATATATATCAAATTGTCATTTTAGATACCCCATCCTAAATACAACCAATTCTGGACAAGCTCACGGAGAGGAAAGTGAGCCTTTAGGTCAAGATAGGGGCAACGAGAGAGGGAACATAGAATGGTTCCAGACGCTGCCATCCTCCTCTCCCCGATGGGAAAAGTAGGGAGTGGCTGGCACACAGACACAGTGGAGCCAAAAGATAATTGGTTCCCCATCAATCATCCCTTCACATGGTTCAAAAGATATGTTTACACATGATGACACCTTGACCTCTCCCCTCTCTGCGGCCCAAGCAACTTAGTCTTGACAGAGAACAGATAATTGCAAATGGCCACCACTATAGTACAACAAAATACATTCTTATGAGAAATAACTCATAAGCATATCATGAAAATAAAACATCTTATCTATGTTACCCAACTAATTCTGTTTAATCCCCAACAGACACCATCAGGGTATGAACTAACTGAACACCATCACTGTATAAACTAACCTGACACCATCAGGGTGTATACGTGTGGGCCCACACACACACACACCTCTCAGGTTTAACTGGCTGCTGGACTTTCCTCTCCACCAATAAATTATATTTTTGATTCCGTTCTGAGCTTTGTCCCACAAAGGGAGTCCATGGCATTTACTGAACAAAAGTTATGAGGAACGTTATCACTCATTTAATAAGTCTGGCACCACCATCCGCCCTCTGACCTACAAAACATTTTACATCACTTATGCAGCTTCTGTTTTACAGATTTTCCAGGAGTGATCCAGGTAGCCAGACCTTTTCCCACCGAAACACGGTTCTGCTCCATTTGAGGATATATAATTCTACTAATTACATAACACTTGAAATAAACGCTAGCTCTGATGAAATGTTGGGTCCACAGAACTGTCTGGATGGCCAGGAATGTTTGACTGAGCTGGGTATCTTGTACAGTGGTTCATGCTTTAAAAGTTGCGTCATACTGCGGCACACCTTGCTGCAGCATTCTGTGGCACACTAATTGACAGCCATTTTTTCTGTTAATATATTCTGTTTATGTTTTTCTGTTAATTGCAAGTTTAACCACCAGAGGGCATCTTTGAGAAGCATTTGATAATTTTCCATATTGCAGGCTCGCGGGAGACCGGGGTTCAATCCCCCAACGGGGAGGAAGGAGTAGGCTGTCCTTGTAAATAAGTTAGTTCTTAACTGATTCCATTTGTGTTATTTCATAGTTGTGATGTCTTCACTATTATTCTACAATGTAGAAACATCCTGGAATGAGTAGGTGTGTCCAAACTTTTGACTGGTACTTTCTTAATTAATTTGATTAAAATGGTGTTTCTATTCCATGAAAAACAAAAAACCCTCTGAATTTCTATTAGGATGGAATGAAAAATATGGCGCTGTACAACATGATGGTCGGCAGTATAGTACTGGGCTATTTAGCTAAAGAAGCCCTGTGTCTTGCGGTCGGGGCAACTCATAAGCTGGCCATGTCCTATTTGTTTCATAGTCGATATATAATTACATTTCATGACGGTGTAACGGTAGCTTCTTTTACAGGAGGATGAAAGAACACAATATGTCTGTCAGGGAATGCTATTCTGATATGTCAGATGAAGAGTTAGACCAGAAAGTCAGGGCCATTAAGGCAAGGATGCCCCTTGCCGGCTTTAAGATGGCCAAAGAAAGTCTCAGAGCAATGGGCCATTGTGTACAATGGAGAATATTTAGGGAGTCAGGTACTGTATCATTGCCAGATTGATCCAGCTTCGTTGCGTTGCTCGGCAAAAATACTCTCTTCCTGCTCCCCTGTCTCTCGCCCACATTGATCCAAAACATAAATTGATAAGGTACTAAGATGTATAGTGTCTCCATCAAATCTAAGAGGTCATTTTAACTTTTTTATTCTTACTTATTCCAAGACACATTTTCAATGATGTATGAAAATGGAGTTGTTCTTCATCAACTGGTAATACATACATAATGAAGCAGGTTAATAGATTTCACATTTCACTTTTAATTCCAATGCTTTCAAGATACAACAGGTATGTATATTATTTTGTATGCATATTGCATATCCCATCACCTAATGAACAACCACAATACCAGTCTGGTGTTAAGCTTTCTGTGCTGTATTGGCGTATCCTCAAAATGACATCTGCTACTTTAGATTGAACAGTCATATCTCAGTTATTGTTTTCATATCTACAAAAAATAAACTATTTTATTTACTTTCAGAGTGCAAGCTGATCAACTGGTCAAAAATGTAGATATTGCCAGATGTTCACTGTCCGAGGAACAGGCCGTGGAAGCTTTAGTCCTGGCAAACGTGTCCATAACCAGAGGTAATTAAACTGTTCTGTGTTCTTTTTCTCTCTTCCTCTCTGTCTTGTTGTACATGGAACCTGTCTCACATGCAGTTTGGAGGAAGAAGGATACCTTGACCTGTCTAATTGTATCCACCTCTTCTGTGTGGGATATGTGTTCCTACCTCGTCTGTGGGCAGATCTGCAGTTGGAATAATCACCCTTTAAGTACAGAGGCAAACCTGACACCTCAGCAGCTATTGTCTTAGCACTACACAACTGATTCAAATGATCAAGTCATCATCAAGCAAGTGGTATTTATGTCTAATAATGACATTATCTTCTATTGTTTGTCCTCATGTGTCTGTTTTTCAGCACAAGGTTTTCTGTAAGGTACAGGCTACAATGTGGGGATCTCATGACTGGTAATAACTACAATGCATGTACGTATATAGGACTTGCATCCTTGGCACAATAAAGTTATTATATTCAAAATCAAATCAAATGTATTTGTCACATACACATGGTTAGCAGATGTTAATGCGAGTGTAGCGAAATGCTTGTGCTTCTAGTTCCGACAATGCAGTAATAACCAACGAGTAATCTAACCTCACAATTCCACAACTACTAAGTTATACACACAAGTGTAAGGGAAAATAATATGTACATAAAGATATATGAATGAGTGATGGTACAGTGGCTAGTGATACATGTATTACATAACGATGCAGTAGATGAGTACAGTATATACATATACATTTGAGATGAATAATGTAGGGTATGTAAACATTATATTAAGTAACATTGTTTAAAGTGCAGGTGATATATTTTACATCAATTTCCATCAATACCCATTATTAAAGTGGCTGGAGTTGAGTCAGTGTGTTGGCAGCAGCACTCAATGTTAGTGGTGGCTGTTTAACAGTCTGATGGCCTTGAGATAGAAGCTGTTTTTCAGTCTCTCGGTCCCAGCTTTGATGCACCTGTACTGACCTCGCCTTCTGGATGATAGCGGGGTGAACAGGCAGTGGCTCGGGTGGTTGTTGTCCTTGATGATCTTTATGGCCTTCCTGTGACATCGGGTGGTGTAGGTGTCCTGGAGGGCAGGTAGTTTTCCCCCGGTGATGCGTTGTGCAGACCTCACTACCCTCTGGAGAGCCTTACGGTTGTGGGCGGAGCAGTTGCCGTACCAGGCGGGGATACAGCCCGACAGGATGCTCTCGATTGTGCATCTGTAGAAGTTTGTGAGTGTTTTTGGTGACAAGCCGAATTTCTTCAGCCTCCTGAGGTTGAAAAGCCGCTGCTGCGCCTTCTTCACGATGCTGTCTGTGTGGGTGGACCAATTCAGTTTGTCTGTGATGTGTATGCCGAGGAACTTAAAACTTACTACCCTCTCCACTACCTTCCCATCGATGTGGATAGGGGGGTGCTCCCTCTGCTGTTTCCTGAAGTCCACAATCATCTCCTTTGTTTTGTTGACGTTGAGTGTGAGGTTATTATCCTGACACCTGACACCCTACCACTGTAGTGTCGTCCGCAAACTTGATGATTGAGTTGGAGGCGTGCGTGGCCACGCAGTCGTGGATGAACAGGGAGTACAGGAGAGGGCTCAGAACGCACCCTTGTGGGGCCCCAGTGTTGAGGATCAGCGGGGTGGAGATGTTGTTACCTACCCTCACCACCTGGGGGCGGCCCGTCAGGAAGTCCAGTACCCAGTTGCACAGGGCGGGGTCGAGACCCAGGGTCTCGAGCTTGATGACGAGTTTGGAGGGTACTATGGTGTTAAATGCTGAGCTGTAGTCGATGAACAGCATTCTCACATAGGTATTCCTCTTGTCCAGATGGGTTAGGGCAGTGTGCAGTGTGGTTGAGATTGCATCGTCTGTGGACCTATTTGGGCGGTAAGCAAATTGGAGTGGGTCTAGGGTGTCAGGTAGGGTGGAGGTGATATGGTCCTTGACTAGTCTCTCAAAGCACTTCATGATGACGGAAGTGAGTGCTACGGGGCGGTAGTCGTTTAGCTCAGTTACCTTAGCTTTCTTGGGAACAGGAACAATGGTGGCCCTCTTGAAGCATGTGGGAACAGCAGACTGGGATAAGGATTGATTGAATATGTCCGTAAACACACCAGCCGCCAGCTGGTCTGCGCATGCCCTGAGGGCACGGCTGGGGATGCTGTCTGGGCCTGCAGCCTTGCTACTATTCTACTCAATCCATAGGCTTCATTAATGCCATTCAGACTTGAAGTTGATACAACAACTATGATAGCTGAGGTATGAATATTAGTTCAGAACCTAACGGTTTATGGTCCATACACAGATCGGCTACATACTCCGGCTACATACACATTAGCATTTTTATCCCCCATTACACAATAAGAAAGTAAATAGTTAGATAGCTATGTTACTTCTGCTGCATTGCACGGTAAGGCAAGCTTACACAATTGTATATTTGCAGTAAATGCTTTAGCTAGCTAGATTCTTTACATCCACTGTTTCCGTAGACAACAGCCTGGTTTGCTGGTTTTCTCAGGAGTCCCTAAAACAGTAAACAACATGAATTACAATGTCATACTGTACTTATGTCACAACACCAGCTAGCTAGCTGGCTAATGTGAGCTAATCAGTTAACTTGCTAAATCACGATTTTTTAAGATTAACTTTATGACCCAAAAATATGCACAATCATTTGTCTCTACATTAACTAACACATTCCTCTCAATTGTAAATGTTTAGCTTAATTCGTAATGACGTTCTAATTACTTACATTTGCTTCCTCCGTAATGTTTTGTCAGCCATCTTTGTTGAAGAAAGTCACCAGGGATGGGTGGCTCGCATCAAATTCGTCATTGGAACCACTCGACATGATTGGTCATATAAAAACCTTGGCACCCAAATGCATAATGAGATAATGAGTGCTCTAACTCCCCCTTGTGGTGGTCTGGAGCAATGAAGCCGTGATGGGGGGGGGGGGGGGGGAACATGCAACCTTTAAAGGAGGAACCACCATACAGGTAGGTTGGGGTCCTGCTGGTAACTTTTTTTTGTGGTTGCTTTGAAAAACAAGTCAACAGAGGATTCTTTTGATGTTCACCGTACCCTAGATATGGCTGCATCTTCCTCCCCTTGTCCTTCAGGCAATGTTATCTATAGATGGCTCTTGCTGTTCCTTGTCCTTCAGAGCGATGCTATCTTTAGATGTCTGTGCTGTTCCATGTCCTTCAGAGCGAGGCTACTACGCCAATGAACAGCTATTTTGACCTTACTACGCCAATGAACCGCCATTTTGACCTTACTACGCCAATGAACCACCATTTTGACCTTACTACGCCAATGAACCGCCATTTTGACTGCAACATTCTAACAGTTTAATAAATAAATGCTTTCGGAAAAAGCTTTCGGGAAAAATAATAATTTGGTTGTGTTTATGAAAGTCTTGGGTAACATTAGAATATGAAAAACAATTATTTAAAAGAACACAATAGCATTTTTATTAGTTTGTTACTTTAGGTGATATGCTACTGCAGGATAGCAGTGGTTATTCTTGGAAAAGGTTCTATTTTGAAACAGAGCTCATCTCTTAATTTTTGGGGGGGAGATATTTTGCAAAGGTACATGTTTTGGAAACCTCTGAATTTGCTCTTTCTGATACTATATAGAAATCAAAACGTCTTACCTGCATGGAACTCTGTAGGAGTATTTGAAAAGGTCACTTTTTGGCACGCCGAGAAAAGAAACACGTCCTCCTAAAACTGCTTGGAACACAAATTATGTTTGTGATATCGAACTTCGTACAGCATATGTGTGTTAATACTCTCCTCTGTCAGAAGGTGTAGTTTAATATCATCCTCTGTCAGAAGGTGTAGTTTAATACCCTCCTCTGTCAGGTGTAGTTTAATACCCTCCTCTGTCAGGTGTAGTTTAATACCCTCCTCTGTCAGGTGTAGTTTAATACCCTCCTCTGTCAGGTGTAGTTTTTACCTCATGGCCCCACACGTCCCTCTAGGGGTACCCTCCCCCACTGCTCAACTGACACAGTGGCGCACAGAACGCAAAAATATTCTTAGAAATATTTAACCTCCACACATTAACAAGTCCAATAGCTCAAATGAAAGATAAACACCTTGTTCATCTAGCCACCAAGTCAGATTTCTAAAAATGTTTTACGGCAAAAACATAGCACATATTTATGTCAAACCACCACCAAAGATAGGCTAATTTACATAGCCATTTTGTAGAACAATAGATGCAATCACAAAAGCAGGATTAAAAGTAAAATAATTCACTAACCTTTTGAAAGTCTTCATCAGATGACAGGAATAGGACATGTTATACAGTACATTTGTTTTTTTCAATAATATGCTAATTATATCCATAAATCACGGTTTACATAGAAGGTCATGGCTAAAACATGCTACAACAATGCCTGGAGAAATTATGGTAACTCTGCCAGATAACAGAAATACACATAAACGTTGACTAAATATACATGTTCTACATATACTTAGAAAGATACACTTCTTCTTAATAAAACAGCTGTGTTACATTTATTTTTAACTTTACAGATTTCGTTCACTAGGCTATAATGTGAGTCGGCGCTCAGGAATTAGCATTTTGGCTCCTCCACAGAAACCCAAATTTAACACATAAATGTTCCCTTACCTTTGCTGTTCTTCCATCAGAAGACCTGGAAGGGTTTATACTTACCAAAAACAGCTTTAGTTTTGAAGTCTGTGTCTTTCGGTTATCAAACACGACATATTTCGGTTGAAATGCAGCCAAAAAGTAAAGTTAGTTCGCACCAAAACGTCGAAATTACATATTATATGTCGACTAAACTTGTCAAACTTGGTTCAGAACACAGCGTTAGCATGCTATATAGCTTCACCGCAATTCTCAGGACAAAGAGAAACACACGCATCGTTTAATCAATCTTGAAAGAGAGACAGCACAGGCGCAGATTGCGCGTGAAAGTAACCTGTATACCTCGCGCGACCAAAAGGTTTCGGTACGTCATTAATCTCGTGAGCACGCGATTCAAACAATGAGAAGCCCCATTGAAAGCGGACACCGCGCTGAAGGCAAAGGAAGTGTTCCCAGGACCGTAGGTGCATGGGAAGGGTGGGGGCGATGACGTCAAAGTTGGGCCAACTTTTTGGATGACAAGAGAGAGTTTGGGAGAATGAGTGCCCTGAGAGTTCTGCTTTACTTACAGACATAATTTAAACGGTTTTAGAAGCTTTAGAGTGTTTTCTATTCAATAATATTTATTATATGCATATATTAGCAATTTTTTACAGATTTTTTTTCTGTTTACTATGGGCACGCATTTCACCAACGGGCAGTATTCTGCCCATAGCCTTAACAGGTTTTTAATACCCTCCTCTGTCAGAAGGTGTAGTTTAATATCCTCCTCTGTCAGAAGGTGTAGTTTAATATCCTCCTCTGTCAGGTGTAGTTTAATATCCTCCTCTGTCAGGAGGTGTAGTTTAATATCCTCCTCTGTGTCAGAAGGTGTAGTTTAATATCCTCCTCTGTCAGAAGGTGTAGTTTAATATCCTCTGTGTCAGAAGGTGTAGTTTAATATCCTCCTCTGTCAGAAGGTGTAGTTTAATATCCTCTCTGTCAGAAGGTGTAGTTTAATATCCTCCTCTGTCAGGAGGTGTAGTTTAATATCCTCCTCTGTGTCAGAAGGTGTAGTTTAATATCCTCCTCTGTCAGAAGGTGTAGTTTAATATCCTCTGTGTCAGAAGGTGTAGTTTAATATCCTCCTCTGTCAGAAGGTGTAGTTTAATATCCTCTGTGTCAGAAGGTGTATTTTAATATCCTCCTCTGTCAGGTGTAGTTTAATATCCTCCTCTGTCAGAAGGTGTAGTTTAATATCCTCCTCTGTCAGGTGTAGTTTAATATCCTCCTCTGTCAGGTGTAGTTTAATATCCTCCTCTGTCAGGAGGTGTAGTTTAATATCCTCCTCTGTCAGGAGGTGTAGTTTAATATCCTCTGTGTCAGAAGGTGTAGTTTAATATCCTCCTCTGTGTCAGAAGGTGTAGTTTAATTCCTCCTCTGTGTCAGAAGGTGTAGTTTAATATCCTCCTCTGTGTCAGGAGGTGTAGTTTAATATCCTCTGTGTCAGGCGGTGTAGTTTATTATCCTCTGTGCCAAAAAAGGGAAAATATAGTAGACATTTTGCCAGGGGCCACAGCTTGTTTACATTTCAAGGAAACAGTTTCATATTCATAGGGCTTTGACTGTCACAGAAGATGGACAAAGGTACAAATCACTTCCCATGAATGTGAAATTTGTTTGGATAGGACTTGTTTTGATAACACACATGTTTTTAGAGTACGGCATATAACATGACATAGGGTAGGTTATATTAACGAGTGTCCCCTACTTAGACAACCAGCCAGCCGTAGGAATAATATTTCACACTATGATAGTGTTACACCCCGCATTCCATAAACATTGACATAAAACCCCAGGTCACAGGCAGAGCAGTGTAGTGACTGCCAGAATTAGCCTGCTCTTTACAAGCCTGTGTAAAGACCAGTTCCATTGATCTAAAGCACAGTCGGGATATGAGACAGCTCACTGCCAGTCAGACCCTAGAGTATTATCTTTGTTGAGCTTTTATAAATCATATGGCCACAAATGTAGCAGTTTGAATATGTTCGACCAAACAGTATAACAATGAAGACTCAATATATACCTGTATAGCCAGTACAGTAATTCAGAAGTCAATAGCTGGGTTTGAAAACCCATACTAATACACACAATCTAGTAAAGGATGAGAATATATAAGTATAAAATATATGGATGAGCAGTGACAGAGAGGCTAAGATGCAATATATAGTAAAGAATAGATAGTGGAGGATACAGTATTCAGTATATACATATGAGATAAGTAATGTGAGATATGTAAACATTATTAAAGTGGTATTATAAAGTGACTGGTGTTCCATTTATTAAAGTGGCCAATGATATCAAGTCTGTAGGTAGGCAGCCGCCTCACTGTGCTAGTGGTGGCTGTTAAACAATCAGATGGCCTTGAGATAGAAGCTGTTTTTCAATCTCTCTGTCCCAGCTCTGATGCACCTGTACTGACCTCGCCTTCTGGATGGAAGCGGGGTGAACAGGTAGGGGCTCAGGTGATTATTGTCCTTGATTTCTTTTTTCCTTCCTGTGACATTGGGTGTTGTAGGTGTCCTGGAGGGCAGGTAGTTTGCCCCCAGTGATGCGTTGTGCAGTACCAGGCGGTCATACAGCCCGACAGGATGCTCTCAATTGTGCACCTGTAAAAGTTTGTGAGGATTTTCGGTGACAAGCCACATTTTTTTCAGCCTCCTGAGGTTGAAGAGGCGCTTTTGCACCATCTTCACCACACTGTCTGTGCGTGGACCATTTCAGTTTGTCGGTGATATGTACACCGAGGAACTTAAAACTTTCCACCTTCTCCACTGCTGTCCCATCGATGTGGATAGGGGGGTGCTCCCTTTGCTGTTCACTGAAGTCCATGATCATCTCTTTTGTTTTGCTGACATTAAGGCCCTCACCTCCTCCCTGTAGGCTGTCTCGTTGTTGTTGGTAATCAAGCCTACCACTGTAGTGTCGTCTGCAAACTTGATGATTGAGTTGGAGGCGTGCATGACCACGCAGTCGTGGGTGAACAGGCAGTACAGGAGAGGGCTGAGAACACACTCTTGTGGGGTTCCAATGTTGAGGATTAGCGGAGTGGAGATGTTGTTTCCTACTTTCACCACCTGGGGGCGGCCCGTCAGGAAGTCCAGGACCCAGTTGCACAGGGCGGGGTTAAGACCCTGAACTCAATCCCTCCAAACTCAAGCTTAATGATGACTTTGGAGGGATTGCATCGCCTGTGGACCTATTGGGGCGGAAATAAAATTGAAGTGGGTCTAGGTAAGGTGATTTTTTATTTATTTTACCTTTATTTAACTAGGCAAGTCAGTTAAGAACAAATTCTTATTTTCAATGACGGCCTAGGAACTGTGGGTTAACTGCGTGTTCACGGGCAGAACGACAGATTTGTACCTTGTCAACTCGGGGGTTTGAACTTGCAACCTTCCGGTTAGACTAGCAACCTTCCGGTTACTAGTCTAACGCTCTAACCACTAGGCTACCCTGCCTCCCCATGATCCTTGACTAGTCTCTCAAAGTACTTCATGATGACAGAAGTGAGTGCCACGGGGCAATAGTAATTTAGTTCAGTTACCTTAGCTTTCTTGGGACAGGAACAATGGTGGCCATCTTGAAGCATGTGGGGACAGCAGACTGGGATTGATTGAATATATCTGTAAACATACCAGCCAGTTGGTCTGCGCATGTTCTGAGGACGCGGCTAGGGATGTTGTCTAACACGTTTAAATATTTTACAGAGAGCCCACTGTCTTTGGTAGCGGGCCGTGTCGGTGGCACTGTATTGTCCTCAAAGCGCTCAAAAAAGTTGTTTAATTTGTCTGGGAGCAAGATGTCTCGTGTTTGAGCCATTGAATTGCGATTCCACTATGTCTCTATCGTGACGCTTGCTTATTTGATTGCCTTATAGAGGGAATAACTACACTGTTTGTATTCGGTTGTTTCCAGTCACCTTGCCATGATTAAATGCAGTGGTACGTGTTTTCAGTTTTGTCCGAATGCTGCCATCAATCCACAGTTTCTAGTTAGGGAAGGTTTTAATAGTCGCTGTGGAATCTCCTGTACACTTCCTTATATACTCGCTCACCGAATCTGCATATACTTCAATGTTATTGTCTGAGGCTACCCGGAACATATTCTTGTCCACGTGATCGAAGCAATCTTGAAGCATGGAATCCGATTGGTCAGACCAGCGTTGGATAGACCTAAGCCAGGGGGCTTCCTGTTTTAGTTTCTGCCTATAGGGAGCAATAAAGATGGACTCTTGGTCAGATTTGCCAAAGGTAGGGCGTGGGAGGGCCTTATAAGCATTGCGGAAGTTAGAGTAGTAGTGGTAGAGTGTGTTATTCGCTCGTGTACTGCAATCGATATGCTGATAGAATTTAGGTAGCCTTGTTCTCAGATTAATTCTGCTAAAATCCCCAGCTACAATAAATGCAGCCTCAGGATATATGGTTTCCAGTTTGCATAAAGTCCAGTGAAATTCCTTGATGGCCGTCATGGTATCCGCTTGCGGGGGGATATACACGGCTGTGACGATAATCGGGGAAATGCCCTGGGAGGTGCAGACAAAGGATCTGCTTGTGCTGGTAAGTTGATGTCTCTCTGATATCCAATAGTTCTTCCCGGCTGTATTTAATAACACTTAAGGTTTTCTGGGCTAAAAATGTAAGAAATAATACATAAAAAAAAACTAAATACTGCACAGTTTCCTAAGGACTTGAAGCGAAGCTGCCATCTCTATCGGTGCCATCTCGCATACTATATACTATATACTACTAGATCATTTTAGTATACTGTAAACGAAAGGTATCATTTCAGTTGAGCATACTATGGATTTGACTGTCCACTGGAAGTTGATGCTGTTGCTAGGCAACCTCTTGCTAGCTTGTTAGCATAAGAAATGACTAGCTAGACATTTTACAAATACGATTGCGTTGGCAAATTCAATCCGGAATGCTAGAGTGCTTTTTGGGCTTTCGTAAATCCAAAGCATTGTCAAATTGTCCTATGGTAAATTCAGAGCACGTCGCTCTTGGAGTGTTCAGAGTGCAAACTGGAAGCTCTGCCTGAGGAGTAGGGTTCATCTGAGCGTTCAACGGCAGTCAAGCACCCAAGCTAACTGTCTAACGTTGGCTAACTACTTCCAGACACAAATGAGATAACACCCCACTCTGACCATTTTACCCCCCCTAGCAGAGCTAGCAGAGCTTGTTAGGTTTTTTTCATGTTATCCAGAGCGTTGGGGACTGTAACTGTGCTGCTGGCAAATACATAAAATGCTGACATTTACTGACACTGGCCGTATTCAACGGGTGTTGAACCGTTTGTAAAAAGGGTGTTGAACCATTTGTAAAAAGGGTGTTGAACGATTTGTAAAAAGGGTGTTGAACCGTTCGTAAAAAGGGTGTTGAACCGTTCATAAAAAGGGTGTTGAACCATTCGT
Organism: Oncorhynchus kisutch; assembly: GCF_002021735.2. NCBI lineage: Eukaryota > Metazoa > Chordata > Actinopteri > Salmoniformes > Salmonidae > Oncorhynchus > Oncorhynchus kisutch. Next base: position 86,916,337 of record NC_034188.2, on the reverse strand, counting down.
AAAAAGGGTGTTGAACCATTCGTAAAAAGGGTGTTGAACCATTCGTAAAAAGGGTGTTGAACCATTTGTAAAAAGGGTGTTGAACCATTCGTAAAAAGGGTGTTGAACCATTCTTAAAAGGGTGTTGAACCATTTGTAAAAAGGGTGTTGAACCATTTGTAAAAAGGGTTTTGAACCGTTCATAAATTAATCAGTTATTCTGCCGTCTGGCAGAGAGTACTCTGAAATTGGAGTAGATTGCCAGAATGAACAATGCCCATTAAAACGCACAACGACTATACTATACTATACTACTATACCACTTAGCTAAGAATGATGTGAATAATCAAGTCAATAAACGTCGAGTAGTTAGTTAGATAGCAGATAGTTAATGTACTGCCTGTTAAGTTTGATGTATTAGTAGCCAACTAATGTTAGGTAGCTAGCTGACATACAGATACATACTGCTGTAATAATACGCTATGTGGTTCGTAAGGATAGCGTAGCGAACAAATTGTTAGCCAACATAACGTGTAACTTAACTTATTTGAAAAGTCATTACTTTATTACATAGCTCAATATTTTCTTAACATTTGTCAGAATGTGTTAAAGAAATAAACTTATATCCGCTCTCGTCGGACTTCGGGTGCATATTTTCCGACATTTTCTTCAAATCTGAGAAATTTTCTGAAGAAATGTATTAAGAACATAATTAATTAAGGCAGTAATGAGCTCAAAAATTCTAATCATTAGTTCATCACATCGTTGATATTGCAACAAACACTGGTTAGTGTGGTTAGTGTGGTTAGTATGGGTAGTGTGGGTAGTGTGGTTAGTGTGGTTAGTGTGGTTAATGTGGTTAATGTGGTTAGTGTGGTTAATGTGGTTAGTGTGGTTAATGTGGTTAATGTGGTTAGTGTGGTTAATGTGGTTAGTGTGGTTAGTGTGGGTAGTGTGGGTAGTGTGGTTAGTGTGGTTAGTGTGGTTAATGTGGTTAGTGTGGTTAATGTGGGTAGTGTGGTTAGTGTGGTTAATGGGGTTAGTGTGGTTAGTGTGGTTAATGTGGTTAGTGTGGTTAGTGTGGTTAATGTGGTTAGTGTGGTTAGTATTGGTAGTATTGGTAGTGTGGTTAGTGTGGTTAGTGTGGTTAGTATTGGAACACAGCTAGTATCTCTATATGGTCCTGTTTAGGGAGTCATATCAACCATCACGAGTAAACCGTTAGTCTGACGTTATTAAGCGTTGGTACTGTTATGGAACCTCCAGGAATCGTAAATGGCTTTGACAATATGTTTCACACCAGTAGCAAGTTTCAGTCATTAGCATGACATCACTGAGGCCACATGGTCTCTGAAGTCTGTCCCACAGAGATGACCTCATAGCGCTCGGCAACAGAACAATTTCACTATGACATCACAGTTAAAACAGACATTCTTAATAGTCGTTGTAAGGGGGGGGTCTTTCATTGCTATACTATCACATCCATCACTGACGTACTGTAGTACACATACATCTTTGTGACAGTTATAATGACTAAAACAGGGAGGGATCCTTTCATTAGTGTCTAGTGTACAAATATCATGTTTCTGTTTTTGACTCTGCATGTCCAGGTCTCTGTCCTGTGACTCTGTGAACAGAGAACACCACCATGTTTGTGAGAGTCTCCTTTTTTAATAGAAGAGTCATATTAGTTTGTAGCCCAAACTGTTCAGAAGCTACTCTCTCTCTCAACTGGTTGCATCACTGTATGGTACTGCAATTGCTCGGCCTTTGACTGCAAGGCACTACAGAGGGTAGTGCGTACTGCCCAGTACATCACTGGGGCTAAGCTGCCTGCCATCCAGGACTTCTACACCAGGCGGTGTCAGAGGAAGGCCCTAAAAATGGTTAAAGACCCCAGCCACCCTAGTCATAGACTGTCTCTCTACTACCGCATGGCAAGCGGTACCGGAGTGCCAAGTCTAGGACAAAAAGGCTTCTCAACAGTTTTTAACCCTGAGCCATAAGACTCCTGAACAGGTAATCAAATGGCTACCCTGACTATTTGCATTGAGTGCCTCCTCCACCCCCCCAAACCCTCTTTTTACGCTGCTGCTACTCTCTGTTTATCATATATGCATAGTCACTTTAACTATACATTCATGTACATACTACCTCAATTGGGCCGACCAACCAATGCTCCCGCACATTGGCTAACCGGGCTATCTGCATTGTGTTCTGCCACCCACCACTCGCCAACCCCTCTTTTACGCTACTGCTACTCTCTATTCATCATATATGCAATAGTCACTTTAAACCTATCTACATGTACATACTACCTTAATCAGCCTGATTAACCGGTGTCTGTATGTAGCCTCGCTACTTTTGTAGCCTCGCTACTGTATATAGCCTGTCTTTTTACTGTTGTTTTAGTTCTTTACTTACCTATTGTTCACCGAACACCTTTTATGCACTATTGGTTAGAGCCTGTAAGTAAGCATTTCACTGTAAGGTCTACCTACACCTGTTGTATTCGGCACACGTGACAAAGAAACATTGATTTGATCTGATCTGTGGACTGACTGGGTATAGTCAAGGGTAGTGTCTGGGGACTGACTGGGTATAGTCAAGGGTAGTATCTGGGGACTGACTGGATATAGTCATGGGTAGTATCTGGGGACTGACTGGGTATAGTCAAGGGTAGTATCTGGGGACTGACTTGGTATAGTCAAGGGTAGTATCTGTGGACTGACTTGGTATAGTCAAGGGTAGTATCTGGGGACTGACTGGGTATAGTCAAGGGTAGTATCTGGGGACTGACTTGGTATAGTCAAGGGTAGTATCTGGGGACTGACTTGGTATAGTCAAGGGTAGTATCTGGGGACTGACTGGGTATAGTCAAGGGTAGTATCTGGGGACTGACTTGGTATAGTCAAGGGTAGTATCTGGGGACTGACTGGGTATAGTCAAGGGTAGTATCTGGGGACTGACTGGGTATAGTCAAGGGTAGTATCTGGGGACTGACTTGGTATAGTCAAGGGTAGTATCTGGGGACTGACTGGGTATAGTCAAGGGTAGTATCTGGGGACTGACTTGCGCGGTAAAAGTGCACCAGGTGACCCACCTGGTTATGCTCAGAGGACAAACCCTACATCTGGGCCCAATCAGGACAGGGAACCCCCATGAAAGTACTCTCTTTTCCCCCAGGGCAAGGGATCCTAGAGAAATGACCCAATTATAACACATACTTCCTGGGCTGTTGAGACTCGGTTTGATCATGTGATGAAATGGAGCCATTAGAACCCATAAGATTGCCTATGTATTATATCATTTTAACTATTTATTTGATTAACTGTTTATAATGGTCCACTTTGGCTCTGGGCACTTTGCAAATCATTATATTTTTCTGATGGAAGAATGCTTCATGGTCCTCATTGCTAGAGGATAACCACATTAGTCCATTGAATATTGTTGGGGTCACTTTACACCGTGGAACTGAGAGGCTCTGAGCAGGGGATCCCCAACCCAAGGAGATGCAGACCTGGATGGGAAGAGGGAAGATGAATCTGTCCCTTGTGTCTGGAAGATGGAGGTGAGGATTCTGGAATGCTGACGTGAAATTCTTGCCTCACGGCAGATACATAGACTGGACACTGATCCATGAACAAGTGTGTGTGTGTGTGTGTATGGGTGTGTGTATGTGGGAGGTGTGTGTGTGTGTGTGTGTGTGTGGGTGGGGTGGGGTGGGAGGGTTCTCACCTAAAAGGCCCCTACTGGACTCTGGCCCACACTAAATGTGCGGTCCACCGTTTTCACTCATTAAATTTGACTAGTTGAGAACTTCATAGCTTTAGAGAAATAACACATTTCCTCCCATGGCAATGGTAGCAGCAGAGTCATTATCAACAGTGACTTTGGCCAGCACACCTGATAGGCCTCTACTTGCATCCAAGTTTTCAGAATGTTCTAGTATTTTAAAGAGATTTTGGATATCATGTGGTCAGGAAGTCCTGCCGCAGACCAGAAATATGTCTCACCCTTCCCTTGTATCACTCCTCTATCCACTCTGTTACTTCCCCTCCTCTACCCACTCTGTTACTTCCCCTCTTCTACCCACTCTGTTACTTCCCCTCTTCTACCCACTCTGTTACTTCCCCTCTTCTACCCACTCTGTTACTTCCCCTCTTCTACCCACTCTGTTACTTCCCCTCCTCTACCCACTCTGTTACTTCTCCTCCTCTACCCACTCTGTTACTTCTCCTCCTCTATCCACTCTGTTACTTCCCCTCTTCTACCCACTCTGTTACTTCGGCTCTTCTATCCACTCTGTTACTTCCCCTCTTCTACCCACTCTGTTACTTCCCCTCTTCTACCCACTCTGTTACTTCCCCTCTTCTACCCACTCTGTTACTTCCCCTCTTCTACCCACTCTGTTACTTCCCCTCTTCTACCCACTGTTACTTCCCCTCCTCTATCCACTCTGTTACTTCTCCTCCTCTACCCACTCTGTTACTTCTCCTCCTCTATCCACTCTGTTACTTCTCCTCCTCCACCCACTCTGTTACTTCCCCTCCTCTATCCACTCTGTTACTTCTCCTCCTCTACCCACTCTGTTACTTCCCCTCCTCCACCCACTCTGTTACTTCCCCTCCTCTATCCACTCTGTTACTTCCTCTTCTACCCACTCTGTTACTTCCCCTCCTCTACCCACTCTGTTACTTCCCCTCCTCTACCCACTCTGTTACTTCCCCTCCTCTACCCACTCTGTTACTTCTCCTCTATCCACTCTGTTACTTCTCCTCCTCTATCCACTCTGTTACTTCTCCTCCTCTACCCACTCTGTTACTTCTCCTCCTCTACCCACTCTGTTACTTCTCCTCCTCTACCCACTCTGTTACTTCTCCTCCTCTACCCACTCTGTTACTTCTCCTCCTCTACCCACTCTGTTACTTCTCCTCCTCTATCCACTCTGTTACTTCTCCTCCTCTACCCACTCTGTTACTTCTCCTCCTCTACCCACTCTGTTACTTCTCCTCCTCTACCCACTCTGTTACTTCTCCTCCTCTACCCACTCTGTTACTTCTCCTCCTCTACCCACTCTGTTACTTCTCCTCCTCTACCCACTCTGTTACTTCCCCTCTTCTATCCACTCTGTTACTTCTCCTCCTCTATCCACTCTGTTACTTCTCCTCCTCTACCCACTCTGTTACTTTACAGGGTAGTGTGTTTACATACACTAAATTGACTGTGCCTTTAAAAAGCTTGGAAAATTCCAGAAAATGATGTCATGGCTTTAGAAGCTTCTGATAGGCTAATTGACATCAATTGAATAATTGGAGGTGTACCTGTGGATATATTTCAAAGCCTACCTTCAAACTCAGTGCATCTTTGCTTGACGTCATGTGTAAATCAAAATAAATAAGCCAAGACCTCCAAAAATTGTAGACCTTCACAAGTTTGGTTAATCCTAGAGGGGGATATTTGCAAACTCCTGAAGGTACCACGCTCATCTGTACAAGTAATAGTACGCAAGTATAAACACCATGGGACCACGCAGCCGTTATACCGGTCAGGAAGGAGACGCGTTCTGTCTCCTAGAGATGAACGTAGATTGGTGTGAAAAGTGCAAATCAATCCCAGAACAACAGCAAAGGACTGTTAAGGTTTTTTTTCCGGTGAAGGAGAGGCGGACCAAAATGCAGCGTGGTTGTTTTGATACATGGTTAATAAAAGATAAACACGAACAATAACCGTGAAAACCTAAACAGCCTATTCTGGTGCAAACAAACACAGAGATAGGAACAATCACCCACGAAACACTCAAAGAATATGGCTGCCTAAATATGGTTCCCAATAAGAGACAACGATAAACAGCTGCCTCTGATTGAGAACCACTCTAGGCAACCATAGACTTACCTAGACAACTCTACTATACCGCAATCCCATAACCTACAAAAACCCCAAGACAAAATACACCACATAAATAATCCATGTCACACCCTGGCCTGACCAAAATAATAACGAAAACACAAAATACTAAGACCAGGGCGTGACAAGGACATTGTGAAGATGCTGGAGGAAACAGGTACAAAAGTATCTATATCCACAGTAAAACGAGTCCTATATAGACATAACCTGTAAGGCTGCTCAGCAAGGAAGAAGCCACTGCTCCAAAACCGCTATAAAAAAGCCAGACTACGGTTTGCCACTGCACATGGGGACAAAGATCGTACTTTTTGGAGAAATATCCTCTGGTCTTCTGCAACAAAAATGTAACTGTTTGGCCATAATGACCATCGTTATGTTTGGAGAAAAAAACACTCTACTTCCATGTTCGCCTTAAGTAACAATCTGTCTCATGTAAACATACCAATTGTAACGTATCATACTAATTTGAGAGTCACGGATTTACATTTACTATGTTATGTCTAGTCTATGAGACCAGGTTGCTGTACCCACCTCTTTCAGGATTACACAACGACCTTTCAGTTATTTCTCTCTTTCCACTGGTCACTGCCCTGCCCTGGTATCCCCACACAAAGACCTGTATCAGACAAGTCTTACAATACCTATCCAGGTGTTGTAAGATCTGGCATCCATCAGCAACGCTTGGCTAGAGGAATGTGCCCTATGTGTTGAGGTTACATGGAGAGCTGTACGTAGCAGGGCCTGAGTGATTAATATGTCTGACAGACTGGCTGCCATAACAAACCCCCTGGCTCCTGTGATGTGGAAAAAGTGCAGGCCAAACATGAAACATTCTGCATTTTGGAACCTGACTGCTGATGAGAGTTAAGTGACAATGAGTTAGAGATGAGAGGAGGGCTGGGATGGGCTCTATACTCACAGTGGAAGAGATGAGAGGAGATCTGGGAAGGGCTCTATACTCACAGTGGAAGCAACACAGTAGCAGAACAATCATTTCAGTGTCTGGACTCTTTGGATCCTTGTTGAGATTTAGTGTATATTACCATCTGGCATTGCAGGAGAAAATGGAAATAATGGAGCAGCAAAAGTGGTAGAGGTTGAGGTATGGTAGATGAGAGATTGAGTTGAGGTATGGTAGGTCAGAGGTTGAGGTATGGTAGATGAGAGATTGAGTTGAGGTATGGTAGGTCAGAGGTTGAGGTATGGTAGATTAGAGATTGAGTTGAGGTATGGTAGGTCAGAGGTTGAGGTATAGTAGATTAGAGATTGAGTTGAGGTATGGTAGGTCAGAGGTTGAGGTATGGTAGATCAGAGGTTGAGGTGTGGTAGATCAGATGTTGAGGTATGGTGGATCAGAGGTTGAGTTGAGGTATGGTAGATCAGAGGTTGAGGTATGGGGGATCAGAGGTTGAGGTATGGTAGATCAGAGGTTGAGGTATGGTAGATCAGAGGTTGAGGTATGGTAGATCAGAGGTTGAGGTATGGTGGATCAGAGATTGAGTTGAGGTATGGTAGATCAGAAGTTGAGGTATGGTGGATCAGAGGTTGAGGTATGGTGGAATAGAGGTTGAGGTATGGTGGATCAGAGGTTGAGGTATGGTAGATGAGAGGTTGAGGTATGGTAGATGAGAGGTTGAGGTATGGTAGATGAGAGGTTGAGGTGTGGTAGATGAGAGGTTGAGGTATGGTAGATCAGAGGTTGAGGTATGGTGGATCAGAGGTTGAGGTATGGTGGATCAGAGGTCTCTGAGGTATGGTAGATCAGAGGTTGAGGTATGGTGGATCTGAGGTTGAGTTGAGGTATGGTGGATCTGAGGTTGAGTTGAGGTATGGTAGATCAGAGGTTGAGGTATGGTAGATCAGAGGTTGAGTTGAGGTATGGTAGATCAGAGTTTGAGATATGGTAGATCAGAGGTTGAGGTATGGTAGATCAGAGGTTGAGGTATGGTAGATCAGAGGTTGAGGTATGGTAGATCAAAGGTTGAGCTATGGTAGATCAGAGGTTGAGGTATGGTGGATCAGAGGTTGAGGTATTGTAGATCAGAGGTTGAGGTATGGTAGATCAGAGGTTGAGGTATGGTAGATCAGAGGTTGAGGTATGGTAGATCAGAGGTTGAGGTATGGTAAATGAGAGGTCGAGGTATGGTGGATCAGAGGTTGAGGTATGGTGGATCAGAGGTTGAGGTATGGTGGATCAGAGGTTGAGGTATGGTGGAACAGAAGTTAAGGTATGGTAGATCAGAGGTTGAGCTTTGGTGGATCAGAGTTTGAGGTATGGTGGATCAGAGGTTGAGGTATGGTAGATGAGAGGTTGAGGTGTGGTAGATGAGAGGTTGAGGTATGGTAGATCAGAGGTTGAGGTATGGTGGATCAGAGGTTGAGTTGAGGTATGGTAGATCAGAGGTTGAGGTATGGTGGATCAGAGGTTGAGTTGAGGTATGGTAGATCAGAGTTTGAGGTATGGTGGATCAGAGGTCTCTGAGGTATGGTAGATCAGAGGTTGAGGTATGGTGGATCTGAGGTTGAGTTGAGGTATGGTGGATCTGAGGTTGAGTTGAGGTATGGTAGATGAGAGGTTGAGGTATGGTGGATCAGAGCTTGAGGTAATGTAGTGAGAGATTGAGTTGAGGTAATGTAGTGAGAGATTGAGTTGAAGTATGGTAGATGAACTCAAATCAAATCAAGTGTTATTAGTCACACGCGCCGAATACAACAGTTGTTGACTTTACGGTGAAATGCTTACTTACGAGCCTCTAACCAACAATGCAGTTAAAAAAAATACGGATAAGAATAAGAAATAAAAGTAACAAGTAATTAAAGAGAAGCAGTAAAATAACAATAGTGAGACTATATACAGGGGGTACCGGTACAGAGTCAATGTGGAGGCTATATACAGGGGGTACCGGTACAGAGTCAATGTGGAGGCTATATACAGGGAGGTACCAGTACAGAGTCAATGTGGAGGCTATATACAGGGGGTACCGGTACAGAGTCAATGTGGAGGCTATATACAGGGGGTACCGGTACAGAGTCAATGTGGAGGCTATATACAGGGGGTACCGGTACAGAGTCAATGTGGAGGCTATATACAGGGGGCTACCGGTACAGAGTCAATGTGGAGGCTATATACAGGGGGCTACCGGTACAGGGTCAATGTGCGGGGGCACCGGTTAGTTGAGGTAATATGTATATGTAGGTAGAGTTATTAAAGGGATTATGCATAGATGATAACAGAGAGTAGCAGCGGCAATGAAAATAGTCTGGGTAGCCATTTGATTAGATATTCAGGAGTCTTATGGCTTGGGGGTAGAAGCTGTTTAGAGCCTCTTGAACCTAGACTTGACTCTCCGGTACCGCTTGCCGTGCGGTAGCAGAGAGAACAGTCTATGACTAGGGTTGCTGGAGTCATTGACAATTTTTAGGGCCTTCCTCTGACACTGTCTGGTATAGAGGTCCTGGATAGCAGGAAGCTAGGAAGCTTGGCCACACTGATGTACTGGGTCGCTCGCACTACCCTCTGTAGTGTCTTGCGGTTGGAGGCAGAGCAGTTGTCATACAAGCAGTGATGCAACCAGTAGGGATGCTCTCGATGGTGCAGCTGTAGAACCTTTTCAGGATCGGAGGACCCATGCCAAATCTTTTCAGTCTCCAGAGGGGGAATAGGTTTTATCATGCCCTCTTCACGACTGTCTTGGAGTGCTTGGACAATGTTTGTTGGTGATTGGACACCAAGGAACTTGAAGCTCTCAACCTGCTCCACTGCAGCCCCGTCGATGAGAATGGGGGTGTGCCCAGTCCTCTTTTTCCTGTAGTCCACAATAATTTCCTTTGTCTTGATCACGTTGAGGGAGAGGTTGTTGTCCTTGCACCACAGGGCCATCCTCTGCAACTGGATCCTGGATCGAGAGCTTCAAGTTCCTCGGCATACAGATCACTGAGAATTTAATTAACATGGTCCTCTCACTCCATCACCGTTCTGAAGAGGATGCAACAACGTATCTTCCCCCTCAGGAGGTTGAAGAGATTTGACATGGGCCCTCGGGACCTCAGGAACTTTTACAGGTATCCCATCGAAAGCATCCTGACTGGTTCTATGGTATGACACCTACTCCGCCCGCAACCGCAAGGCCCTGCAGAGGGTGGTGCGGACGACCCGACGCATCACTGGTGGCGAGCTCCCATTGACCTGTATATCAGACCTGAATATGAGACCTGTATATCAGACCTGAATATGAGACCTGTATATCAGACCTGTATGTCAGACCTATATTAGACCTGAATATGAGACCTGTATATTAGACCTGTATATCAGACCTGTATATCAGACCTGTATATTATATAACTGCATCAGACCTGTATATTATATAACTGCATTCTCGTGTTACTCGTGTATGTTTTATTTAAAATGTATATTACTTCCTTTATTGTGCATTCTTAGGAGAGAGCTCCCTAGTTAAGCATTTCAACAGTGCTGGCCTCACACAGGAGGGCTGCTAGGGAGGGGTAAAACAGGCTCCATCTTCCCCTGCCGGTGATATGCAACCCCTGGGACCAAGACTCCTGCTGTGCCCTGCGATGGAGATAGACATCTCCGCTGGAAGGCTGGGTTGGGGGTGAGGGAAAACAGGGAGGGGGCTCTACCTAGAATAAAAGCTTTACAGATGGTATACAGTAATTTCACTTTAAATCACAAAGATTAATAAACACAATTATTGGTGTTCTTTGAAAGAGTCAGTTTGGCTAGACTACTTTTGGCACGAACAACCACTCACCCTCCGGCACACTCTCTGGAGCTCAGGGTTCACATTTCAGAAGCTCGTTATAAAAAAATCATGTTTAAAAACTGCAGTTATTTGACATCGGCCCTTCTCTCAACTGCACTCTGAGGAACAGGAGCGAATGAGAAAAGCACATGCTTAGATTCCATCATAAATATCCACGATGGAAGATAAACTCAACATAAACCCCAAAACCCAGAACTGAAAAAAAAGCACAAACATTCCAACATAACATGTTGGCATTTGGTTGAATGAAAAATGAATGGGCTTCAACAATGTGGTTGGATAAAGACATGGATATTTGTTGCAGATGCCATCTTGCTATCCCAATTAGTTATGTTTGGTTGTCCTCTCGCATGCAACTGCAAGAAGTTTCTCCCGAGCACAAAGCAGTGGCTCACATTCCAAAGGTTTTAGAAGAGAATTCCCTATGGCCTCATCCCAGTTACTGACATATCCCACTGCTCTGGACTGGCTCCAGTCTACTGAAAAGAACCCAGTTACTGACCCCGGACCTGTATATCAGACCTGTATATCAGACCTGTATATTAAATAACTGCATTCTCGTGTTTCTTATATTTTATTTATATGACTACCTTTATTGTGTTAGGAGAGAGCCCATCCCAGATACTGACATATCTCACTGCTCCAGACTGGCTCCTTTATTGTGCGTTGTTAGGAGAGAGCCCATCCCAGATACTGACATATCTCACTGCTCCAGACTGGCTCCTTTATTGTGCATTGTTAGGAGAGAGCCCATCCCAGATACTGACATATCTCACTGCTCCAGACTGGCTCCTTTATTGTGCATTGTTAGGAGAGAGCCCATCCCAGATACTGACATATCTCACTGCTCCAGACTGGCTCCTTTATTGTGCATTGTTAGGAGAGAGCCCATCCCAGATACTGACATATCTCACTGCTCCAGACTGGCTCCTTTATTGTGCGTTGTTAGGAGAGAGCCCATCCCAGATACTGACATATCTCACTGCTCCAGACTGGCTCCTTTATTGTGCGTTGTTAGGAGAGAGCCCATCCCAGATACTGACATATCTCACTGCTCCAGACTGGCTCCTTTATTGTGCGTTGTTAGGAGAGAGCCCATCCCAGATACTGACATATCTCACTACTCCAGACTGGCTCCTTTATTGTGCGTTGTTAGGAGAGAGCCCATCCCAGATACTGACATATCTCACTGCTCCAGACTGGCTCCTTTATTGTGCGTTGTTAGGAGAGAGCCCATCCCAGATACTGACATATCTCACTGCTCCAGACTGGCTCCTTTATTGTGCGTTGTTAGGAGAGAGCCCATCCCAGATACTGACATATCTCACTGCTCCAGACTGGCTCCTTTATTGTGCGTTGTTAGGAGAGAGCCCATCCCAGATACTGACATATCTCACTGCTCCAGACTGGCTCCTTTATTGTGCGTTGTTAGGAGAGAGCCCATCCCAGATACTGACATATCTCACTGCTCCAGACTGGCTCCTTTATTGTGCGTTGTTAGGAGAGAGCCCATCCCAGATACTGACATATCTCACTGCTCCAGACTGGCTCCTTTATTGTGCATTGTTAGGAGAGAGCCCATCCCAGATACTGACATATCTCACTGCTCCAGACTGGCTCCTTTATTGTGCATTGTTAGGAGAGAGCCCATCCCAGATACTGACATATCTCACTGCTCCAGACTGGCTCCTTTATTGTGCATTGTTAGGAGAGAGCCCATCCCAGATACTGACATATCTCACTGCTCCAGACTGGCTCCTTTATTGTGCGTTGTTAGGAGAGAGCCCATCCCAGATACTGACATATCTCACTGCTCCAGACTGGCTCCTTTATTGTGCGTTGTTAGGAGAGAGCCCATCCCAGATACTGACATATCTCACTGCTCCAGACTGGCTCCTTTATTGTGCGTTGTTAGGAGAGAGCCCATCCCAGATACTGACATATCTCACTGCTCCAGACTGGCTCCTTTATTGTGCGTTGTTAGGAGAGAGCCCATCCCAGATACTGACATATCTCACTACTCCAGACTGGCTCCTTTATTGTGCGTTGTTAGGAGAGAGCCCATCCCAGATACTGACATATCTCACTGCTCCAGACTGGCTCCTTTATTGTGCGTTGTTAGGAGAGAGCCCATCCCAGATACTGACATATCTCACTGCTCCAGACTGGCTCCTTTATTGTGCGTTGTTAGGAGAGAGCCCATCCCAGATACTGACATATCTCACTGCTCCAGACTGGCTCCTTTATTGTGCGTTGTTAGGAGAGAGCCCATCCCAGATACTGACATATCTCACTGCTCCAGACTGGCTCCTTTATTGTGCGTTGTTAGGAGAGAGCCCATCCCAGATACTGACATATCTCACTGCTCCAGACTGGCTCCTTTATTGTGCATTGTTAGGAGAGAGCCCATCCCAGATACTGACATATCTCACTGCTCCAGACTGGCTCCTTTATTGTGCATTGTTAGGAGAGAGCCCATCCCAGATACTGACATATCTCACTGCTCCAGACTGGCTCCTTTATTGTGCGTTGTTAGGAGAGAGCCCATCCCAGATACTGACATATCTCACTGCTCCAGACTGGCTCCTTTATTGTGCGTTGTTAGGAGAGAGCCCATCCCAGATACTGACATATCTCACTGCTCCAGACTGGCTCCTTTATTGTGCGTTGTTAGGAGAGAGCCCATCCCAGATACTGACATATCTCACTGCTCCAGACTGGCTCCTTTATTGTGCGTTGTTAGGAGAGAGCCCATCCCAGATACTGACATATCTCACTACTCCAGACTGGCTCCTTTATTGTGCGTTGTTAGGAGAGAGCCCATCCCAGATACTGACATATCTCACTGCTCCAGACTGGCTCCTTTATTGTGCGTTGTTAGGAGAGAGCCCATCCCAGATACTGACATATCTCACTGCTCCAGACTGGCTCCTTTATTGTGCGTTGTTAGGAGAGAGCCCATCCCAGATACTGACATATCTCACTGCTCCAGACTGGCTCCTTTATTGTGCGTTGTTAGGAGAGAGCCCATCCCAGATACTGACATATCTCACTGCTCCAGACTGGCTCCTTTATTGTGCGTTGTTAGGAGAGAGCCCATCCCAGATACTGACATATCTCACTACTCCAGACTGGCTCCTTTATTGTGCGTTGTTAGGAGAGAGCCCATCCCAGATACTGACATATCTCACTGCTCCAGACTGGCTCCTTTATTGTGCGTTGTTAGGAGAGAGCCCATCCCAGATACTGACATATCTCACTGCTCCAGACTGGCTCCTTTATTGTGCGTTGTTAGGAGAGAGCCCATCCCAGATACTGACATATCTCACTGCTCCAGACTGGCTCCTTTATTGTGCGTTGTTAGGAGAGAGCCCATCCCAGATACTGACATATCTCACTGCTCCAGACTGGCTCCTTTATTGTGCGTTGTTAGGAGAGAGCCCATCCCAGATACTGACATATCTCACTGCTCCAGACTGGCTCCTTTATTGTGCGTTGTTAGGAGAGAGCCCATCCCAGATACTGACATATCTCACTGCTCCAGACTGGCTCCTTTATTGTGCGTTGTTAGGAGAGAGCCCATCCCAGATACTGACATATCTCACTACTCCAGACTGGCTCCTTTATTGTGCGTTGTTAGGAGAGAGCCCATCCCAGATACTGACATATCTCACTGCTCCAGACTGGCTCCTTTATTGTGCGTTGTTAGGAGAGAGCCCATCCCAGATACTGACATATCTCACTGCTCCAGACTGGCTCCTTTATTGTGCGTTGTTAGGAGAGAGCCCATCCCAGATACTGACATATCTCACTGCTCCAGACTGGCTCCTTTATTGTGCGTTGTTAGGAGAGAGCCCATCCCAGATACTGACATATCTCACTGCTCCAGACTGGCTCCTTTATTGTGCGTTGTTAGGAGAGAGCCCATCCCAGATACTGACATATCTCACTGCTCCAGACTGGCTCCTTTATTGTGCGTTGTTAGGAGAGAGCCCATCCCAGATACTGACATATCTCACTGCTCCAGACTGGCTCCTTTATTGTGCGTTGTTAGGAGAGAGCCCATCCCAGATACTGACATATCTCACTGCTCCAGACTGGCTCCTTTATTGTGCGTTGTTAGGAGAGAGCCCATCCCAGATACTGACATATCTCACTGCTCCAGACTGGCTCCTTTATTGTGCGTTGTTAGGAGAGAGCCCATCCCAGATACTGACATATCTCACTGCTCCAGACTGGCTCCTTTATTGTGCGTTGTTAGGAGAGAGCCCATCCCAGATACTGACATATCTCACTGCTCCAGACTGGCTCCTTTATTGTGCGTTGTTAGGAGAGAGCCCATCCCAGATACTGACATATCTCACTGCTCCAGACTGGCTCCTTTATTGTGCGTTGTTAGGAGAGAGCCCATCCCAGATACTGACATATCTCACTGCTCCAGACTGGCTCCTTTATTGTGCGTTGTTAGGAGAGAGCCCATCCCAGATACTGACATATCTCACTGCTCCAGACTGGCTCCTTTATTGTGCGTTGTTAGGAGAGAGCCCATCCCAGATACTGACATATCTCACTGCTCCAGACTGGCTCCTTTATTGTGCGTTGTTAGGAGAGAGCCCATCCCAGATACTGACATATCTCACTGCTCCAGACTGGCTCCTTTATTGTGCGTTGTTAGGAGAGAGCCCATCCCAGATACTGACATATCTCACTGCTCCAGACTGGCTCCTTTATTGTGCGTTGTTAGGAGAGAGCCCATCCCAGATACTGACATATCTCACTGCTCCAGACTGGCTCCTTTATTGTGCGTTGTTAGGAGAGAGCCCATCCCAGATACTGACATATCTCACTGCTCCAGACTGGCTCCTTTATTGTGCGTTGTTAGGAGAGAGCCCATCCCAGATACTGACATATCTCACTGCTCCAGACTGGCTCCTTTATTGTGCGTTGTTAGGAGAGAGCCCATCCCAGATACTGACATATCTCACTGCTCCAGACTGGCTCCTTTATTGTGCGTTGTTAGGAGAGAGCCCATCCCAGATACTGACATATCTCACTACTCCAGACTGGCTCCTTTATTGTGCGTTGTTAGGAGAGAGCCCATCCCAGATACTGACATATCTCACTGCTCCAGACTGGCTCCTTTATTGTGCGTTGTTAGGAGAGAGCCCATCCCAGATACTGACATATCTCACTGCTCCAGACTGGCTCCTTTATTGTGCGTTGTTAGGAGAGAGCCCATCCCAGATACTGACATATCTCACTGCTCCAGACTGGCTCCTTTATTGTGCGTTGTTAGGAGAGAGCCCATCCCAGATACTGACATATCTCACTGCTCCAGACTGGCTCCTTTATTGTGCGTTGTTAGGAGATGGCCCATCCCAGATACTGACATATCTCACTGCTCCAGACTGGCTCCTTTATTGTGCGTTGTTAGGAGAGAGCCCATCCCAGATACTGACATATCTCACTGCTCCAGACTGGCTCCTTTATTGTGCGTTGTTAGGAGAGAGCCCATCCCAGATACTGACATATCTCACTGCTCCAGACTGGCTCCTTTATTGTGCGTTGTTAGGAGAGAGCCCATCCCAGATACTGACATATCTCACTGCTCCAGACTGGCTCCTTTATTGTGCGTTGTTAGGAGAGAGCCCATCCCAGATACTGACATATCTCACTGCTCCAGACTGGCTCCTTTATTGTGCGTTGTTAGGAGAGAGCCCATCCCAGATACTGACATATCTCACTGCTCCAGACTGGCTCCTTTATTGTGCGTTGTTAGGAGAGAGCCCATCCCAGATACTGACATATCTCACTGCTCCAGACTGGCTCCTTTATTGTGCGTTGTTAGGAGAGAGCCCATCCCAGATACTGACATATCTCACTGCTCCAGACTGGCTCCTTTATTGTGCGTTGTTAGGAGAGAGCCCATCCCAGATACTGACATATCTCACTGCTCCAGACTGGCTCCTTTATTGTGCGTTGTTAGGAGAGAGCCCATCCCAGATACTGACATATCTCACTGCTCCAGACTGGCTCCTTTATTGTGCGTTGTTAGGAGAGAGCCCATCCCAGATACTGACATATCTCACTGCTCCAGACTGGCTCCTTTATTGTGCGTTGTTAGGAGAGAGCCCATCCCAGATACTGACATATCTCACTGCTCCAGACTGGCTCCTTTATTGTGCGTTGTTAGGAGAGAGCCCATCCCAGATACTGACATATCTCACTGCTCCAGACTGGCTCCTTTATTGTGCGTTGTTAGGAGAGAGCCCATCCCAGATACTGACATATCTCACTGCTCCAGACTGGCTCCTTTATTGTGCGTTGTTAGGAGAGAGCCCATCCCAAATACTGACATATCTCACTGCTCCAGACTGGCTCCTTTATTGTGCGTTGTTAGGAGAGAGCCCATCCCAGATACTGACATATCTCACTGCTCCAGACTGGCTCCTTTATTGTGCGTTGTTAGGAGAGAGCCCATCCCAGATACTGACATATCTCACTGCTCCAGACTGGCTCCTTTATTGTGCGTTGTTAGGAGAGAGCCCATCCCAGATACTGACATATCTCACTGCTCCAGACTGGCTCCTTTATTGTGCGTTGTTAGGAGAGAGCCCATCCCAGATACTGACATATCTCACTACTCCAGACTGGCTCCTTTATTGTGCGTTGTTAGGAGAGAGCCCATCCCAGATACTGACATATCTCACTGCTCCAGACTGGCTCCTTTATTGTGCGTTGTTAGGAGAGAGCCCATCCCAGATACTGACATATCTCACTGCTCCAGACTGGCTCCTTTATTGTGCGTTGTTAGGAGAGAGCCCATCCCAGATACTGACATATCTCACTGCTCCAGACTGGCTCCTTTATTGTGCGTTGTTAGGAGAGAGCCCATCCCAGATACTGACATATCTCACTGCTCCAGACTGGCTCCTTTATTGTGCGTTGTTAGGAGAGAGCCCATCCCAGATACTGACATATCTCACTGCTCCAGACTGGCTCCTTTATTGTGCGTTGTTAGGAGAGAGCCCATCCCAGATACTGACATATCTCACTGCTCCAGACTGGCTCCTTTATTGTGCGTTGTTAGGAGAGAGCCCATCCCAGATACTGACATATCTCACTGCTCCAGACTGGCTCCTTTATTGTGCGTTGTTAGGAGAGAGCCCATCCCAGATACTGACATATCTCACTGCTCCAGACTGGCTCCTTTATTGTGCGTTGTTAGGAGAGAGCCCATCCCAGATACTGACATATCTCACTGCTCCAGACTGGCTCCTTTATTGTGCGTTGTTAGGAGAGAGCCCATCCCAGATACTGACATATCTCACTGCTCCAGACTGGCTCCTTTATTGTGCGTTGTTAGGAGAGAGCCCATCCCAGATACTGACATATCTCACTACTCCAGACTGGCTCCTTTATTGTGCGTTGTTAGGAGAGAGCCCATCCCAGATACTGACATATCTCACTGCTCCAGACTGGCTCCTTTATTGTGCGTTGTTAGGAGAGAGCCCATCCCAGATACTGACATATCTCACTGCTCCAGACTGGCTCCTTTATTGTGCGTTGTTAGGAGAGAGCCCATCCCAGATACTGACATATCTCACTGCTCCAGACTGGCTCCTTTATTGTGCGTTGTTAGGAGAGAGCCCATCCCAGATACTGACATATCTCACTGCTCCAGACTGGCTCCTTTATTGTGCGTTGTTAGGAGAGAGCCCATCCCAGATACTGACATATCTCACTGCTCCAGACTGGCTCCTTTATTGTGCGTTGTTAGGAGAGAGCCCATCCCAGATACTGACATATCTCACTGCTCCAGACTGGCTCCTTTATTGTGCGTTGTTAGGAGAGAGCCCATCCCAGATACTGACATATCTCACTGCTCCAGACTGGCTCCTTTATTGTGCGTTGTTAGGAGAGAGCCCATCCCAGATACTGACATATCTCACTGCTCCAGACTGGCTCCTTTATTGTGCGTTGTTAGGAGAGAGCCCATCCCAGATACTGACATATCTCACTGCTCCAGACTGGCTCCTTTATTGTGCGTTGTTAGGAGAGAGCCCATCCCAGATACTGACATATCTCACTGCTCCAGACTGGCTCCTTTATTGTGCGTTGTTAGGAGAGAGCCCATCCCAGATACTGACATATCTCACTGCTCCAGACTGGCTCCTTTATTGTGCGTTGTTAGGAGAGAGCCCATCCCAGATACTGACATATCTCACTACTCCAGACTGGCTCCTTTATTGTGCGTTGTTAGGAGAGAGCCCATCCCAGATACTGACATATCTCACTGCTCCAGACTGGCTCCTTTATTGTGCGTTGTTAGGAGAGAGCCCATCCCAGATACTGACATATCTCACTGCTCCAGACTGGCTCCTTTATTGTGCGTTGTTAGGAGAGAGCCCATCCCAGATACTGACATATCTCACTGCTCCAGACTGGCTCCTTTATTGTGCGTTGTTAGGAGAGAGCCCATCCCAAATACTGACATATCTCACTGCTCCAGACTGGCTCCTTTATTGTGCGTTGTTAGGAGAGAGCCCATCCCAGATACTGACATATCTCACTGCTCCAGACTGGTTCCTTTATTGTGCATTGTTAGGAGAGAGCCCATCCCAAATACTGACATATCTCACTGCTCCAGACTGGCTCCTTTATTGTGCGTTGTTAGGAGAGAGCCCATCCCAGATACTGACATATCTCACTGCTCCAGACTGGCTCCTTTATTGTGCGTTGTTAGGAGAGAGCCCATCCCAGATACTGACATATCTCACTGCTCCAGACTGGCTCCTTTATTGTGCATTGTTAGGAGAGAGCCCATCCCAAATACTGACATATCTCACTGCTCCAGACTGGCTCCTTTATTGTGCGTTGTTAGGAGAGAGCCCATCCCAGATACTGACATATCTCACTGCTCCAGACTGGCTCCTTTATTGTGCGTTGTTAGGAGAGAGCCCATCCCAGATACTGACATATCTCACTGCTCCAGACTGGCTCCTTTATTGTGCGTTGTTAGGAGAGAGCCCATCCCAGATACTGACATATCTCACGGCTCCAGACTGGCTCCTTTATTGTGCGTTGTTAGGAGAGAGCCCATCCCAGATACTGACATATCTCACTGCTCCAGACTGGCTCCTTTATTGTGCGTTGTTAGGAGAGAGCCCATCCCAGATACTGACATATCTCACTGCTCCAGACTGGCTCCTTTATTGTGCGTTGTTAGGAGAGAGCCCATCCCAGATACTGACATATCTCACTGCTCCAGACTGGCTCCTTTATTGTGCATTGTTAGGAGAGAGCCCATCCCAAATACTGACATATCTCACTGCTCCAGACTGGCTCCTTTATTGTGCGTTGTTAGGAGAGAGCCCATCCCAGATACTGACATATCTCACTGCTCCAGACTGGCTCCTTTATTGTGCGTTGTTAGGAGAGAGCCCATCCCAGATACTGACATATCTCACTGCTCCAGACTGGCTCCTTTATTGTGCGTTGTTAGGAGAGAGCCCATCCCAGATACTGACATATCTCACGGCTCCAGACTGGCTCCTTTATTGTGCGTTGTTAGGAGAGAGCCCATCCCAGATACTGACATATCTCACTGCTCCAGACTGGCTCCTTTATTGTGCGTTGTTAGGAGAGAGCCCATCCCAGATACTGACATATCTCACTGCTCCAGACTGGCTCCTTTATTGTGCGTTGTTAGGAGAGAGCCCATCCCAGATACTGACATATCTCACTGCTCCAGACTGGCTCCTTTATTGTGCGTTGTTAGGAGAGAGCCCATCCCAGATACTGACATATCTCACTGCTCCAGACTGGCTCCTTTATTGTGCGTTGTTAGGAGAGAGCCCATCCCAGATACTGACATATCTCACTGCTCCAGACTGGCTCCTTTATTGTGCGTTGTTAGGAGAGAGCCCATCCCAGATACTGACATATCTCACTACTCCAGACTGGCTCCTTTATTGTGCGTTGTTAGGAGAGAGCCCATCCCAGATACTGACATATCTCACTGCTCCAGACTGGCTCCTTTATTGTGCGTTGTTAGGAGAGAGCCCATCCCAGATACTGACATATCTCACTGCTCCAGACTGGCTCCTTTATTGTGCGTTGTTAGGAGAGAGCCCATCCCAGATACTGACATATCTCACTGCTCCAGACTGGCTCCTTTATTGTGCGTTGTTAGGAGAGAGCCCATCCCAGATACTGACATATCTCACTGCTCCAGACTGGCTCCTTTATTGTGCGTTGTTAGGAGAGAGCCCATCCCAGATACTGACATATCTCACTGCTCCAGACTGGCTCCTTTATTGTGCATTGTTAGGAGAGAGCCCATCCCAAATACTGACATATCTCACTGCTCCAGACTGGCTCCTTTATTGTGCGTTGTTAGGAGAGAGCCCATCCCAGATACTGACATATCTCACTGCTCCAGACTGGCTCCTTTATTGTGCGTTGTTAGGAGAGAGCCCATCCCAGATACTGACATATCTCACTGCTCCAGACTGGCTCCTTTATTGTGCGTTGTTAGGAGAGAGCCCATCCCAGATACTGACATATCTCACTGCTCCAGACTGGCTCCTTTATTGTGCGTTGTTAGGAGAGAGCCCATCCCAGATACTGACATATCTCACTGCTCCAGACTGGCTCCTTTATTGTGCGTTGTTAGGAGAGAGCCCATCCCAGATACTGACATATCTCACTGCTCCAGACTGGCTCCTTTATTGTGCGTTGTTAGGAGAGAGCCCATCCCAGATACTGACATATCTCACTGCTCCAGACTGGCTCCTTTATTGTGCGTTGGTAGGAGAGAGCCCATCCCAGATACTGACATATCTCACTGCTCCAGACTGGCTCCTTTATTGTGCGTTGTTAGGAGAGAGCCCATCCCAGATACTGACATATCTCACTGCTCCAGACTGGCTCCTTTATTGTGCGTTGGTAGGAGAGAGCCCATCCCAGATACTGACATATCTCACTGCTCCAGACTGGCTCCTTTATTGTGCGTTGTTAGGAGAGAGCCCATCCCAGATACTGACATATCTCACTGCTCCAGACTGGCTCCTGTCTACAGAAAATACTATATACAGTAGATGTTGTCATTTAACCTCCTCATTTCAGAACCAACCATTGATGCCCTCTGTGAATCCCTGTTAAACT
Organism: Oncorhynchus kisutch; assembly: GCF_002021735.2. Taxonomy (NCBI): domain Eukaryota; kingdom Metazoa; phylum Chordata; class Actinopteri; order Salmoniformes; family Salmonidae; genus Oncorhynchus; species Oncorhynchus kisutch. The sequence goes on along the minus strand of NC_034188.2, from coordinate 86,894,498 downwards.
TGAGCTGTTAATAGAATGTCATTGTCAATTAATTGTGTCCCGTTTAATGGGACAGAGTGACATGTTTATGGGCTTCCTCCATGCTTCACTGACCAGGAAGGGACTGTGGTGGAAATTCTAATCAAGTTAGAGAGACTTTGTTACAATTATACTTTAATATCGATGAATTATTTATTTTATTTATTTATTTTATTTCACCTTTATTTAACCAGGTAGGCCAGGTGAGAACAAGTTCTCATTTTCAACAGCGACCTGGCCAAGATAAAGCAAAGCAGTGCGACAAAAACAACAACACAGAGTTACACATGGAATAAACAAGCATAGTCAATAACATGGCAGGGTAGCCTAGTGGTTAGAGCGTTGGACTAGTAACCGGAAGGTTGCAAGTTCAAACCCCTGAGCTGACAAGGTACAAATCTGTCGTTCTGCCCCTGTACAGGCAGTTAACCCACTGTTCCTAGGCCGTCATTCAAAATAAGAATTTGTTCTTAACTGACTTGCCTAGTTAAATAAAGGTTAAAAAAATATTTATAAAACACAATAGAAAAGGTCTATATACAGTGTTTGCAAATGGAGTTAGGAGGCAAGGCAATAAATAGGCCATAGTAGTGATGTAATTACAGTTTAGCAAATTAATACTGGAGTGATAGATGTGCAGAAGATGAATGTGCAAGTAGAGATGCTGGGGTGCAAAGGAGCAAAACATATATAACAATATGGGGATGAGGTAGTTGTGTGGGCTATTTACAGATGGGCTGTTTACAGGTGCAATGATCGGTAAGCTGCTCTGACAGCTGATGCTTAAAGTTAGTGAGGGAGATATAAAACTCCAGGTTCAGTGATTTTTGCAATTCATTCCAGTCATTGGCTGCATAGAACTGGAAGGAAAGGCGGCCAAAGGAAGAGTAGGCTTTGGGGAAGACCAGTGAAATATACCTGCTGGAGCGCATGCTACGGGTGGGTGTTACTATGGTGACCAGTGCGCTGAGATAAGTCAGAGCTTTATCTAGGAAAGACTTATAGATGACCTGGAGCCAGTGGGTTTGACGACGAATATGAAGCGAGGGCCAGCCAACAAAGGCATGCAGGTCGCAGTGGTGGGCAGAATATGGGGCTTTGGTGACAAAACGGATGGCACTGTGATAGACTGCATACAATTTTCTGAGTAGAGTGTTGGAAGCAATTTTGTAAATTACATTGCCGAAGTCAAGGATCGGTAGGATAGTCAGTTTTACGAGGGTATGTTAGGCAGCATGAGTGAAGAAGGCCTTGTTGTGAAATAGGAAGGCGATTCTAGATTTCATTTTGGATTGGAGATGCTTAATGTGAGTCTGGAAGGAGTTTTTACAGTCTACCAGACACCTAGGTATTTTTAGTTGTCTACATAGTCTACAGAACCGTCCAGAGTAGTGATGCTAGACGGGCGGGCGGGTGCGGGCATCGATCGGTTGAAGAGCATGCATTTAGTTTTACTTGCATTTAAGAGCAGTTGGAGGCCATGGAAGGAGTGTTGTATGGCATTGAAGCTTGTCTGGTGGTTAGTTAACACCGTGTCCAAAGAAGGGCCAGAGGTATACAGAATGGTATACAGAATGGTGTTGTCTGTGTAGTCTGTGTAGTGGTGGATCAGAGAATCACCAAGAGCAACATCATTGATGTATACAGAGAAAAGATTCGGCCCGAGAACTGAACCCTGTGGCACCCCCATAGAGACTGCCAGAGGTCCGAACAACAGGCCCTCCGATCTGACACACTGAACTCTGTCTGAGAAGTAGTTGGTGAACCAGGCGAGGCAATTATTTGAGAAACCAAGGCTGTTGAGTTTGACAGAGTCAAAAGCCTTGGCCAGGTTGATGAAGACAGCTGCACAGTATTGTCTTTTATCGATGGCGGTTATGATATCGTTTCGGACCTTGAGCGTGGCTGAGGTGCACCCATGACCAGCTCGGAAACCAGATTGCATAGCGGAGAAGGTACGGTGGGATTCGACATGGTCAGTGATCTGTTTGTTAACTTGGCTTTCGAAGGCTTTAGAAAGGTAGGGCAGGATGGATATAGGTCTGTAACAGTTTGGGCCTAAAGTGTCTCCCTCTTTGAAGAGGGGATGACCGCGGCAGCTTTCCAATCTTTGGGAATCTCAGACGATATGAAAGAGAGGCTGAACAGGCTAGTCATAGGGGTTGCAACAATTGCGGCAGAGAATTTTAGAAAGAGAGGGACCAGAATGTCTAGCCCAGCTGATTTGTAGCGTCCAGATTTTGCAGTTTTTTCAGAACATCAGCTATCTGAATTTGGGTGAAGGAGAAATGGGGGGGCTTGGGCAAGTAGCTATGGGGGGTGCAGAGCTGCTGCCTGGGGTAGGGGTGGCCAGGAGGAAAGCATGGTCAGTCTTACAAAAATGCTTATTTGTCACACCCTGACCATAGTTTGCTTTGTATGTTTCTATGTTTTGTTTGGTCAGGGTGTGATCTGAGTGTGGCATTGTATGTTACATGTCTAGTTTGTCTATTTCTATGTTTGGCCTGATATGGTTCTCAATCAGAGGCAGGTGTTAGTTATTGTCTCTGATTGGGAACCATATTTAGGTAGCCTGTTTGGTGTTGGGTTTTTGTGGGTGATTGTTCCTGTCTCTGTGTTTTGCACCAGATAGGGCTGTTTTTGGTTTTCCACGTTTATTGTTTTGTAGTGTTCGTGTTTATCTTTCTTTATTAAACATGAATCAATATAACCACGCTGCGTTTTGGTCCGCCTCTCCTTCACCTCAAGAAAACTGTTACATTATTGAAATTCTCGATTATCGTACATTTATCGGTGGTGACAGTGTTTCCTAGCCTCAGTGCAGTGGGCAGCTGGGAGGAGGTGCTCTTATTCTCCATGGACTTTAAAGTGTCCCAGAACTTATTGGAGTTTGTGCTGCAGGATGCAAATTCCTGTTTGAAAAAGCTAGCCTTTGCTTTCCTGACTGCCTGTGTATATTGGTTCCTAACTTCCCTGAAAAGATGCATATCGCTGGGGCTATTTGATGCTAATGCAGAACGCCACAGGATGTTTATGTGCTGGTCAAGGGCATTCAGATTGGAGTGAACCAAGGGCTATATCTGTTCTTAATTCTACATTTTTTTAATGGGGCATGCTTCTTTAAGATGGTGAGGGAAGTACTTTTAAAGAATAGCCAGCCATCCTCTACTGACGGAATGAGGTCAATAGCATGACAGAACTCTGCAGGCTCTCTCTGCAGTAGATTGCAACTACACCCCCTTCGGCAGTTCTATCTTGGTGGAAAATGTTGTAGTTGGGGATGGAAATGTCAGTATTTTTGGTGGCCATCCTATAACAGGATTCATACACGGCTAGGACATCAGGGTTGGCGGAGTAACAAAGACTAGTAACTAGTTATCAGTTTGTCTCTGTGAATGGTTTGTCCTCTGACAAATCAACTGTAAATTTCGGTGTTCCTCAAGGTTCCGTTTTAGGACCACTATTGTTTTCACTATATATTTTACCTCTTGGGGATGTTATTCGAAAACATAATGTAAACTTTCACTGCTATGCGGATGACACACAGCTGTACATTTCAATGAAGCATGGTGAAGCCCCAAAATTGCCCTCGCTAGAAGCATGTGTTTCAGACATAAGGAAGTGGATGGCTGCAAACTTTCTACTATTAAACTCGGACAAAACAGAGATGCTTGTTCTAGGTCCCAAGAAACAAAGAGATCTTCTGTTGAATCTGACAATTAATCTTAATGGTTGTACAGTCGTCTCAAATAAAACTGTGAAGGACCTCGGCGTTACTCTGGACCCTGATCTCTCTTTTGAAGAACATATCAAGACCATTTCGAGGACAGCTTTTTTCCATCTACGTAACATTGCAAAAATCAGAAACTTTCTGTCCAAAAATGATGCAGAAAAATTAATCCATGCTTTTGTCACTTCTAGGTTAGACTACTGCAATGCTCTATTTTCCGGCTACCCGGATAAAGCACTAAATAAACTTCAGTTAGTGCTAAATACGGCTGCTAGAATCCTGACTAGAACCAAAAAATTTGATCATATTACTCCAGTGCTAGCCTCTCTACACTGGCTTCCTGTCAAAGCAAGGGCTGATTTCAAGGTTTTACTGCTAACCTACAAAGCATTACATGGGCTTGCTCCTACCTATCTCTCTGATTTGGTCCTGCCGTACATACCTATACGTACGCTACGGTCACAAGACGCAGGCCTCCTAATTGTCCCTAGAATTTCTAAGCAAACAGCTGGAGGCAGGGCTTTCTCCTATAGAGCTCCATTTTTATGGAACGGTCTGCCTACCCATGTCAGAGACGCAAACTCGGTCTCAACCTTTAAGTCTTTACTGAAGACTCATCTCTTCAGTGGGTCATATGATTGAGTGTAGTCTGGCCCAGGAGTGGGAAGGTGAACGGAAAGGCTCTGGAGCAACGAACCGCCCTTGCTGTCTCTGCCTGGCCGGTTCCCCTCTTTCCACTGGGATTCTCTGCCTCTAACCCTATTACAGGGGCTCTCTCATGCCGTCCCTGGAGGGGGTGCGTCACCTGAGTGGGTTGATTCACTGTTGTGGTCATCCTGTCTGGGTTGGCGCCCCCCCCCCCCCCCCCCCCCCTTGGGTTGTGCCGTGGCGGAGATCTTTGTGGGCTATACTCAGCCTTGTCTCAGGATGGTAGGTTGGTGGTTGAAGATATCCCTCTAGTGGTGTGGGGGCTGTGCTTTGGCAAAGTGGGTGGGGTTATATCCTTCCTGTTTGGCCCTGTCCGGGGGTGTCCTCGGATGGGGCCACAGTGTCTCCTGACCCCTCCTGTCTCAGCCTCCAGTATTTATGCTGCAGTAGTTTATGTGTCGGGGGGCTGGGGTCAGTTTGTTATATCTGGAGTACTTCTCCTGTCCTATTCGGTGTCCTGTGTGAATCTAAGTGTGCGTTCTCTAATTCTCTCCTTCTCTCTTTCTTTCTCTCTCTCGGAGGACCTGAGCCCTAGGACCATGCCCCAGGACTACCTGACATGATGACTCCTTGCTGTCCCCAGTCCACCTGGCCATGCTGCTGTTCCAGTTTCAACTGACCTGAGCCCTAGGACCATGCCCCAGGACTACCTGACATGATGACTCCTTGCTGTCCCCAGTCTACCTGGCCATGCTGCTGCTCCAGTTTCAACTTCCACCTGACTGTGCTGCTGCTCTAGTTTCAACTGTTCTGCCTTATTATTATTTGACCATGCTGGTCATTTATGAACATTGAACATCTTGACCATGTTCTGTTATAATCTCCACCCGGCACAGCCAGAAGAGGACTGGCCACCCCACATAGCCTGGTTCCTCTCTAGGTTTCTTCCTAGGTATTGGCCTTTCTAGGGAGTTTTTCCTAGCCACCGTGCTTCTCCACCTGCATTGCTTGCTGTTTGGGGTTTTAGGCTGGGTTTCTGTACAGCACTTTGAGATATCAGCTGATGTACGAAGGGCTATATAAATAAATTTGATTTGATTTGATTAGTTAGCTGGCTAGCTCCTAATTGAAGTTCCAGTTATAAGGAATAACAATAGGAGATCCGTACCACATTGGGTGAGGCGGGTTGCAGGAAAGTATATTTAGTTCCTAGATAGAAAGTGAGATTAAGATATATACAAAATAGACTTACTTACTTACTGACTTTATTGTCCCCATGGGAAAATGTTGTTGCAGTGTCATGTACACTTTTAAAGTGGCGTTTAAATACAAAACCAAATTGACAATACAAATTTCATAACAGTTACGCACCAATAAAAACAATAATGGTAAGAAATAAGAAATAAAACCTGAAATAAAAAGGAAGAAAAGACTAGCCTGCTGGCCTTACGGAGTCAATGGGAACAGTCGCCTGCTGGCCTTACGGAGTCAATGGGAACAGTCGCCTGCTGGCCTTACGGAGTCAATGGGAACAGTCGCCTGCTGGCCTTACGGAGTCAATGGGAACAGTCGCCTGCTGGCCTTACGGAGTCAATGGGAACAGTCGCCTGCTGGCCTTACGGAGTCAATGGGAACAGTCGCCTGCTGGCCTTACGGAGTCAATGGGAACAGTCGCCTGCTGGCCTTACGGAGTCAATGGGAACAGTCGCCTGCTGGCCTTACGGAGTCAATGGGAACAGTCGCCTGCTGGCCTTACGGAGTCAATGGGAACAGTCGCCTGCTGGCCTTACGGAGTCAATGAGAACAGTCGCCTGCTGGCCTTACGGAGTCCATGGGAACATTCGCCTGCTGGCCTTACGGAGTCAATGGGAACATTCCCCGAGCTATTTAGGAGGGATATCACACCTGGCACAAATGATTGTCTCGTTCTGTTTTTCCTGTTGAGGGGTGCCCTATACCTGCGCCCAGAGGGGAGTAATTCAATGTCCAGGTACAGGGGGTGACTTGGGTCTAAAATGATTTTGTGAGCCTTGCGGAGGGCCCTGACCTTAAAGATCTCATCTAGGCCTGTCTGTTTGACTCCAAGGACCTTGCTTGCTGTGATAATAATCCTTCTCAGCATGTTTCTCTGGCTGACAGTGGCATTACCAAACCAACAAACAATACAAAAAGTTTACTCCACTGAAGCTTATTGTCTAAAAGGACACCCATATATTTATATTTCTCTACAATTTCTATATTCTGACCTCTGATAGATGTTGCAGAGGGAGGTGTTGTACGCTTCCTGAAGTCTATGCACATCTCTTTGGTCTTGTTGGTATTGAGGACCAAGTGTGATTCCTCACACCACTCTACAAAGTCATCTAGGACCGGGCCATGGTGTTCCTCGTCATCATGCAACAGGCTGATCAAGTCAGTGTCAACAGCGAACTGACTGGCTATTTACACGGGATAAAACACAGGATAAGACAAAGACAGAAACACATGTCCTACTGCAGCACCATCTTGGATTCACTTATTGCAATAATGGAGCTGGTCAACGAACCACCCGTAGGTGATTCGTTGAGAGCGAACAATACAGGAAATGCTGAGGTCTTATATAGTGGTCTTAAAAATGCTGAGTCATGGCTGATTCCACCCCTCCCCGGCAGATCGGGGAATCATAAGCTACCTTGTTTTCTTCTTGTGGCTATGTGTATTGGGTCATAGCGCACAAACAAATGATGACGTCAGTTCCTTTACTCCTCTCTGTTCAAGCCAGCCTCTGTTCTCTTAATTTCTCCACACAGCTGTGCCCGTGGACGATAGTAAAAAACATGACTGAAAAATGTGGTCACTCTCATTGGCTCTTTGTTTTGACCGTGTGACTAAGCTGAACAGAAGCAGAGTGGAAAAATACCAGCTCCTTCTTACAATACCTTCAAACAGATGGTTGAGTTATGTACTACAGTCCCATAGCTATTAGAATCTCAATTCTTCTTTGTTGGCTGTTGTGATATTGTTATCATATTTCAGCTGTAGCGATGGCATTAGAATTGAGGTCAAACTGAAGTCAACGGGAGCTGGGCCTTTGTTCTACCTGCTTTAAATGTGCGTCGTTAAAAGTGACCCTTAATTTGTTGCAATTTACCGTGAAATTGTTTCCAGTTGTAATGCCGTACAGCAGATGGAATGTTGTTGTAATTAACGTTTTAATATTATTGTTCTGACCAATTTTTTTCAAGAGGAGCGATGCAGCCAAGACAAAGGAGAACACCGTGCAGACCGTGTAGTGGCCAGAGGAGTGTGTGGTCTTCTTTTTCAACTGTCCTCCTCTCATGGACAACTGGACAGAAAGTGTATATTCTTAAAGTACAAGAAAAACTATGAAATCATATTATTTGGAAATAGAAAGCTCGAAAAGTGTTTGTTGACGACACAAATATAGTTTCTCATCCTTATCTTTCTCTTCCCCCATCTCTCTCTCTCTCTCCCCTCTCTCTCTCTCTGTCTCTCTCTCTCTCTCTCTCTCTCTCACTATAGCTCCCTCTTCTCTCTCTCTCGCTCTCTTTCTCTCTATAGCTCCATCTTCTCTCTCTCTCTCTCTTTTGCACTCCATTTAGCATAAAGGCTGAGAAATCCTCGTAGACTCTCAAACCAAATGTCCTTGTACGGATCTCACACATCCCAGGGTAGGGAGAGAACGGATCTCACACATCCCAGGGTAGTGAGAGAAGGGATCTCACACATCCCAGGGTAGTGAGAGAAGGGATCTCACACATCCCAGGGTAGTGAGAGAAGGGATCTCACACATCCCAGGGTAGGGAGAGAAGGGATCTCAAACATCCCAGGGTAGGCAGAGACACGATTTTCACAGCTGGAGAAAGTAAACCAGAAGCCTCAATAAATCCCTTCCTGCAGCCAGAGTACCTTACTTCCCCTCCCTCCCTCCCTCCCCACCCCCACCATCACTCTCCCCTCCCTCCTCTGTAGGGAACAGAGGTGATGTTCCTAATGACCACCATCACCTAGGCAGTGAGCTCTAAAACAACTTTGGGACAAACCCTAGAGCCTCCAACCCCACAGTGACCTTGCTGAGGAACCTATTTGGGCTATGTGGACCTCTGTTTAAAATTGCCCCCTTGAACACAACTCAAAAGCAACCTGATATCATAGACTAGACGTAACATGGTAGAAGTAATAATACCAACCGCACTATTTTTAAATATATTTTTGCTACCGTCCCTTATGACCGAAAATGGCTTCTGGACATTAGAACAGAGTTTACGCACCTCGAACTGGACAAAGATTTTTTTTTTGCCTCTACAGGTTTGGTGGATTCCCCTACGGAGATAACGTAGGCTAATGCGATTAGCATGAGGATGTAAATAACAAGAACATTTCCCAGGACATAGATGTATCTGATATTGGCAGAAAGCTTAAATTCTCGTTAATCTAACTGCACTGTTCAATTTACAGTAGCTATTACAGTGAAATAATACCATTATAATTGTTTGAGGAGAGTGCACAGTTATGAACTTTAAAAGTTATTAAAAAAACAATTAGGCACATTTGGGCAGTCTTGATACAAAATATGTAACATAAATACATTGGTTCATTGGATCAGTCTACAACTTAGCACATACACTCCTGCCATCTAGTGATCACAATCTAAATTGTGCTTGATCTAGAATAATACATTATGGCCTTTCTCTTCCATTTCAAAGATGGTACAAAGAATATACAAAAAAATGACTGTTTGTTTCTTCGTATTATCTTTTACCAGATCTAATGTGTTATATTCTCCTACATTCATTTCACATTTCCACAATCTTCAAAATGTTTTCTTTCAAATGGTATCAAGAATTGGCATATCCTTGCTTCAGGTCCTGAGCTACAAGCAGTTAGATTTGGGTATGTCATTTAGGCAAAAATTGGAGAAAAAAGGGGTCCTTAATTCTTGTAACTACCCATCCCGGATCCGGGAGCGTTGTCATCAACTGACAGTAATTAGCATAACGCAACGGACATAAATATTACTAGAAAATATTCATATTCATGAAATCACAAGTGAAATATATTGAAACACAGCTTAGCCTTTTGTTAATCACCCTGTCATCTCAGATTTAGAAAATATGCTTTACAGCCAAAGCAAGACAAGCATTTGTGTAAGTTTAACGATAGCCTAGCATAGCATTATGCCTAGCTAGCAGCAGGCAACCTGGTCAAGAAAATCAGAAAAGCAATCAAATTAAATTGTTTACCTTTGATGAGCTTCGGATGTTTTCACTCACAAGACTCCCAGTTAGATAGCAAATGTTCCTTTTTTCCAGAAATATTATTTTTGTAGCCGAAATAACTAACTTATTCACGTTTGGCTGAGAATTAGACTGGAAATTGCGGTCACGACAACGCCAAAAAATATTCCAAATTAGCTCCATAATATCGACAGAAACATGGCAAACGTTGTTTATAATCAATCCTCAAGGTGTTTTTCAAATATCTATTCGATAATATATCAACCGGGACAGTTGGCTTCTTAGTAGGAAAGAGAGAAACAATGGCCGCATTTGTCTCTTACGCACAACACTCTGAGAGACTCCAGCTGACCACTGACGCAATGTTGACGTTCAGGCTCGTTTTTCAAAATAAAAGCCGGAAACTATGTATCGTGACACTAGACACATTAGGGAAGCCATAGGAAAATGAATCTGGTTGATATCTCATTCACTGCTCAACAGGGACGCATAGGAATGCAGAGCTTTCTAAATAAGAGTCCCTTCCTGATTGGATTTTTCTCAGGCTTTCGCCTGCAATATCAGTTCTGTTATACTCACAGACAATATTTTTACAGTTTTTTTTTACAGTTTTGGAAACATTAGAGTGTTTTCTATCATAAGCTGTCAATTATATGCATATTCTAGCATCTTGTCCTGACAAAATAGCCCGTTTACTTTGGGAATGTTGTTTTTCCAAAAATGAAAATAGTGCCCCCTAGATTCTTAAGAGGCGAAGGATATACTGCTTTGACAGGCCCATATCCCTGTCATTAGTGTGAAGAAAAGGCAGAGATACAGAGGGAGAAGATTGGGGTGCCTTGATTGGATTTGTAGGCAAGTGAGTCAATCACCACTAACATCGGTTCTTTTGGCCAACCACCGGAAAACAAAATGGATGATCTACGGACGAGACTATCCTACCAACGGGACATTAAAAATGGTAATATATTGTTATACCGAGTCGTGGCTGAATGACGACATGGATAATATAGAGCTGGCTTGGTTTCTCGTGCATCGGCAGGACAGAGCAGCTATGTCTGGTAAGACGCAGGGCGGGGGTGTGTGTCTATCTGGTGCGAGATGTCTAATACTAAATAAATCTTGAGTTATTGCTTGCCTGAGGTAGAGGTCTTCATGATAAACTGTAGACCACACTATCTAGCAAGAGAGTTCACAAAACTGATGCTGGCACTAATACCGCACTCAACAAGCTGTATAAGGCCACAAGCAAACAAGAAAATGCTCATCCAGAAGCAGCGCTCCTATTGGCCGGGGACTTTAATGCAGGCAAACTTAAATCAGTTTTACCTCATTTGTACCACGTCACATGCGCAACCAGAGGAAAAACACTCTAGACCACCTTTACTCCACCCACAGAGACGCATACAAAGCTCTCCCTCGCCCTCCATTTGGCAATACTGACCATAATTCTATCCTCCTGATTCCAAGCTAAAACTAAGCAGGAAGTACCAGAGAATTGCTCAATATGGACGTAGTCAGACGATGTGGATGCTTTGCTACAGGACTGTTTTGCTAGCACAGACTGGAATATGTTCCGGGGTTCATCCAATGGCATTGAGGAGTACACCACCTCAGTCACCGGCTTCGTCAATAAGTACAATGACGACATCGTCCCCACAGTGACCATACGTACATATCCCAACCTGAAGTCATGGATTACAGGCAATATCCGCACCGAGCTAAAAGCTAAAGTTGCCGCTTTCAAAGAGTGGGACACTAATTCGGATGCTTATAAGAAATCCAGCTGTGCCCTCAGACCAGTGGTGTACAGTACTTAAGTAAAAATACTTTAAAGTACTACTTAAGTAGTTTTTTGGGGTATCTGTGCTTTACTTTACTATTTATATTTTTGACAACTTTTTGGGCAGTTCAATTGGGCAGTTCATGAGCGTATCAAGAGAACATCCCTGGTCATCCCTACTGCCTCTGATCTGGCAGACTCACTAAACACAAATGCTTTGCTTGTAAATTATGTCAGTGTTGGAGTGGCTATTCGTAAATAACAACAACAAAAAACAGAACTTTTCAACTACTTACTATTTTTTAGCTACTTAGCATGTTGGCTAACCCTTCCCCTGACCCTACCCTTAACCCTTTTATCAAATCTTTCCCCGAACCTTAAGTCAAACCCTAATGCCTAGCTAACATTAGCCAGCAAGCTAACTTTAGTCACCTAGCTTTAGTTCGTAACATATAATATGTTTGGCAAATCCATAATACGTAGTACGTTCGCAAATTCTTAATACACTGTATCTTTTTGCTAATTCGTAACATATAATACGAATTGTAATTGGTGACATATCATACAAAATGGGTGATGGAGATCCACAAATGAATACATAACATACGAAACTTAACATATCATACAAAATAGAGTATTTCAGATTTACATACATAATATTACGAAATGCTCTGAGACCAGGTTGCTCAAAACAAATCCATTTAGCCACCTTGCCTAAATCAGCTCAATTAGCTTCACATTGTCAAAACTGGAGAACATACAGTACAAGAAACACATTCCATCTTTGGTTTAATTTCATCTCCTGTGTACCATTGATTCACAAAGTAGATAATAGTTACAAAAGGAATAATATTACATAAAACCAATAATGCATTTACTTTTAGTGACAGTTCACACGATGCTACTGAATACTGTGTAGGTGATACTTTCACCTCCATAAAAGTCGCTGTTAACACCAATCAAACTCCTGCATTTGTATTGATACAAGCACTGTCAAACCATGAGAGGGGGAAGATAGACAACAACATGACAAACTAACAATGCTAATTCAAAAATATAAACAGTTAGAAATGTGAGAAATTTGTTTTTAAAAACTGTATGATAATCCAGTGTAAAATGTATATTAAAAATGTATATTTGGCAGAATTCATTAAAATATCCTGCCTGTTAATAAAGATTTATTCACAAGAAATATGAAAAGTGTCTTGAAAAGCAAAATAGTTAGAAATATTCTGATAATAGAATGTTTCTGTCATTGCAGCAAATGAGTCATTACCAACACTCCAAAAAATAAACATTGAGGAAGTGTCCAGAGGGAATATAGTGAGTTTCTTTCTTCCTCTCTCCGCACAGGCTGTAATAGTAAAGTGTCTGGTCAAAACACTCAACAAGTAGCCTCACTGTAAGACCCACCTTCTAGCCCCTTGTTAAAAACACCTCAAATGAGAACCAACTGTGCGTTTCCAGACCTCTGACTCTGTTATAATAAGAATAACACCTCGCTAGTCACGACTTTCCTGGCAAAGAACAGACCCTCCTCTGTACAGCTTCTATTTTTCCTCGCTCCCTCCTCCATCCCCTCCTCCATTCCCTCCTCCTTCTCTTAATAATCCTGTTCTGCTACTTGGTTGATTGATGTGAGCTGTACCGTGATCAAATTTATTCCACAAACCCCGCTCCTCACAAGTCCACATGTGGAAATTAGTCTTTCCTGACATTGTACATCATAAGAAACACTGTGAAGTTACCGTGTCTGTTAAGAGTTTATAGTCCAGGGGTTCTATATTCCCCTTTAGTCAGTGCTGGTGCTCACAGCACACGTACATACGTGACCCGTGAGTCCGTGCCCAGGTGGTTTTTGGCCAGGCACTTGTAGGTGCCAGAATCTGCTGTGGTGGGTCTCTGGATGATAAGCGTGCCCTGAGGGTGGAGCAGCTCGCTGCCCGTGGGCCGCCCTTTCCCCGCCGTGGAGAGCACAGAGCGGTCAGGCAGCTCCCAGGTAATCTCTGGCTTTGGGATCCCGATGGCAGCACAGTTGAGCTGTATGGGCGCCACCGCCATCGCTGTCACGGTGGGAGGGGGTCCCGTGGAGATGCGGGGAGGGTAGGCGATGATGATGACTGGCACTGTGAGAACCGCCTCGCCAGCGTCGTTCGACGCCCGACACACATAGTTTCCCCGATCGTGGAGGGTGGTGTCCTTGACAACCAGGGTCCCATTCTCCATCAGCTGGTGGCGCCCATGGACCTGCGGTCTGGCCAGGGTGTGGCCTCCAGGGATGGTCCAGTATATCCGGGGTCTGGGGCTGCCATCAGCCAGGCAGTGAAGGAACAGAGGGTCCCCAGACACACTGCGTATGATCCCTCTGGGCCTGGTGAGGATTAATGGCTTCTGGCCCACCTCCAGAACTATCAGCTTCTCAATGTAGCCCACCGAGTTCTTAGCGGCACAGCGGTACTTCCCAGCGTCCTCCTTGCTGGGGTTGTAGATGACGAAGGTTCCGTCGTTGCCTAGGTGTTGGCGTGAGCCCCGGTTGGAGCCCCCGGTGAAGCGGGTTCCGTTGGGTAGCAGCCAGATGATCTCTGGTGTTGGGTGACCATCTGCAGAACAGTTCATGACTGTGGTCTTCCCCATACGGGTCATTACTCTCTCGTTGAAGGGGTTCTTGAAGATAGGCCTTCGGAGCATGTCAGTGACCTCCAGCTGTACCACCATCACTGCCTCTCCGCCGTCATTCCTCGCCATGCAGACGAACTCCGCCATGTCCGTCGGACGGACGTTCCGGAACTCGAGAGTTCCATTGTGATGGACGTTGATCCTGCTGCCGAAGTACGGAGCGTTCAGGAAGATGTTATCCGGCATGATCCAGGTGATCTTGGGAAGTGGGTCTCCAGTAGCCTTGCAGTCTATGAACTTCCTGGAGTATTTGGTGGCCGTGTCTTTCACTACGATCCTGTTCTGGGAGTTGCCGTTGATCACCGGAGGGTTGCCATCGATATCTATCTTGTAAACTTTGCTGTCATCCCCGGCGGTGTTGCGAGCCATGCACACGTACTCCCCAGCATCCACCAGCTTAACATCCTGGATGTCTAGGGAGCCGTTGATGTGCATCAGATAGCGTTCGTTGGAGGCTGCGATCATGTCGTTAGTAGGGAGCATCCACAGGATTTTGGGCTTGGGCTCGCCCATGGCTTCGCAGTCAAAGCGGATTTTTCCTCCAGGCTTCACCTGGGCGTAGGTCCGGCTGGGCGTACGTATCCGTGGCGCTGCCGTCACCACGGTGATGTGGACGTGCATCTCGTCCTTGCCAAGCTGGTTCTCGGCGTAGCATGTGTAGTCTCCCTCTTCCGCCATGCCCACCTATAGACAGACACAACACCAGCAGTTCAGAGTCAAAGGACTACATCTAGTCACATTGAGTTGACCAATGAATACTGCCCATTATTTCTATAGAGTAGCAGGCCAATGTAAGATTACACACCTGATTAAGATAGAGTGTGCCATTTTCAAACAGGATGTATCGCCGTACGCGTCCCCCTCCACTGCTGCTGTCTGACTGCAGGGCGCTGTTGACCATGGTGCCGTCCGGCAGGCCCCAGGAGATCTCTGGCTCCGGGGTTCCAGATGCCTTACAGTCCACCTTCAGGTCGTTGCCATAGGGGACCTGCTTCTTGCCGTACATCTTGGGCTCGATCTTGGCTGGCTTCATGGACACGGTGACCTTCATGAGCTGGAGGTCGTCTCCCACCTTGCTGCGCGCCACACATAGGTAGTCCCCGGCATCCTTGTCACTCACAGAGTCCATGACCAAGGTGCCGTTGTCCAGGACCTGGATTCGGTTTCCCATCCTCATAAAGAGATAAAAGAAGATAGCGACACAGAACCGATAAAGCAATGGAAAGAAAGAATGTTTAAAAAAGATTACATTTCTTATGTTTGATTTTACAATAACATGTTCTATGTTAAAACATTATGCAGATGTACAATAGGCCATGTAGGGTTTAGACTACTGGGGAATATTTTCTGTTTTAATTGGAACACGTGATGACAAGCAGTCTTGTCATCACGTGAACAACGTCTAAAGACTTCCCCTCCTGCTTGGTACTTCCATCCATCTCCATTTACAAAACAAACATACGTTGAATGGTGTGCCTGCTACACCCCACAGACTGTCCACTAGGTAGGGTCCGTGCTCATGGAACTGACAC
Organism: Oncorhynchus kisutch; assembly: GCF_002021735.2. Taxonomy (NCBI): domain Eukaryota; kingdom Metazoa; phylum Chordata; class Actinopteri; order Salmoniformes; family Salmonidae; genus Oncorhynchus; species Oncorhynchus kisutch. Next base: position 86,878,874 of record NC_034188.2, on the reverse strand, counting down.
AGAGACAGGGGGATGGAGGGACAGAGTGATGCAGACTGTCCACTAGGTAGGGCCCGTGCTCATGGAACTGACACACAGAGACAGGGGGATGGGGGGACAGAGTGATGCAGACTGTCCACTAGGTAGGGCCCGTGCTCATGGAACTGACACACAGAGACAGGGGGATGGGGGGACAGAGTGATGCAGACTGTCCACTAGGTAGGGCCCGTGCTCATGGAACTGACACACAGAGACAGGGGGATGGAGGGACAGAGTGATGCAGACTGTCCACTAGGTAGGGCCCGTGCTCATGGAACTGACACACAGAGACAGGGGGATGGGGGGACAGAGTGATGCAGACTGTCCACTAGGTAGGGCCCGTGCTCATGGAACTGACACACAGAGACAGGGGGATGGGGGGACAGAGTGATGCAGACTGTCCACTAGGTAGGGCCCGTGCTCATGGAACTGACACACAGAGACAGGGGGATGGGGGGACAGAGTGATGCAGACTGTCCGCTAGGTAGGGCCCGTGCTCATGGAACTGACACACAGAGACAAGGGGATGGAGGGACAGAGTGATGCAGACTGTCCACTAGGTAGGGCCCGTGCTCATGGAGCTGACACACAGAGACAGGGGGATGGGGGGACAGAGTGATGCAGACTGTCCACTAGGTAGGGCCCGTGCTCATGGAACTGACACACAGAGACAGGGGGATGGAGGGACAGAGTGATGCAGACTGTCCACTAGGTAGGGCCCGTGCTCATGGAACTGACACACAGAGACAGGGGGATGGAGGGACAGAGTGATGCAGACTGTCCACTAGGTAGGGCCCGTGCTCATGGAACTGACACACAGAGACAGGGGGATGGGGGGACAGAGTGATGCAGACTGTCCACTAGGTAGGGCCCGTGCTCATGGAACTGACACACAGAGACAGGGGGATGGGGGGACAGAGTGATGCAGACTGTCCACTAGGTAGGGCCCGTGCTCATGGAACTGACACACAGAGACAGGGGGATGGGGGGACAGAGTGATGCAGACTGTCCGCTAGGTAGGGCCCGTGCTCATGGAACTGACACACAGAGACAAGGGGATGGAGGGACAGAGTTATGCAGACTGTCCACTAGGTAGGGCCCGTGCTCATGGAACTGACACACAGAGACAGGGGGATGGGGGGACAGAGTGATGCAGACTGTCCACTAGGTAGGGCCCGTGCTCATGGAACTGACACACAGAGACAGGGGGATGGGGGGACAGAGTGATGCAGACTGTCCACTAGGTAGGGCCCGTGCTCATGGAACTGACACACAGAGACAGGGGGATGGGGGGACAGAGTGATGCAGACTGTCCACTAGGTAGGGCCCGTGCTCATGGAACTGACACACAGAGACAGGGGGATGGAGGGACAGAGTGATGCAGACTGTCCACTAGGTAGGGCCCGTGCTCATGGAACTGACACACAGAGACAGGGGGATGGGGGGACAGAGTGATGCAGACTGTCCACTAGGTAGGGCCCGTGCTCATGGAACTGACACACAGAGACAGGGGGATGGAGGGACAGAGTGATGCAGACTGTCCACTAGGTAGGGCCCGTGCTCATGGAACTGACACACAGAGACAGGGGGATGGAGGGACAGAGTGATGCCATTCTTACAGGGCCAGACAGGCTTACGGCAGATCAGCATATGTGTATTTCACCTGGGTCTGTCTTTTCTCAAGGCTGTTGGCAATGACTCACAATAATGGTTTGTTCCGAATCCTACTACAGTTGCAGACAGTAATAAAGCACTAATAGAAAACTTGTCAGGGTTGCCAAGACAGCCACCATAACAGTTTAAATCAAACAAGAAACACAGGGAGGGGGAAAGTGTCATTATTTACAAAATGCAGCTAATGAAATAGGTGGGAAAGAATGATTCAATGGACTGAACAGTGAATCAAACCATTCAGCTAATGAAATAGGGGGGGGTAAATAATGATTCAATGGACTGAACAGTGAATCAAACCATTCAGCTAATGAAATAGGGGGGGTAAATAATGATTCAATGGACTGAACAGTGAATCAAACCATTCAGCTAATGAAATAGGGGGGGTAAATAATGATTCAATGGACTGAACAGTGAATCAAACCATTCAGCTAATGAAATAGGGGGGGGGGGTAAATAATGATTCAATGAAATGACCGGTGAATCAAACCATTTAGCGAATGAAATAGGGGGGGGGGGATAATAATTCAATGAACTGACCGGTGAATCAAACCATTTAGCTAATGAAATAGGGGGGGGGGGGATAACGATTCAATGAACTGACCAGTGAATCAAACCATTTAGCGAATGAAATAGGGGGGGGGGGGGGTAAATAATGATTCAATGAAATGACCAGTGAATCAAACCATTTAGCTAATGAAATAGGGGGGATAACAATTCAATGAACTGACCAGTGAATCAAACCATTTAGCGAATGAAATACGGGGGGGGGGGGGGGGGGTAAATAATGATTCAATGAAATGACCAGTGAATCAAACCATTTAGCGAATGAAATAGGGGGGGAGAATAACGATTCAATGAACCGACCAGTGAATCAAACCATTTAGCTTATAAAATAGGGGGGGGGGGGGGGGGTGACGATTACATGAACTGACCAGTGAATCAAACCATTTAGCTAATGAAATAGGAGGTGGTGGGGGGGGAATAACGATTCAATGACCAGTGAATCAAACCATTATAAAATGCCTTTTTTTTTTACTGTTACATTCACAAAATAAGTGTTGTGGGGTATATTTTGGGTCAATGTTCTACATAAGTCTCTGTCACGAAATATGTACAAGCTCTATCTTCAGTGGTTGCATGCAGAGAGGATACATGGCAGAATGTCAACGACATTATTAGGAGCAATATAAAGTCCTCCACCAGCATGCCAATGTTCTTCTGGTTCTCTCAAGTTCCTCTTTAAAGAACTCTGACTGGGTCCTTGCTCAAATAAAATAAAACCTGTTCATGTTGATATCCAGTCTAAATGCCGACGTCTTCGCTTGTTATTTTGGAAAATAACCCCCTCAGTTATTCTGGTCTCAGGTTTTCACCAGCTTTTAAGAACCACTGTTAATGGAGAAAACATTAAGAGGCTGACGAAGGTCATTCAACCGGGTCATGTTCATTGGGTGTAACAGCATACTAAGGCTTGTCATGAGATGATATGTTATGGGCTCAGTGGAAGGCAACAGTGTACCTTTTTGGTCCTTGGAGAGATCCCTGCTCATTAATTAACATGCAGCTGTAGATCAGATGTTTTTTTTATTTATTTGACCTTTATTTAACTAGGCAAGTCAGTTAAGAACACATTCTTATTTTCAATGACGGCCTGGGAACAGTGGGTTAACTGCCTGTTCAGGGGCAGAACGACAGATTTGTACCTTGTCAGCTCGGGGGTTTGAACTCGCAACCTTCCAGTTACTAGTCCAACGCTCTAACCACTAGGCTACCCTGCCGCCTCTACACTCTAACCACTAGGCTTCCCTGCCGCCTCTACACTCTAACCACTAGGCCACCCTGCCGCCTCATGCTAATGATCTTTAGCGGTGTGGTCTGAATGTAAATACAAAGGAAACCTCTTCCTGGATAGGTCCAAACCTGGATAAGCCCACTTGCGTGAGTGTTGAAATGTTGGTACTGAAACAAATAAAAAAATTGCCTGTATAAATTGAAATATTATTGTCACCACAACATCAGGCTTAGAGGACATGAACACTGGCACGCTATTCTTTTGAAAACAAAGTCCACTGTTAATTATAAACACACTCAGACAAAAGCGAGCCAAACATCCTTTTCCTTCCAATTGATACTTAGATTTTCAGATCTAAAGGACTTTCACATGCAGCTCCAGTTTCTTCTAGATTACATTAATCATGATAATACCCTGTCCGTTGAGCTATTGGATCGGTTCTACCTTAAATACACACGCTCAAGGAGCTCAAGCATCTTATTTACCTTCTCTCCTGATGTAAAACACACGGGGATCGACTAATCTGACTCATATAGAAACATTAAACACCATTATTCCCTATGTGAGGGGTAGCACCCTGAGGGGCAATGCAGGAAGCTGAAAATGAGGGGAAAATGGAGACCCTAAACCAGAAGTTTCAAATGAAAACAGAGATACTGTACAGTGTAACAGAGCAGTCTTTACATGATGTGTTTCAGTCTGTCTTTATTTTCTCTGTTTTCCATCCACGTTTCTGGACATTTTCAAACTTCAGGGTTTTAGGTGCTCAGTGCGAACTCAACCTTATACTGGAGAGGCACAATACCTCTCGCTGGAGAACCCCAGTCGAAGCTCTCTGCACTGGAAACACAAGTAAATCATTTGGGGAGAAGTTACAATAATATCTCTTTTGGTGTTTTTAAACAGCTGTGTTGTAGCACAGAAAACCTGGATACCTTTCAGTGTGTTTGCATGTTTATCTGCTGGCGTGCGATTGTGCCTGTACATCTCAGGATAGTCTGTGTGATTACGTGTGCAATACAGACTATGTAATCATTACCTGTGCCACTGGTCCACCACAGCCTTGGACGGTAGTCTCCAGATGATCCTGGGTTTGGGGTCCCCGGTGGCCGAGCAGTTCAGCCTCAGCTGGTCCCCATACACCAGCTCTGTCCTGCGGTGTGACGCCTCCACGATCTCAGGAGCCATCTCCTTCTTCTTCTCCACAGTCAGCGTCACCACCCTGCGCTCCGACCCTGTAGAGCTGGTGACGATGCACTCGTACTTCCCACTGTCCGTGGCGGCCGTATTGGTCAGGTGGAGCGTCCCGTTAGTGGACACAGACACCCTGGGGTCCACAGAGGGCTTCAGGGGCCGCACTGCCGTTCCATCATAGAGGACCCAGTGCACGGTGGGCTGGGGGCTGCCCTGAGCGGTACAGGGTAACCACAGGCTCTGACCCACACCGGTCTGGACCTGCTGTCGTTTGGCCTCCAGGATACCAGGAGGTGCTGCCACCACCTGCAGTCTGACAGTTGCAGTGTCGGCTCCTGCTGGGTTACTGGCGATGCACTTGTAGTGGCCCCGGTCATACACAGACACCTGCTTGATGAGCAGAGTGCCCTCTGGTGTCACTGACACTCTGGAACCCGAGTTGTGGCCCCTGACTTGGGTGCGGTTGGCCAGGATCCAGGAGACCAGAGGGGTGGGGCGGCCCTCCACCTTGCACTTCATCTCCACTGTCTTCCCAGAGTGGGATTTGATCTCCCGTACCTTGGGCTCCAGGATGCGTGAGGGGTAGGCCACTACGGACAGGGTGACCAGGAGCTTGTCCGACCCCTGATCGTTCTCAGCCAGGCAGAGGTATTGACCACGGTCTTTGATGTTTGCGTTCTGGATGGATAGAGTGCCGTTCGGGAACACTTCAAACTTGCTCATCTTGCCGTTGATGGTCATTGTGCTTCCTGAAAGGGAGCCAGAGAGGGAGGAAGAGGGACAATGGTATAGAGAGGAAGAGAGTTGGAAAAAGAGAGAGATGGAGAAAGAGAGAGATATGGGGAAAAAAGAGATGTGGAGAGAGAGATATGGAGAGAAAGATGAGCGAGAGGAATAGAGAGAGAGAGAGAGAGAGAGAGAGAGAGTGAGATGGAAAAAGAGAAAGATGGAAAGAGAGAGAGATATGGGCGAAATAGAGATGGAGAGAGATATGGAGAGAGATATGGAGAGAGAGAGAGAAAGAGATGGAAAGAGATGGCGGGAGCGAGAGAGAATATATAAATGCACATACATGATAGCTTCATTCCAAAGTAGCTTTATAACATTCTTAATATCTAAATCCTGTTATTTTCCATACCAGTGCTTGAAGAGAATCGTTTCCAGCTGATGGTGGGTTCAGGGCTGCCCGCGGCCTCACAGGGCAGGAAGGCGTCTGAGTTGGACAGGACAGTGAAGCTGGCAGCGTTGCCTCCCACGATCCTGGGCTTGGTGAGCATGTCCTTGGTGGACCGCTCAAAGCCCACAATGTTAGCCGTTGTCGTATCGTAGCCGGTGATGTGGGTATAGGCGTTGGAGATGGAGATGGCATCGTCTATGTCCTTGCTGCTATAGGGGGCTTTGGCGTGCCCCTGCTCTGCTTCCAGAATAGTCAGTGTGTCAAAGGTCAGGGTCTTGTCTGGGCCACTGTTGGCCCTGTTACTGGACACCTTGGGCCTGGTTCTCCTGATCATGGGTCTCTGTGTGATTTGGTAACGGCTGTCTCTCCCTGACGGGAGCCTGATGTTAGTGTTCACACTGATGGGGTCTATGTTAGTCTGGACGCGCGTTGATGATGTAGTGTAAGGCCTTGAGGTGGTGGTTGGATAAGTTGTGGGAGAGGTCATTCTGGGCCTGGTGGTGGAAGTGGAGGCTCGTGGACGGTTAGTGGAGGACTTCATCTCATCTGTCCAGTTCTCATTATCGTATGAGTCGGAGTCTGTGGTGGTTTCTCCCCCGGAGGTCATGTCAGTGGACACAGTCACTGCAGACCTATCTGATTCTCTGGACGGCTTGTACAGGGGGTTGGAGACGGAGATGGTATGTGTGGGATATGTGGTGGTCTCCACGGTGGTTTCCATGGTAGTTTCTGTGGGATATGTGGTGGTCTCCATGGTGGTTTCCATACTGGTTTCTATGGGATATGTGGTGGTTTCCATTATGGTTTCTGTGGGAGATGTGGTGGTCTCCATGGTGGTCTCCATGGTGGTTTCTGTGGGATATGTGGTGGTCTCCATGGCGGTCTCCATGGTAGTTTCTGTGGGAGATGTGGTGGTCTCCATGGTGGTCTCCATGGTGGTTTCTAAGGGATATGTGGTGGTCTCCATGGTAGTCTCCATGGTGGTTTCTGTGGGATATGTGGTGGTCTCCATGGTGGTCTCCATGGTGGTTTCTGTGGGAGATGTGGTGGTCTCCATGGTGGTTTCTAAGGGATATGTGGTGGTCTCCATGGTGGTCTCCATGGTGGTTTCTGTGGGATATGTGGTGGTCTCCATGGTGGTCTCCATGGTGGTTTCTGTGGGATATGTGGTGGTCTCCATGGTGGTTTCTATGGGATATGTGGTGGTCTCCATGGTGGTCTCCATGGTGGTTTCCATGGTGGTTTCTGTGGGATATGTGGTGGTCTCCATGGTGGTCTCCATGGTGGTTGAAGGCTCTGTTGATTCTATGGTGGTGCTGGGGGCTTCCGTAGTTGTTATGTTTTTTTTTAAAGGCCTCCTGCCCCTGAAAGGCCTCCTGCCCCCTAACCCTCCATTTGGCCTCCGGTTTCCCCCAAATCTACGGGATAGGTACCCCCCTGACCCGCCATTTGGCCTCCGGTTTCCCCCAAATCTACGGGATAGGTACCCCGCTGACCCTCCAGATTCAGACACAGAGGACGAGGCCTCATCTGTGTCTTCTCTTGGGGCAGGTGGGGAGGCGATGGTCTGGGTGTCTGGGGAAGACTCTGTGGTGGGGGAGTACCTGTAGTGCCAGGCTGGGGTTGTAGTTCCACGGATAGTGCCAGGCTGTGTGGTCGAGGCCTCAGAGTCAGGCAATGAATCTCCATAGTCATCGTCTGATGAGATTTCTGGGGTCTCTCTGTGTTTACCTGCTCTAGACGGTGACTCGGTCACAGGTTCAGCCAGAGACCACTGGGTGGGAAGTGCGTTTGTGGTTGTAGTTGTGGTGGTGGTTGGTTGGACTATTGTTGAGCCCTCTGGGGTGGTTGAGGGCCTGGCTGGTTTACGTAGTCTGTTGACTATTTCCCTCTGCCTGTCCCTGTTCCCAAACAGCTTGCCCCAGATGATCTTACCACGGACGATCTTGGAGGCAATTGTGGTTGTGATGGTGGAGGTTGTTGGTTCATCTGTTGTGCTCGTCATAGGGTTGTGTGTTGGGTCAGACTCTCGGGCATTAGTGGAGGTCATGTAGCTGCTGGATACCTCACCTCTGGACTGAGAGTGAGAGAGAGTGGGCTGGGTGGTGGAGGGGGACTGAGAGTTAGTGGAGGTGGGCTGGGTGGTGGAGGGGGACTGAGAGTGAGTGGAGGTGGGCTGGGTGGTGGTAGGGGACTGAAAGTGAGTGGAGGTGGGCTGGGTGGTGGTGGGGGACTGAGAGTGAGTGGAGGTGGGCTTGGTGGTGGAGGGGGACTGAGAGTTAGTGGAGGTGGGCTGGGTGGTGGAGGGGGACTGAGAGTTAGTGGAGGTGGGCTGGGTGGTGGTGGGGGACTGAAAGTGAGTGGAGGTGGGCTGGGTGGTGGTGGGGGACTGAAAGTGAGTGGAGGTGGGCTGGGTGGTGGTGGGGGACTGAGAGTGAGTGGGGGTGGGCTGGGTGGTTAGGGTGGGGGATTCTGTTGAGTATGTGGTGGTCGGTCTCTCTGTTCTTCCTAGAGAGGAGCTAGGGACGTTGGGAGTTTTAGGGGATGTTATTGGTGTGACGACCCGCTGACCACCTATCTTCTTCTCATCTTCATCACAGTCACAGTCTGAAAAAGCAACAACAATAACAATCATCATCATCATGGCTATCATCAGCATCGCCATCATCATCATGGCTATCATCACTATCATTATCATCATCATCATCATGGCTATCATCTTCATCATCATCATGGCTATCATCACTATCATTATCATGGCTATCATCACCATCATCATCATGGCTATCATCACCATCATCATCATCATGGCTATCATCACTATCATCATCATCATGGCTATCATCACCATCATCATCATCATCACCATCATCATCATGGCTATCACCACCATCACCATCACCATCATCGTCATGGCTATAATCACCATCATCATCACCATCATCATCATGGCTATCATCATCAGCATCATCATGGCTATCATCACCATCATCATCATCATGGCTATCATCACTATCATCATCATCATGGCTATCATCACCATCATCATCATAATCACCATCATCATCATGGCTATCACCACCATCACCATCACAATCATCGTCATGGCTATAATCACCATCATCATCACCATCATCGTCATAGCTATCATCATCATCATCATGGCTATCATCGCCATCATCATCATCATCATGGCTATCCTCATCACCATCATCATCTTTTGGCTCTTCCTCATGGCTCAAGTCTCTCAACAAAGATAATGTCAACATCAAAGACAAGAAACTACAGTACATATTTCAACAACATGACATAACTTACCCGTGGTCAGCTCCATAGTGTTGGGTACTGTGCTGCTGCCTTGCTTCTTCACAATGTTAGGCTGTTTGAGTTTGTTCAGGATGGACTGGATGTCTGTGATCCGGTTGGGCTTGATGAACCTCCTCCTGCCAGGGAAGTTCCTCCTCCGGCCCCCTCCTCTTCCTCCTCCTCCTCTGCCCTTCATAGGAGGGATGATATGGATCTGCTGGCGGGAGATGATGGTGGAGCCTGCAGGCAGACGGGGGGACTTGATCCTCTGGGTGGTGTGGAAGGTGATCTCATCCTGCTCTCTCTCTGTGGTGGTGACTGCGGTGAAGGTGGTCTGGCTGTCTGGGTCAGTGGCTGTGTGGATCTCAGGCTCTCTGTTGGGTGATCTGGGACTGTCCATCATGGGGGTGACATTGGGGTCGGTGAGGAGCGATAGCGCCGCCCCGGTGGAGGTATCTGGTTCTGCAGGTGTTTCTCTGGAGAACAGGATCTGTGTCTCGTCTGTGGTGTTGGTCACGGCTAGGAGGAGCGTGGCGGGTTGTCTCAGAGGTACTGTCGTGTTCCTCTCCGAAGAGTACGACTCACCACCAGACCCACTAATTCTGGGGCTGTATTGAAAGACGGCCTCACCCTGAGTTTCATTGATACTTCCTGTGCTGTGGCTGCTGTGGGTGAATGTCGACTCGATGGGTGTGGCGTCTGACCGGGTGTATGAATCTGTCGTCACTGTTGTCACTCTGTCAGTATTTTCTGTTGTTACAGTGAAACTAGTCCGACTGTCATCTGGGATCTCCATGGTTCTCATGACACTGGTTTCACTGTTGTCGGTGGTTGCCATGACATTATTCGGATTTTTAAAAATCTCTATGCTTGCAGTTACACCCATCATACTTTCATCTGGAGAATCTGTGGTTGGCATGACGCTGCTTGGTAAAACAATGAGTCCGTCTTCATGAGACAGACCCTCCCCAGATCCAGCATCCCGGTCCCCAGACATGTCAGGCTCTGAATCTCCTTTTTCTTTCGCACTCTTTGTCTTTGTTGTTGAACCACCTTGGGCCTTCTTCATGAACTCTGCAAATCTCTGGAGGTCTACTCTCCTGGAGGCTTGATCAAATACCCTCCTGTTGCTCCATATGCGCCTGCTGCTTCCTGGGCTCCTCCTTCTCCCCCAAGAGTCCGCTGATCCTCTGCCCTGAGAGGAAGACCTGAGTCTGGGGTAGGGCCTGTCTGATGTGATGGTCCGGGACTCCTGGATAGTTCTGTCAGAGGGGCTGGAGGAAGGGACCTCACTGTGGGAATCCTCCCTCTCCTCTATGGCCCCGTCAACCTCAACCAAAGCCTCCGCCCCTGACCCCTCTCTATCCACCACTGTCACCTTCCTGGACCCCTCCCCAGTGACTGTCACTTGGGACGTCAACAGGTCCACCCCCAGGTAGTTAGCATTGAGACACCTGTAAAATCCCTGGTCTCTGGAGGTCAGATCTTTTATTCCTAGAGTCCCATTCCTATAGAGCTTCCTGTTCCCATAGGATTTATCCAGTACTGTGTGGTCAGGTAGAATCCACTGGACCGAGGCCTCAGGGTTGCCTGCAGACCCACAGTCTAGAACCAGGCTCTGGCCCAGTGGCCGTGAGAGCTTGACCCCGTTGACCTCCTCCTCCTCCACATCAGGAGACAGCACGGTGACCCGGAAGCTGAGCACGTCTGCGTCCAGGTAGTTAGTGGCGATGCAGCGGTAAAGGCCAGTGTCTGAGGTGTCTGTTCCTCTCAGGGTCAGCCTGCCATCAGCGGTGATCACTATCCTGCGGTCTTCGCTGGAGTAGGGTGCCCGCACCTTACTGCCGTCCGATAAGATCCACTCTACAGAGGGTTTTGGTTCCCCAAAGGTCTTGCAGTTGAGCTCCACCACCCCACCTTTAAAATCACAACAAGAATCACATCATTATCTTTTTTATTTATTAATTTTTTTAATCAAATGCACATTGCTATATTGTTGCTCTTGAATGTATGTTACAGTATATGGGGCGGCAGGGTAGCCTAGTGTTTAGCGCATTGGACTAGTTCAAACCCCCGAGCTGACAAGGTACAAATCTGTCGTTCTGCCCCTGAACAGGCAGTTAATCCACTGTTCCTAGGCTGTCATTGAAAATAAGTATTTGTTCTTAACTGACTTGCCTGGTTAAATAAAGGTAAATAAATAATAAATATATACATTATATGGGCACATTTCTACCCATCCACGACACATTGTGTACTGTAGGACCCCACCTATGAGGACAGAGTGCTCAGTCTGGGTCTGGTTGTCTCGTTTGATGATGGTCCAGCTGTAACGGTCCATCCTCTGTGACACCTTGTTCTCCACACGCAGGTTGACCACTGACCTGTACTTAATGTGCAAGGTGGAGAATGTGGTTGTAGTGCGGTCCAGCTGAAAGTTGACCTCTCCTTGCATCAACCACGCGGGTGAAGCCTTAATCTCAGCCTCAATGTGTGTGTGGATTTCATCATGTCCCTCCTTTGGTCTGATCTGGCTGTACTTGTAGATCATGTCTGGGGTCCTGGAGAGCATCAACCCTCTCTCTAGCCTCATGGGAACGTCACTGTACGTAGCCAGGATGCGCCAGAGCTGTTGGATGTGCTCATAGTCAATATTACAAACCAGCCATGTAGAGATGGTGGTGGAGAGCATGGTCACGTTCTTCTCCCCCTCCTCAACCTGGGTTAGAGTCAGGTTCTCCATGGCTGATGGTCTCTGGACTGTGCAGGTAAGGCTAGCGTCATTGTGGAACTGAGCTGTCAGATTCATCTGCAGAGATCCAATGGGAGCTATGAAGTCCTGGGGGGAGACAGGGGTGTAATCCCCCTCATCCAGGCTGATGTTCCTCTGCTTCAGATGGGGGTGGATCCAGGGCTTGGTACAGGTGAAGGCATCACGGGGAAGCTGGGTTAGGCTCTTGCCTCTAGAGGGAGCGGGGGTCTCACAGATGGGGCAGGCCTGACCTCTGGCAAACTTTCTGTCTCGCTTGCATTTCAGCACAGCTGAAAAACAAGTTCATCGTTGAATTTAGATTTACATTTTTATGTCATGATTTAATAATTTCCATGTTTTCACACTCCTTCAAAATGTTGTTTATGATACTGTTCTAAATCACAGTTGGTATTAAGACATAATCAATGAGAGAGGAGATATATTTACATTTGCTTATGTCATTATTTGATGAAACAGTCGAGGTGGCAGCGTAGCCTAGTGGTTAGAGTGTAGAGGAGGCAGCGTAGCCTAGTGGTTAGAGTGTAGAGGAGGCAGCGTAGCCTAGTGGTTAGAGTGTAGAGGTGGCAGCGTAGCCTAGTGGTTAGAGTGTAGAGGTGGCAGGGTAGCCTAGTGGTTAGAGTGTAGAGGTGGCAGCGTAGCCTAGTGGTTAGAGTGTAGAGGTGGCAGGGTAGCCTAGTGGTTAGAGTGTAGAGGTGGCAGGGTAGCCTAGTGGTTAGAGTGTAGAGGTGGCAGCGTAGCCTAGTGGTTAGAGTGTAGAGGAGGCAGCGTAGCCTAGTGGTTAGAGTGTAGAGGAGGCAGCGTAGCCTAGTGGTTAGAGTGTAGAGGTGGCAGCGTAGCCTAGTGGTTAGAGTGTAGAGGTGGCAGGGTAGCCTAGTGGTTAGAGTGTAGAGGAGGCAGGGTAGCCTAGTGGTTAGAGTGTAGAGGAGGCAGGGTAGCCTAGTGGTTAGAGTGTAGAGGGGGCAGCGTAGCCTAGTGGTTAGAGTGTAGAGGTGGCAGGGTAGCCTAGTGGTTAGAGTGTAGAGGTGGCAGCGTAGCCTAGTGGTTAGAGTGTAGAGGAGGCAGGGTAGCCTAGTGGTTAGAGTGTAGAGGGGGCAGCGTAGCCTAGTGGTTAGAGTGTAGAGGTGGCAGCATAGCCTAGTGGTTAGAGTGTAGAGGTGGCAGCGTAGCCTAGTGGTTAGAGTGTAGAGGAGGCAGGGTAGCCTAGTGGTTAGAGTGTAGAGGCGGCAGCGTAGCCTAGTGGTTAGAGGGTGGAGGTGGCAGGGTAGCCTAGTGGTTAGAGTGTAGAGGCGGCAGCGTAGCCTAGTGGTTAGAGTGTAGAGGTGGCAGCGTAGCCTAGTGGTTAGAGTGTAGAGGTGGCAGCGTAGCCTAGTGGTTAGAGGGTGGAGGTGGCAGGGTAGCCTAGTGGTTAGAGTGTAGAGGCGGCAGCGTAGCCTAGTGGTTAGAGGGTGGAGGTGGCAGGGTAGCCTAGTGGTTAGAGTGTAGAGGTGGCAGCGTAGCCTAGTGGTTAGAGGGTGGAGGTGGCAGGGTAGCCTAGTGGTTAGAGTGTAGAGGTGGCAGCGTAGCCTAGTGGTTAGAGGGTGGAGGTGGCAGGGTAGCCTAGTGGTTAGAGTGTAGAGGTGGCAGGGTAGCCTAGTGGTTAGAGTGTAGGTAGCCTAGTGGTTAGAGTGTAGAGGTGGCAGCGTAGCCTAGTGGTTAGAGTGTAGAGGGGGGCAGCGTAGCCTAGTGGTTAGAGTGTAGAGGAGGCAGCGTAGCCTAGTGGTTAGAGTGTAGAGGTGGCAGCGTAGCCTAGTGGTTAGAGTGTAGAGGTGGCAGCGTAGCCTAGTGGTTAGAGTGTAGAGGTGGCAGGGTAGCCTAGTGGTTAGAGTGTAGAGGAGGCAGGGTAGCCTAGTGGTTAGAGTGTAGAGGAGGCAGGGTAGCCTAGTGGTTAGAGTGTAGAGGGGGCAGCGTAGCCTAGTGGTTAGAGTGTAGAGGTGGCAGGGTAGCCTAGTGGTTAGAGTGTAGAGGTGGCAGCGTAGCCTAGTGGTTAGAGTGTAGAGGAGGCAGGGTAGCCTAGTGGTTAGAGTGTAGAGGGGGCAGCGTAGCCTAGTGGTTAGAGTGTAGAGGTGGCAGCGTAGCCTAGTGGTTAGAGGGTGGAGGTGGCAGGGTAGCCTAGTGGTTAGAGTGTAGAGGTGGCAGCGTAGCCTAGTGGTTAGAGGGTGGAGGTGGCAGGGTAGCCTAGTGGTTAGAGTGTAGAGGCGGCAGCGTAGCCTAGTGGTTAGAGTGTAGAGGTGGCAGCGTAGCCTAGTGGTTAGAGTGTAGAGGTGGCAGGGTAGCCTAGTGGTTAGAGTGTAGAGGTGGCAGCGTAGCCTAGTGGTTAGAGTGTAGAGGTGGCAGGGTAGCCTAGTGGTTAGAGTGTAGAGGTGGCAGCGTAGCCTAGTGGTTAGAGTGTAGAGGTGGCAGCGTAGCCTAGTGGTTAGAGTGTAGAGGTGGCAGGGTAGCCTAGTGGTTAGAGTGTAGAGGTGGCAGCGTAGCCTAGTGGTTAGAGTGTAGAGGTGGCAGGGTAGCCTAGTGGTTAGAGTGTAGAGGTGGCAGGGTAGCCTAGTGGTTAGAGTGTAGAGGTGGCAGGGTAGCCTAGTGGTTAGAGTGTAGGGGCGGCAGCGTAGCCTAGTGGTTAGAGTGTAGAGGTGGCAGGGTGGCCTAGTGGTTAGAGTGTAGAGGAGGCAGCGTAGCCTAGTGGTTAGAGTGTAGAGGTGGCAGGGTAGCCTAGTGGTTAGAGTGTAGAGGTGGCAGGGTAGCCTAGTGGTTAGAGTGTAGAGGTGGCAGGGTAGCCTAGTGATTAGAGTGTAGAGGAGGCAGCGTAGCCTAGTGGTTAGAGTGTAGAGGTGGCAGCGTAGCCTAGTGGTTAGAGTGTAGAGGTGGCAGGGTAGCCTAGTGGTTAGAGGGTGGAGGCGGCAGGGTAGCCTAGTGGTTAGAGTGTAGAGGCGGCAGGGTAGCCTAGTGGTTAGAGTGTAGAGGTGGCAGCGTAGCCTAGTGGTTAGAGTGTAGAGGTGGCAGCGTAGCCTAGTGGTTAGAGTGTAGAGGTGGCAGGGTAGCCTAGTGGTTAGAGGGTGGAGGCGGCAGGGTAGCCTAGTGGTTAGAGTGTAGAGGCGGCAGGGTAGCCTAGTGGTTAGAGTGTAGAGGTGGCAGCGTAGCCTAGTGGTTAGAGTGTAGAGGAGGCAGGGTAGCCTAGTGGTTAGAGTGTAGAGGCGGCAGCGTAGCCTAGTGGTTAGAGGGTGGAGGTGGCAGGGTAGCCTAGTGGTTAGAGTGTAGAGGCGGCAGCGTAGCCTAGTGGTTAGAGTGTAGAGGTGGCAGCGTAGCCTAGTGGTTAGAGTGTAGAGGTGGCAGCGTAGCCTAGTGGTTAGAGGGTGGAGGTGGGCAGGGTAGCCTAGTGGTTAGAGTGTAGAGGCGGCAGCGTAGCCTAGTGGTTAGAGGGTGGAGGTGGCAGGGTAGCCTAGTGGTTAGAGTGTAGAGGTGGCAGCGTAGCCTAGTGGTTAGAGGGTGGAGGTGGCAGGGTAGCCTAGTGGTTAGAGTGTAGAGGTGGCAGCGTAGCCTAGTGGTTAGAGGGTGGAGGTGGCAGGGTAGCCTAGTGGTTAGAGTGTAGAGGTGGCAGGGTAGCCTAGTGGTTAGAGTGTAGGTAGCCTAGTGGTTAGAGTGTAGAGGTGGCAGCGTAGCCTAGTGGTTAGAGTGTAGAGGGGGCAGCGTAGCCTAGTGGTTAGAGTGTAGAGGAGGCAGCGTAGCCTAGTGGTTAGAGTGTAGAGGTGGCAGCGTAGCCTAGTGGTTAGAGTGTAGAGGTGGCAGCGTAGCCTAGTGGTTAGAGTGTAGAGGTGGCAGGGTAGCCTAGTGGTTAGAGTGTAGAGGAGGCAGGGTAGCCTAGTGGTTAGAGTGTAGAGGAGGCAGGGTAGCCTAGTGGTTAGAGTGTAGAGGGGGCAGCGTAGCCTAGTGGTTAGAGTGTAGAGGTGGCAGGGTAGCCTAGTGGTTAGAGTGTAGAGGTGGCAGCGTAGCCTAGTGGTTAGAGTGTAGAGGAGGCAGGGTAGCCTAGTGGTTAGAGTGTAGAGGGGGCAGCGTAGCCTAGTGGTTAGAGTGTAGAGGTGGCAGCGTAGCCTAGTGGTTAGAGGGTGGAGGTGGCAGGGTAGCCTAGTGGTTAGAGTGTAGAGGCGGCAGCGTAGCCTAGTGGTTAGAGGGTGGAGGTGGCAGGGTAGCCTAGTGGTTAGAGTGTAGAGGTGGCAGCGTAGCCTAGTGGTTAGAGGGTGGAGGTGGCAGGGTAGCCTAGTGGTTAGAGTGTAGAGGTGGCAGCGTAGCCTAGTGGTTAGAGGGTGGAGGTGGCAGGGTAGCCTAGTGGTTAGAGTGTAGAGGTGGCAGGGTAGCCTAGTGGTTAGAGTGTAGAGGTGGCAGCGTAGCCTAGTGGTTAGAGTGTAGAGGTGGCAGCGTAGCCTAGTGGTTAGAGTGTAGAGGTGGCAGGGTAGCCTAGTGGTTAGAGTGTAGAGGTGGCAGCGTAGCCTAGTGGTTAGAGTGTAGAGGTGGCAGGGTAGCCTAGTGGTTAGAGTGTAGAGGTGGCAGGGTAGCCTAGTGGTTAGAGTGTAGAGGTGGCAGGGTAGCCTAGTGGTTAGAGTGTAGGGGCGGCAGCGTAGCCTAGTGGTTAGAGTGTAGAGGTGGCAGGGTGGCCTAGTGGTTAGAGTGTAGAGGAGGCAGCGTAGCCTAGTGGTTAGAGTGTAGAGGTGGCAGCGTAGCCTAGTGGTTAGAGTGTAGAGGTGGCAGGGTAGCCTAGTGGTTAGAGTGTAGAGGTGGCAGGGTAGCCTAGTGGTTAGAGTGTAGAGGTGGCAGGGTAGCCTAGTGGTTAGAGTGTAGGGGCGGCAGCGTAGCCTAGTGGTTAGAGTGTAGAGGTGGCAGCGTAGCCTAGTGATTAGAGTGTAGAGGAGGCAGCGTAGCCTAGTGGTTAGAGTGTAGAGGTGGCAGCGTAGCCTAGTGGTTAGAGTGTAGAGGTAGCAGGGTAGCCTAGTGGTTAGAGGGTGGAGGCGGCAGGGTAGCCTAGTGGTTAGAGTGTAGAGGCGGCAGGGTAGCCTAGTGGTTAGAGTGTAGAGGTGGCAGCGTAGCCTAGTGGTTAGAGTGTAGAGGTGGCAGCGTAGCCTAGTGGTTAGAGTGTAGAGGTGGCAGGGTAGCCTAGTGGTTAGAGGGTGGAGGCGGCAGGGTAGCCTAGTGGTTAGAGTGTAGAGGCGGCAGGGTAGCCTAGTGGTTAGAGTGTAGAGGTGGCAGCGTAGCCTAGTGGTTAGAGTGTAGAGGAGGCAGGGTAGCCTAGTGGTTAGAGTGTAGAGGCGGCAGGGTAGCCTAGTGGTTAGAGTGTAGAGGGGGCAGGGTAGCCTAGTGGTTAGAGTGTAGAGGCGGCAGCGTAGCCTAGTGGTTAGAGTGTAGAGGTGGCAGCGTAGCCTAGTGGTTAGAGTGTAGAGGCGGCAGGGTAGCCTAGTGGTTAGAGTGTAGAGGTGGCAGCGTAGCCTAGTGGTTAGAGTGTAGAGGTGGCAGCGTAGCCTAGTGGTTAGAGTGTAGAGGTGGCAGCGTAGCCTAGTGGTTAGAGTGTAGAGGCGGCAGCGTAGCCTAGTGGTTAGAGTGTAGAGGTGGCAGCGTAGCCTAGTGGTTAGAGTGTAGAGGTGGCAGCGTAGCCTAGTGGTTAGAGTGTAGAGGTGGCAGCGTAGCCTAGTGGTTAGAGTGTAGAGGCGGCAGCGTAGCCTAGTGGTTAGAGTGTAGAGGCGGCAGCGTAGCCTAGTGGTTAGAGTGTAGAGGTGGCAGCGTAGCCTAGTGGTTAGAGTGTAGAGGCGGCAGCGTAGCCTAGTGGTTAGAGTGTAGAGGCGGCAGCGTAGCCTAGTGGTTAGAGTGTAGAGGTGGCAGCGTAGCCTAGTGGTTAGAGTGTGGAGGCGGCAGCGTAGCCTAGTGGTTAGAGTGTAGAGGCGGCAGCGTAGCCTAGTGGTTAGAGTGTAGAGGGCGGCAGGGTAGCCTAGTGGTTAGAGTGTAGAGGCGGCAGCGTAGCCTAGTGGTTAGAGCGTTGGACTAGTAACCGGAAGGTTGTGAGTTCAAACCCCCAAGCTGACAAGGTACAAATCTGTCGTTCTGCCCCTGAACAGGCAGTTAACCCACTGTTCCCAGGCCGTCATTGAAAATAAGAATGTGTTCTTAACTGACTTGCCTAGTAAAATAAAGGTAAAAAAAAAAAATAATAATAGAAAAAAAAAAAGTAGAGCCTTTGTTCCCACCTTTTAGCCATTTTAAGTACTATATGTCACGCTGAGATTGAAAAAAGTGAAACAGCTGTGTTTCCAACAATCTGTCCCCAAGAAAGATTTATCTGTCTTCGTTGGACAAGCATGGTTTTCCTGTTGGAGGTTGTCCCACGCAACATCACTTTACTGAATTAATAAATGTTTTTCACTCTGTTTCATGGTATAAATTCATGCGTGTAGAGATTCCACCAGATGTACCCTGGTCTTCCCTGGTTTATTCCAATTTATGATACATTTTTATGTAGTAGTAACTGGCAACAGAACTGGGGGGCCTACTCAGTTTAGTGAAACATTCAGAATGTTGCAGACAGAAATGTACTATATCTTTACCTGCATTTCTCTCCGCCCACTCTGGGAACCAAGCCATGCGACAGTCGCAGGACCAGGGGTTGCCGTGGAGATAGACATTCTCCAGCTGAGAGCAGCCAGTGAAGACGTCTTTGGGTAAGCTGGCGAGGAGGTTATCAGACAGGTGGATGTTCCTGACGGAGGACACCTTGAACACTTGGCTGTGCCTCAGCGTGATGAAGGTATCCGGGTGGAGCTGCTGGAGCAGGTTGCCCTCCAGGTGGACCAGCTGTAACGTGGTGAGACCGTAGAACGCCTCCGGGTTGATGAATTCGATGCGGTTGTGGTCCATGTGGAGTCGTACCAGTCCCTCCAGGCCTTGGAAGATGTCCTTGTTGATCTCCTTCACTCTGTTGTAGCTCATCTTCAGGACCTAAAAAAACACAAGTTGTAGTTGCAAAAAGGCCTCTAGAGCGCTGGAGAACGAGCCACTTGTCTGAAATCCTTCAATAGAAAAACAGTGTCATAAAAGCATCTGGCCAGAGATTATTCCGTCTGGGAGCACTTCCAGAAGTCAGCTGTTTACTCTTTCAATAAGAGTAAATCAAAGCAGTTGTTGTAAGGACCGACGCCGGAGATGAGAAGCAGGTACGGAGAGTCAAACATTTAATCCGGAACAGACAGGGAACAAGACAGTAACAGCGTCAGCACACGGGTATATAAGGATATATGGACATTAATGTAGAAGCAGGGAACAGAGAGAGGGAACCAGACAGATATAGGGAAGGTAATGACAGAGGTGAGTCCAGGTGAGTCCAATAAATCGCTGATGCCCGTGGCAGGAGAAAGGTGTGCGTAATGATGATGGCAGGAGTGCTGGGGGGCGAGTCGCCCTCGGGCACCGGGGGGGGGGGGGGGGCGTGTCGCCCTCTGGCACCGGGGGGGGGGGGGGGGGGGGGGTAGCGTGTCGGGAGTGGGGGAGCAGGCGTAACAGTTGTAAAGTGATGCAGTCCAAATCCCCCCTAACCCTAACCTTACAAATGGTTCTGGAATATAATATTAACTCCACGGACAAAGACTAGTAACATCTTTTCCCAAGAAGAATTTCACTTTGCAACTTTGCATTTCTGTTTGAAAGATGTTTACTGTAAGGAAGTAACTTGTATTTGTTAATGTCTTAGCATGCTTGGTTCTGTAGCTCCACTAGATTAGGAAAAGCCTGCTCATCATTTTGTGTTTGGTTGATGGTGGTGGAAAAACGCTGTCTCAGGCACCGCTCCAGAATCTCCCATAAGTGTTCAGTTGGGTTGAGATCTGGTGATGGAGACAGCCATGTCATGTGGTTTACATCAAACCATCCAGTGACCACTTGTACCCTGTGGATGGGGGAATTGTCATCCTATGGGGGCATAACCATGGTAGCCAAACTAAGGGCGAAAATAATGACCTGCTCAGCTGATTTATATATATTTATATATAACCATGGTAACCATATATATATATATTTCTTTTTTATATTAACTTTATTTATATAGGCAAGCCAGTTAAGGACAAATTATTATTTACAATGACGGCCTTTATTTGATCTTTACAGGGACATTAATCAACGTGATTTATTTTTTTGCTGAGTTTAGGTGTCTGATCAACAAAAATGTTAATGCAATCTTTCTCTCTCTCTCTGTCTGTCTCTCTTTCTCCATCTCTCACTCCCCAATCTCTTGCTTCTCCATCTCTCTCTCGTTCTCTCCTCCATCTCTCTCTCTCTCCTCAATCTCTTTCTTTTTCCTCCACCTCTCTCTCCCCCTTTCTTCCAGGAGGCCCAGAAGGTGACGATGACGGCCTTTCCAATATTTTGTCAGTTACCTGTATATATCGACAGGTGTTTTATGACAGTGCTTTATGTTTACCTGTAAGGACTTGAGGTCTTGAAAGGCCCTGTCAGCGATGCTGTGGATGGTGTTGCTGTGGAGCATCAGCAGCTCCAGGTGTTTCAACCCAGACAGATCATTCTCCCTCAATACGGTTATACTGTTATACCTACAGAGAACAGAGTAGGGAAACAATATAGCTGTGAATAATTTACTATTGCTCAAAATATAACTCAAATCTACTGTATGTGCATTAATAAGGGGTAAGAAAACAGACTGGGAGAGGGAAAGAGAGCGGGAGGGAGCAAGAAGGAGGGAGAGAGAGCAGAGAGAGAGAGTAGAGAGAGAGCAGAAAGAGAGAGAGAGAGAGCGAGAGAGAGAGAGTCTGACTCTAACCCTAGGTTAATTCTTTCCACAGACGTCTGGATCTGGCCTGGTATTGCGGTCAGATATCTGAAGGTACAGTGCACTTCGGTGGGAACGTAGCACGCGCACGATTTGGGGCAGCCACTGGTTCCTGGTAGCAGAGTGGCCAAGATAAACACAGCAGTCAGCAGCCACCGCCGCAGGTATGAGGGGACGTCGGCACACACACTCATTCTGGAGAGGGAGAGAGCTTCACACTCAGGAGAGAGAGAGAGAGCAGAGAGAGAAAGAGAGATAGAGAGAGAGATAGAGAGACAAAGACAGAGACAGAGAGAGCGAGAGAGACAGAGAGCGAGAGAGACTGAGAGAGCGAGAGAGACTGAGAGAGCAAGAGAGACTGAGAGAGCGAGAGAGACTGAGAGAGCGAGAGAGACAGAGAGAGCGAGAGAGAGAGAGAGAAAGAGA
>NC_034188.2:86580169-86855169 GCF_002021735.2 Oncorhynchus kisutch | reverse complement strand
TGCATACAATTAAATAGCAAGGACGATTGGAAATACGTGATAGCTAGGCCTATTTTACAATTGATTACGGCAATGGTGGACCATACTTTCCAGGTCTATGCCAAAACAGTTCCAGCTTCTAATTTTAAAAACGAATCTCTCCAGAAATAAATCTCTCACTGTGGCCGCCTGTTAATTAAAGACCCCCTCAGCTCCCAGCTGTGCCCTAGATGTCACGCCGAAGTTGGCTCCCCTGCCTGTTCGGGCGGTGCTCGGCGGTCGTCGTCACCGTCCTACTAGCCGCTACCGATCCCTTTTTCGTTTGTCTGTTGTTTTTTTATTAGTTTCACCTGTGTGTATTTTAGTTTAATTAGCTTCACTATATGTAGTAGGTTGTCCCGCCCTTGTTTTGTGCGGGATTGTTTTTTGTTACTCTGTTGGATGTGGTTTTCATGTGTGTATTCTCCGGACTGTTTGGTCCTGTGTATTTTGGCGTGACCGTTTTTTGGCCGGAGAATAAATCACGATACACTGAACCCTGCTCTCTGCGCCTGATTCCAACCCACCACTCCTAGTATCCCGTGACACTAGAGACCATATGTGAATTGATTGCCCCCCATCTATCTTTAGAGTTTGTTCTGTTAGGTGATCTAAACTGGGATGTGCTTAACACCCCGGCCGTTCTACACTCTAAACTAGATGCCCTCAATCTCACACAAATTATCAAGAAACCCACCAGGTACAACCCTAAATACGTAAACATGGGCAACCTCATAGATATTATCTTGACCAACTTACCCTCGAAATACACCTCTGTTTTCAATCAGGATCTCAGCGATCACTGCCTCATTGCCTGCATCCGCTATGGGTCCGCGGTCAAACGACCACCCCTCATCACTGTCAAACGCTCCCTAAAACACTTCTGCAAACAGGCCTTTCTAATCGACCTGGCCCGGGTATCCTGGAAGGATATTGACCTAAACCCGTCAGTAGAGGATACCTGGTAGTTCTTTAAAAGTAATTTCCTCACCATCTTAAATAAGCATGCCCCTTTCAAAAAATGTAGAACTAAGAACAGATATAGCCCCTGGTTCACTCCATACCCGACTGCCCTCGACCAGCACAAAGACATCCTGTGGCGTATTGCACTAGCATCGAATAATCCTCGCGATATGTAACTTTTCAGGGAAGTCAGGAACCAATACACACAGTCAGTTAGGAAATCAAAGACTAGCTTTATCAAACAGAAATTTGCATCCTGTATCTCTAACTCCAAAAAGTTCTGGGACAAGTCCATGGAGAATAAGAGCACCTCCTCCCAACTGCACTGAGGCTAGGAAACACTGTCACCACCGATAAATGCATGATAAGTGAGAATTTCAATAAGCATTTCTCTACTGCTGGCCATGCTTTCCTGCTGGCCAACCCTGGCCAACAGCTCTGCACCCCCTGCAGCTACTTGCCCAGCTTCTCCTTCACCCAAATCCAGATAGCAAATGTTCTGAAAGAGCTGCAAAACCTGGACCCGTACAAATCAGCTGGGCTAGACAATCTGAACCCTCTCTTTCTAAAATTATCTGCCGCCATTGTTGCAACCCTTATTACTAGTCTGTTCAACCTCTCTTTCGTATTGTCCGAGGTTCCTAAAGATTGGAAAGCTGCCATGGTCATCCCCCTCTTCAAAGAGGGAGACACTCTTGAACCAAACTGTTACAGACCTATATCCATCCTGCCCTGCTTTCCAAATTCTTCAAAAGCCAAGTTAACAAACTTAGAACACTGACCATTTCTAATCCCACCATACCTTCTCCGCTGTGAAATCCGGTTTCCGAGCTGGTCACGGGTGCACCTCAGCCACACGCAAGGTTCTAAACAGTATCATACCCGCCATCGACAAAAGACAGTACTGTGCATCGACCGTATTCTTATCGGCAGACTCAACAGCCTTGGTTTCTCAAATGACTGCCTCGCCTGGTTCACCAACTACTTCTCATACAGAGTTCAGTGTGTAAAATTGGAGGGCCTGTTGTCCAGACCTCCAGTCTCTATGGGGGTACCACATAGCATAGTTAAATTCTCGGGCCAACTCTTTTCTCTGTTTATATCAATGATGTCGCTCTTGCTGCGTGTGATTCCTTGATCCACCTCTACGCAGATGACACCATTCTGTATACAACTGGCACTTCTTTGGACACTGTGTTAAAACCTGTTGAGGCGAGGGGTTCCCCTAGGGGAACTCCACCCCCCCCGTTCAGCTGAAAAGGTGGCGCAGGGAATGCAAAAATATTCTTTCGAAATATTTAACCTCCACACATTAACAAGTCCAATACCTCAAATGAAAGATAAACACCTTGTTCATCTACCCAGCATGTCAGATTTTTTAAATGTTTTACGGCGAAAACACAACATATATTTATGTTAGACCACCACCAAACCAAAGAAAAAACGTAGCCATTTTTTCCAGCAAAATATAAAAATCACCAAAGCAGGATAAAAAAAAAATCAATCACTAACCTCTTGAAAATCTTCATCAGATGACAGTCATATGACATGTTACACAGTACATTTATGTTTTGTTCGATAATATGCATTTATATCCATAAATCTCGGTTTACATTGACGCCATGTTCAGAAAATCCTCAAAAATATCCGGAGGAATTATAGAAAGATACGCCAGATAACAGAAATACTCATCATAAACTTTGACTAAAGATACATGTTCTACATATAATTAAAGATACACTGGTTCTTAATGCAACCGCTGTGTCACATTTATTTTTAACGTTACAGAAAAAGCCTACCATTGCAATAATCTGAGACGGTGCTCAGACGTAACAATATTTCTCCGCCATGTTGGAGTCAACAGAAATACAAAATTACAACATAAATATTCCCTTACCTTTGATGATCTTTCATCAGAATGTAGTGCAAGGAGTCCTAGTTCAACAATAAATCATTTTGTTTCATAATGTTCAATTCTATTGTCCAAGTAGCAGCATTTGCTACCACTTTCAGCTCAAATGCCAAAAAAATGACTTCTGGTCCAGGATAACTTTGCATAAAAACTTCCAAATGACGTATTACAGGTCGAAGAAACTGGTCAAACTAAGTGCAGAATCAATCTTTAGGATGTTATAATCATATAGATCCAATAGCATTCCAACCGGATCATTTGTTTTCATCTGGGGCTGATTGGAACAGCCGAAGCACTCAAACGCAAATGCGCCTCAACAAAATGGAATCCTTTTGCGACACCAACTACTTTCCTTCCCATTAGGTCAAAGTTCACAGCAAATGCTCCATTACACTTTCTACTGAATGAGGACATCTAGTGGAAGACGTAGGAAGTGTTTCCAGATCCATAACTTGTTGGGAAGGGAGGGGGCGATGACGTCATATATGCCCCAACTTTCAGGATTTCAAAACTTGTTTGGAAGATTGCCTGCCCTGTGAGTTCTGTTATACTCACAGACATAATTCAAATGGTTAGAAACTTCAGAGTGTTTTCTATCCAACATTAATAATAATATGCATATATTAGCAATTTAGGACAGATTTTGATGCAGTTCACTATGGGCACGCAATTTATCCAAAGGGGAAATACTGCCCCCTATCTCTAACAGGTTTTAACATACCTCTAAATGAGTTTCAATGCCATTCAACACTCCTTCCGTGGCCTCCAACTGACCTTAAATGCTAGTGAAACTAAATGCATGCTCTTCAACCAATCGCTGCCCGCACCCACCCGCCCGACTAGCATCACTACTCTGGACAACTAGAATATCTGGACAACTACAAATACCTAGGTGTCTGGCTAGAATGTAAACTCTCGTTCCAGACTCATATTAAGCTAAAATTAAATCTAGAATTGGCTTCCTATTTTGAAACAAAGCCTCCTGCACTCATGCTGCCAAACATACCCTTGTAAAACGGACTATCCTACCGATCCTTGACTTCAGCGATGTCATTTACAAGTAGTCTCCAACACGCTACTCAGCAAACTGGATGCAGTCTATCATAGTACCATCCTCTTTGTCACCAAAGCACCATATACCACCCACCACTGCAACCTGTCTGCTCTCATCGGTTGGCCCTCGCTACATTTTCGTCGTCAGTCCACTGGCTCCAGGTCATCTATAAGTCTATGCTAGGTAAAGCTCTGCCTTAGCTCACTGGTCACCATAACAACACCCACCCGTAGCACACGCTCCAGCAGGTATATCTCACTGGTCATCCCCAAAGCCAGCACCTCATTTGGCCACCTTTCCTTCCAGTTCTCTGGAATGACTGGAACGAATTACAAAAATCGCTGAAGTTGGAGACTTACTGTATATCTCCCTTACTAACTTTAAGCATCAGCTATCTGAGCAGCTCACCGATCGCTGCAGCTGTACACAGCCCATCTGTAAATAGCCCATCAAACTACCTACCTCATCCCCATATTGTTTTTATTTACATTCTTTGCTCTTTTGCACACCAGTATTTATACTTACACATCCTCATCTGCACATCTATCACCCCAGTGTTCATTTGCTAAACTGTAATTACTTCACTACTATGGCCTATTTATTGCCTTGCCTCCTTACTCCATTTGCACACACTATATATTGATTTTTCTATTGTGTTATTGACTGTACGCTTGTTTATTCCATGAGCAACTCTGTGTTGTTGTTTTCGTCGCACAGCTTTGCTTTATCTTGGCCAGGTCGCAATTGTAAATGAGAACTTCTTCTCAACTATCCTACCTGGTTAAATAAAGGTGAAATAAAATAAATAAAATAAAAAAGATTTTGACAGGTTTTTCTAAGTTACAGATGATTACAATGGACATCGACAGATCATCTCTAGTAGGATTTGGTACTATTTCTCCATGTATACACAGTATTTCTGTCTGTCTGGAGTTCTGTTTGTCTGTCTGAATGGCAAAAGAACATGATTTGTTTTCTAAAACAATTCAGTGGTTTACCCTTACATTTCACGGATCTGGGGTTTTGTGTGTGGGTGACTTTGTCAAGAAAGTTAGACAGAATGACTCTGAGTCTGTCACAGTAAATAGAAGCATTCTTAGGAATCCACAGCTCAAACACGCTCAAGTCCTACAACGTGTGTTCCTCGTCCCTGCTACTCACCACAGCATTGCTGACACAACACTTCACTGTACTGGGAAGTGAGACACAAACACAACTCAAACTGCAAACAGCAATCTGACTAAACACCACCAATATGTACAAAGTATATATAAAGTATACAAGTCCCAGCCACAGGTACAAACTGTGGAAGGATGGTAAGTGATATCATTGTATATGGATACAGCCAGTGAATGGACAACCAACAAGGGTTTGGGATAGAGAAAAGCTGATTGGGCCAGTTATTAAATACATGGCTTTGAGAACTGGCACCATGTCTAGTGAGTCTAATTCACCCCATGTGTTGTTGTTTACTCTCCCTCTTCCTCATCTGGTGGCCATGTACGGCACTACAGCTTCTTCTGTCTGTTCACTGTCTCATCACATCACTGGCCTTATAAAGTCATGTTCACTAATAAAATACTTCAATTCAGCGTTGGGATTAGTTACGTAAAAAAGTGAGACATTACATATTATTCATTACATTTAACAACAATAACACGTTACTTTACAATATTACTTTGTGTGAAAGGTACCATGTTATATTACCCGTTATATTACTTAGCGTTTTTTCAAAAATCTGGAAATCACACAAGTTTGTTTGACTGTCTACCAAAGCTAGGCTACATACTAACTCAGGTCTGATCACTAGTTCCTCCTTCCATCTGATAGGCTACTTACTAACTCAGGTTTGATCACTAGTTCCTCCTTCCATCTGATAGGCTACATACTAACTCAGGTCTGATCACTAGTTCCTCCTTCCATCTGATAGGCTACTTACTAACTCAGGTTTGATCACTAGTTCCTCCTTCCATCTGATAGGCTACTTACTAACTCAGGTTTGATCACTAGTTCCTCCTTCCATCTGATAGGCTACTTACTAACTCAGGTCTGATCACTAGTTCCTCCTTCCATCTGATAGGCTACTTACTAACTCAGGTTTGATCACTAGTTCCTCCTTCCATCTGATAGGCTACTTACTAACTCAGGTCTGATCACTAGTTCCTCCTTCCATCTGATAGGCTGGTTACTAACTCAGGTTTGATCACTAGTTCCTCCTTCCATCTGATAGGCTACTTACTAACTCAGGTTTGATCACTAGTTCCTCCTTCCATCTGATAGGCTACTTACTAACTCAGGTCTGATCACTAGTTCCTCCTTCCATCTGATAGGCTACTTACTAACTCAGGTTTGATCACTAGTTCCTCCTTCCATCTGATAGGCTACTTACTAACTCAGGTTTGATCACTAGTTCCTCCTTCCATCTGATAGGCTACTTACTGACTCAGGTTTGATCACTAGTTCCTCCTTCCATCTGATAGGCTGGTTACTAACTCAGGTTTGATCACTAGTTCCTCCTTCCATCTGATAGGCTACTTACTAACTCAGATTTGATCACTAGTTCCTCCTTCCATCTGATAGGCTACTTACTAACTCAGGTTTGATCACTAGTTCCTCCTTCCATCTGATAGGCTACTTACTAACTCAGGGTTGATCACTAGTTCCTCCTTCCATCTGATAGGCTACTTACTAACTCAGGGTTGATCACTAGTTCCTCCTTCCATCTGATAGGCTACTTACTAACTCAGGTTTGATCACTAGTTCCTCCTTCCATCTGATAGGCTACTTACTAACTCAGGTTTGATCACTAGTTCCTCCTTCCATCTGATAGGCTACTTACTAACTCAGGTTTGATCACTAGTTCCTCCTTCCATCTGATAGGCTACTTACTAACTCAGGTTTGATCACTAGTTCCTCCTTCCATCTGATAGGCTACTTACTAACTCAGGTCTGATCACTAGTTCCTCCTTCCATCTGATAGGCTGGTTACTAACTCAGGTCTGATCACTAGTTCCTCCTTCCATCTGATAGGCTGGTTACTAACTCAGGTCTGATCACTAGTTCCTCCTTCCATCTGATAGGCTGGTTACTAACTCAGGTCTGATCACTAGTTCCTCCTTCCATCTGATAGGCTACTTACTAACTCAGGTTTGATCACTAGTTCCTCCTTCCATCTGATAGGCTACTTACTAACTCAGGTTTGATCACTAGTTCCTCCTTCCATCTGATAGGCTACTTACTAACTCAGGTTTGATCACTAGTTCCTCCTTCCATCTGATAGGCTACTTACTAACTCAGGTTTGATCACTAGTTCCTCCTTCCATCTGATAGGCTACTTACTAACTCAGGTTTGATCACTAGTTCCTCCTTCCATCTGATAGGCTACTTACTAACTCAGGTCTGATCACTAGTTCCTCCTTCCATCTGATAGGCTGGTTACTAACTCAGGTCTGATCACTAGTTCCTCCTTCCATCTGATAGGCTGGTTACTAACTCAGGTCTGATCACTAGTTCCTCCTTCCATCTGATAGGCTGGTTACTAACTCAGGTCTGATCACTAGTTCCTCCTTCCATCTGATAGGCTGGTTACTAACTCAGGTCTGATCACTAGTTCCTCCTTCCATCTGATAGGCTACTTACTAACTCAGGTCTGATCACTAGTTCCTCCTTCCATCGGTGGCGCTGCCTTCCTGTGCTGGTCTACAAGTGCTGCACTATTAAATGGGCTGCTTAATTAGCCATATAAACTGCAAATCAAACATCTGTACAGATTTCCCATATTTTCATTCAAAGTCTTTCTCTCGAGCTGCCAGTTCTGGTTATAGACCGCATGTACACAGACCCATAGAGATGTATAGAGAGCACACTTGCAACTGGACGGGAAGTCCTCTACGGCCTTTGCTTTCACAGAAGTGAATCAATTGCAAAGATCAGAGTTGCGCCCTCTATACATTTCTATGGACAGCTGCTGTCATGACATTTCTCCAAACAGCCTTTTATCCTCTCAAGAACTAAATGAGGAAACGAGCAGAGATCGGATCATGGAAACACTAGCCCGGTAGACATATGTTAGTGAAAGTAACACATGCGTTGTTTGACAAAGTGACTGTTAAAATATGAACCCATTTGAAAAAGTCACCCATTACTTTACTCTGTTACTCATAAAAAGTAATCTGATTAGGAACCAGTTACCCCAACAGTCCTCATATTAAATGTAGTTGTAACTAGACGTTTTTGAGGCTTGAGTAAACAATAGACATAGTACTCCAATAGCAACACCATGTTTTCACATCTGCACCCCCGACACTCACATTGACCCTAAAGTAATCCTTTAGCACCATTAGTTTATGTTTTCTCAGGCCTCTCTGAATGGGCCAGGGAGAAACTGGAGAGAAACAGAATGAATATCAGTCCAGCTGTGTTAGGTCAGAGGTCAACCCAAGACATTCTGACTGCTAGACCTATGTATTTGAACCGTAGACGGAGGCAGTGAGATGGGAATCTGCTTCAGCATGCTTGCCTCAATACTGCTCATCAGCTTCCTTACTGCTCATCAGCTTCCTTACTGCTCATCAGCTTCCTTACTGCTCATCAGCTTCATTACTGCTCATCAGCTTCCCTATTGCTCATCATCTTCCCTATTGCTCATCAGCTTCCCTATTGCTCATCAGCTTCCCTATTGCTCATCAGCTTCCCTATTGCTCATCAGCTTCCTTACTGTTCATCATCTTCCCTATTGCTCATCAGCTTCCCTACTGTTCATCATCTTCCCTACTGCTCATCACCTTCCCTACTGCTCATCAGCTTCCTTACTGCTCATCAGCTTCCTTACTGCTCATCAGCTTCCTTACTGCTCATCAGCTTCCTTACTGCTCATCAGCTTCCCTACTGCTCATCAGCTTCCTTAATGATCATCAGCTTCCTTACTGTTCATCAGCTTCCTTACTGCTCATCAGCTTCCTTACTGCTCATCCACATATTCCCACACAACAGGAAAAGTGCCAAGCACACGCACACTTTATGGCTATTCAGGCCCACAAGAAAAGTGAATGGTGTGAGTGTGTGAGTGTCCTTGAGGGGGATGGAGAGAATAGTTGATCTGTTTCATTTCTCTGACCACATGACTCAGTCTCTCTTTTGGAAGAGAAGCTATTCCTTTTTTTGCCCTAATTTTCTCCAGATGATGAAATACTACAAATTCATTTCCTGAAAGAAAAATATTCTAGTGGAAAACAATAGAGGAGAAGTACAACAACAACATGTTAACTTTTTACTGTAGTGGGCTAAATCAGGGTCACACGGTGGTTCTTTAACCTTTTACTGCAGTGGGCTAAATCAGGGTCACATGGTGGTTCTTTAACCTTTTACTGCAGTGGGCTAAATCAGGGTCACACAGTGGATCTTTAACTTTTTACTGTAGTGGGCTAAATCGGGGTCACACGGTGGTTCTTTAACCTTTTACTGCAGTGGGCTAAATCAGGGTCCACATATTCCCACACAACAGGAAAAGTGCCAAGCACACGCACACTTTATGGCTATTCAGGCCCACAAGAAAAGTGAATGGTGTGAGTGTGTGAGTGTCCTTGAGGGGGATGGAGAGAATAGTTGATCTGTTTCATTTCTCTGACCACATGACTCAGTCTCTCTTTTGGAAGAGAAGCTATTCCTTTTTTTGCCCTAATTTTCTCCAGATGATGAAATACTACAAATTCATTTCCTGAAAGAAAAATATTCTAGTGGAAAACAATAGAGGAGAAGTACAACAACAACATGTTAACTTTTTACTGTAGTGGGCTAAATCAGGGTCACACGGTGGTTCTTTAACCTTTTACTGCAGTGGGCTAAATCAGGGTCACATGGTGGTTCTTTAACCTTTTACTGCAGTGGGCTAAATCAGGGTCACACAGTGGATCTTTAACTTTTTACTGTAGTGGGCTAAATCAGGGTCACACGGTGGTTCTTTAACCTTTTACTGCAGTGGGCTAAATCAGGGTCACACGGTGGTTCTTTAACCTTTTACTGCAGTGGGCTAAATCAGGGTCACACGGTGGATCTTTATCCTTTTACTGCAGTGGGCTAAATCAGGGTCACACGGTGGTTCTTTAACCTTTTACTGCAGTAGGCTAAATCAGGGTCACACGGTGGTTCTTTAACCTTTTACTGCAGTGGGCTAAATCAGGGTCACACGGTGGTTCTTTAAACTTTTAGTGTAGTGGGCTAAATCAGGGTCACACGGTGGTTCTTTAACCTTTTACTGCAGTGGGCTAAATCAGGGTCACACGGTGGTTCTTTAACCTTTTACTGCAGTGGGCTAAATCAGGGTCACACGGTGGTTCTTTAACCTTTTACTGCAGTGGGCTAAATCAGGGTCACACGGTGGTTCTTTAACCTTTTACTGCAGTGGGCTAAATCAGGGTCACACAGTGGTTCTTTAACCTTTTACTGCAGTGGGCTAAATCAGGGTCACACAGTGGTTCTTTAAACTTTTAGTGTAGTGGGCTAAATCAGGGTCACACGGTGGTTCTTTAACCTTTTACTGCAGTGGGCTAAATCAGGGTCACACGGTGGTTCTTTAACCTTTTACTGCAGTGGGCTAAATCAGGGTCACACAGTGGTTCTTTAACCTTTTACTGCAGTGGGCTAAATCAGGGTCACACAGTGGTTCTTTAAACTTTTAGTGTAGTGGGCTAAATCAGGGTCACACGGTGGTTCTTTAACCTTTTACTGCAGTGGGCTAAATCAGGGTCACACGGTGGTTCTTTAACCTTTTACTGCAGTGGGCTAAATCAGGGTCACACGGTGGTTCTTTAACCTTTTA
This sequence comes from Oncorhynchus kisutch, assembly GCF_002021735.2. Classification (NCBI taxonomy): domain Eukaryota; kingdom Metazoa; phylum Chordata; class Actinopteri; order Salmoniformes; family Salmonidae; genus Oncorhynchus; species Oncorhynchus kisutch. Next base: position 86,844,405 of record NC_034188.2, on the reverse strand, counting down.
CTGCAGTGGGCTAAATCAGGGTCACACGGTGGTTCTTTAACCTTTTACTGCAGTGGGCTAAATCAGGGTCACACAGTGGTTCTTTAAACTTTTAGTGTAGTGGGCTAAATCAGGGTCACACGGTGGTTCTTTAACCTTTTACTGCAGTGGGCTAAATCAGGGTCACACAGTGGTTCTTTAACCTTTTACTGCAGTGGGCTAAATCAGGGTCACACGGTGGTTCTTTAACCTTTTACTGGAGTGGGCTAAATCAGGGTCACACGGTGGTTCCTTAACCTTTTACAGCAGTGGGCTAAATCAGGGTCACACAAAGTGTTTCTTGGTAGTCTTAAACAAATCTACTTTGAAACAAAAGTCTACACCTCACACACATGGTTCTGGGCTTAAAGAAAAAAAGACACCTGTACCAGGTCAGATATAGAGTTGAAATGTATCACATTTTGAGTTTGCATCCCAATATTATCCTTTATATACACATCACAGAAGACTGAAATATAACACATCTGTTTGAAATAAAAACACCGTATTTCCGCAGTTAAAAACATATATATACTGTATATTAATTGTGAAAATAACATTCCGCCTATGAGGACAAAGAGGGAACTGACATTGACTGCAGGAAAGGGCTACTGAATCATCAACACTGGACGGACACAGATCCAAACACTTATCTACAGAGATCAATCATACACTTATTCATTCTTAGTTGATGGGAATTTCAGACTGAATTTCGGTGGACATTGAGAAATTTCCCTGAATTTCCAGACCCATGCCTCTTATTGACAGCCATTGGCTGCCACATCTTTTATGAAAGCAAATCCTATGAGCAAGTTCATCAACACTGTGCATCTGTCTCATACTCGCAGGCCATACCATCTTGCCATGCCCACATGTCTATCAGCACATCACGCCAGGGTACAGTAGCTGTGTTCCGGTAGGTGCCTGCTCTTCATTCTGTGTTTGTGTGTGTGTGTGTGTGTGTGTGTCTGCATTTGTGTGTATGTGTGTTTCTGTCTGTCTGTTGGCCAGACTGGGTTGTAGAGGGCAGGACGGCTGTTAAAAGTCGCAGCTGGCTGGTAGTCTTTGAGGAATCTGTAACCACACACAGTGTTTGACCGATTGGCCCTTCAGAGAGAAAAGTGCTGGGTGAGGCCTGGCTGGGAGTCCCAGGAATAATGCTGGTTGAGGCCTGGCTGGGAGGCCCAGGAATAATGCTGGTTGAGGCCTGGCTGGGAGGCCCAGGAATAGGGCTGGGTGAGGCCTGACTGGGAGGCCCAGGAATAATACTGGTTGAGGCCTGGCAGGGAGGCCAAGGAATAGGGCTGGTTGAGGCCCGGCTCGGCGGCCCAGGAATAGGGCTGGGTGGGGCCTGGCTGGGAGGCCCAGGAATAATGCTGGTTGAGAGGCCTGGCTGGGAGGCCTGGCTGGGAGGCCCAGGAATACGGCTGGGTGAGACCTGGATGGGAGGCCCATGAATAATGCTGGGTGAGACCTGGCTGGGAGGCCCATGAATAGGGCTGGGTGAGGCCTGGTTGGAGGCCCAGGAATAAGGTTGGGACTCCAGCCCATTTAAGAAAATATAGACCACACCTCTCTTTAGTCTTTGACATTCTTTTCTTGTTCAAGGAGTTTTTTTCTCCTTATATATCTGTCACGTTCTGACATTTATTTCTGTTGTTTTGTCATTATTTAGTATGGTCAGGGCGTGAGTTGGGGTGGGCAATCTGTTTGTTTTTCTATGATTTGGGGTTTTCTATGTTTCGGCCTAGTATGGTTCTCAATCAGAGGCAGGTGTCATTAGTTCTCTCTGATTGAGAATCATACGTAGATAGCCTGGGTTTCACTGTTTGTTTGAGGGTGATTGTCTATGTTAGTTGCCTGTGTTCTCATTGTAGCTTCACGGTTGTTATTTGCTTATTGTTTTGTATAGTTTGTATTCAGTGTTCAGTGCTTTCTTTAATTAAAAACTTCATCATGAACACATACCACGCTGCATTTTGGTCCGTTCCTTACGACAATCGTGACAATATCATACATTTTATATCCTGTTTTTCCTTGTCAGCTTGTTATTAATAGCAGCCTAGTGTGAATATGTACACAGACTTATAAGTAGCTGTAATCAAGGTATTATTTTGCCTGTGTTTCTTGGTTGTATGCTATTGCAGTCTTTGTGTATTTGCTTAGTGCAACCTTAGCGTAGTCAAACTGTTGATGTTCTGAAACCAAAACACCTAACAAGACCGCGGGGCAAATAAAGAGAGAGAGAAGAGTTCAGACTGGTATGATTCTGTAAATCTATTGTCATTGGTTTTCAGTGTCATTACACAGTTAGTTTTCACTGTCAATGCTTTTCCAACAGTCTTGAAGGAGTTCCCACATATGCTGCGCACTTGTTGGCTATTTTTAATTCACTCTGCAGTCCAACTCATCCTAAACCATCTAGTTTGAGTGATTGTGGAGGCTAAGGTCATCTGATGCAGCACTCCATCACTCTCCTTCTTGGTCAAATCGCCCTTACAAAGCCTGGAGGTGTGTTGGGTCAATGTCCTGTTGGAAAAAGAAATTATAGTCCCACTAAATGCAAACTAGATGGTATGGCGTATCGCTGCAGAATACTGTGGTAGCCATGCTGGTTAAGTGTGCCTTGAATTCTAAATAAATCACTGAAAGTGCCAACAGCAAAGCACCCCCACACCATCACACCTCCTCCTCCATGCTTCCCCTATGGGAACCACACATGCAGAGATCATCCATTCACCTACTCTGTGTCTCACAAAGACACGGTGGTTGAAACCAAAAATCTCAAATGTGGACTCATCAGACCAAAGGACAGATTCCCACCGGTCTAATGTTCGTTGCTTGTGTCTCTTGGCTCAAGCAAGTATCTTCTTCTTATTGGTGTCCTTTCGTAGTATTTTCTTTGCAGCAATTCGGCCATGAAGGCCTGATTCACGCAGTCTCCTCTGAACAGTTGATATTGAGATGTGTCTGTAACTTATTTGGTCTGCAATCTGAGGTGCAGTTAACTCTAATGAACTTATCCTCTGCAGCAGTGGCGGTCCTGTGGCGGTCCTCATGAGAGCCAGTTTCATCATAGCGCTTGATGGTTTTTGCAACTGCAGTTGAAGAAACTTTAAAAGGTCTTGAAATGTTCCGTATTGAAGTAATGCTTCATGTCTTAAAGTAATGATGGACTGTCGTTTCTCTTTGCTTATTTGAGCTGTTCTTGCCATAATATGGAGTTGGCCTTTTAACAAATAGGGCTATCTTCTGTATACCACACCAACCTTGTCCCAACACAACTGATTGGCTCATTAACATTAACAAGGCACACCTGTTAATTGAAATGCATTCCAGGTCATTACCTCATTAAGCTGGTTGAGAGAATGCCAAGAGTGTGCAAAGCTCTAATCTCAGCAAAGGGTGGCTACTTTGAAGAATCTCAAATCTAAAATATATTTAGATTTGTTTAACACTTTTTTGGTTACTACATGATTCCATATGTTATTTCATAGTTTTGATGTCTTCACCATTATTCTACAGTGTAGAAAATAGTCAAAATAAAGAAAAATCCTGGAATGAGCAGGTGTGTCCAAACTTTTGACTGGTGTTGTATGAAACAAGTAAAACAGTATGTAAATATCATTAAAGTGACCAGTGTTCCAAGTAATTCCATGTCAGCAACCCCTTGCAGGGTTGACACATAGGGTGACAGTGACTTAGCTCAGGGCAGGTTACAGGGTGGAGGCCAGCTATTTATGGCTATTTAACAGTCTGACGGCCTAGAGATAGAAGCTGTTTTTCAGTCTCTCGGTCCCAGCTTTGATACACATACTGTGATCTTGCCTTCTGGATGATAACGGGGTGAACAGATCTTGGCTTGGGTGGTTGATGTCCTGTTACGCCTTCTTCACAACACTGTCTGTGGGTGAACCATTTCAGGTTGTCAGTGATGTGTACACCGAGGATCTTGAAGCTTTTCACCTTCTTCACCTTCTTCCCGTTGATGTGGATGGAGGCGTGCTCCCTCTGCTGTCTGTTGAAGTCCACGATCAGCTCCTTCATTTTATTGAGGGAGAGGTTATTTTCCCGGCACCACTCCACCAGGGCCCTCACCTCCTCCCTGTAGGCTGTCTCGTCGTTGTTGGTAATCAGGCCTACTTCTGTTGTGTCGTCTGCAAACTTGCTGATTGAGTTGGAGGTGTGCATGGCCACGCAGTCGTGGGTGAACAGGGAGTACAGTAGTGGTCTGAGCACACACCCTTGTGGGGCCTCTGTGTTGAAGATCAGCGGAGTGGAGGTGATGTTTCCTACCTTCACCACCTGGAGGTGGCCCGTCAGGAAGTCCAGGACCCAGTTGCACAGGATGGGGTTCAGACCCAGGGCCACAAGCTTAATGATGAGCTTGGAGGGTACTATGGTGTTATTGGCTGAGCTATGGTCAATGAAAAACTTACATAGGTATTCCTCTTGTCCAGATGGGATAAGGCAGTGTGCAGTGCGATGGCAATTGCTCAGTTACCTTTGCTTTCTTGGATACAGGAAAAATGGTGTACATCGTGAAGCAATTGTGTGATAGAACAGCAGTCTGTGATAGGGAGAGTTTGAATATGTCCATAAACACTCCAGCCAGCTGGTCTGCGCATGCTCTGAGGACACAGCTAGGGATGTCGCCTAGGTCGTCAGCCTTGCGAAGGGTGAGATAAATGCATTACTCACGTTGGCCACAGAGAACGAGAGCCCACAGGCCGTGTCGGTGGCACTGGGTCATCTTCAAAGCAGGCGAAGGAGGTGTTTAGCTTGTCCGGGAGCAGAAGTCGGTGTCCGTGATGTGGCTGGTTTTCCAATCAGAGATTGTTTGGAGTACCTGCCATATACGTCTCTATCAGAACTGTTGAATTGCGACTCCACTTTGTCTCTGTACTGACATTTTGCCTGTTGGATTGCCTGACGGAGGATATAACTGTACTGTTTGTTTTCGACCATATTCCCAGTCACCTTGCCGTAGTTAAATGCGGTGGTTTGCGCTTTCAGTTTTGCGCGAATGCTGCCATCTATCCACGTTTTCTGGTTTGGGAAGGTTTTAATAGTCACAGTGGGAACAACATCTCCTATACACTTCTTGATGAAATCAGTAACCACGTTAGTGTTATCCTCAGAGGCAACCCGGAGCATATCCCAGTCCGCGTGGTAAAATAAATCTTGAAGCATTGATTCCGATTGGTCAGACCAGCGTTGAATAGACCTTAGCACGGGTACTTCCTGTTTGAGTTTCTGCCTATAGGAAGGGAGGAGAAGAATGGTCTCTCTCTCTCTCTCTCTCTCTCTCTCTCTCTCGCTCTCTCTCGCTCTCTCTCGCTCTCTCTCTTTGTCGCTCTCTCTTTCTTTCTCTTTCTTGTTCTCTCTGTCTCTCTTTCTCTCTTTGCTCTTTCTCTCTCTATCTCTCTCTTACTCGCTCTCTCTCTAACTCTCTCTCTATCTTCTACTCTGTCTCTCTCTCTTTCTCTATCTTTCTCTGTACCTCACATTTTATATTGTGTCTGTTTAACCTTCAGCTGTATTTGTAACCTCTGGATAGATCAGGCCCGTGGGCCACACTGAACGGTTCTTCTGAGGAGTGCAGTGTTTACAGCCATCAGTCTGACAGACTGATGGAGACAGATCTAGGATGAGAAAGATCATCATATTCACCAGAGACCTGGTCCAACACAAAACTCCTGATTGTACTATAAACTACACATGACACAATGACAGTTAATGCGCTTGGTTATATTTATGTGTGTGAGTGCCAGTGTGTGTGTCTGTGTGTTTGAGTGTGTGTGTGTGATCATACTTACCTCTGTGTGATCTCACTCACTCTCTCTCACTCTCTCTCTCTCTCTCTTTCTCCCTCACACTCTTTATTTCGCTCCCTCTCTTTCCTTCACCCACTCTCTCTTTCTCTACCTCTCTTTCTCTCCCTCAATCACTCTCTCAACCTCTGAGTGTCATGTGGTGAGTGTCATTCATATAAACAGCTGTCAGTCATGTGAGACAACGTTGACCTTTACCCTTTCAGGGTCACGTCTCTGCATGGCTACTGTTGGTGTTAGGGTGGGAGAGGTTTGGTCAAGCTCATTCAGGGAGAGCGAAGAAGTTATGGTTTAGCCTTAGAATCTCATGTTAAATAGTGTTGAAGTAATATGGCAGGTAAAGCCCATTCTTGTGGGAAGCTGCTATAGACCACCAACAGTCAGTATCTGGATAACATGTGTGAAATGCTTGATAATGTATGTGATATCAACAGAGAGAGATATTTTCAGGGTGATTTAAGTATTGACTGGTTTTCATCAAGCTGCCCACTCAAGAAAAAGTTTAAAACTGTTACCAGTGCCTGGAACCTGGTTCAGGTTATCAGTCAACCTACCAGGAATGAAATCATCAATATGTATTGATCACATCTTTACTAATTCTGCAGAAATTAACCTTAAAACAGATCCATTGAACGTAGTGATCACAACATACAGTGGGGCACTGTAATTTGCAAATAAATTCATAAAAAATCCTACAAAGTGATTTTCTGATTTTTTTTCTCTAATTTTGTCTGTCATAGTTGACGTGTACCTATGATGAAAATTACAGGCCTCTCTCATCTTTTTAAGTGGGAGAACTTGCACAATTGGTGGTTGACTAAATACTTTTTTGCCCCACTGTAGTAGCCATATCTAGGAAAACCAAAGTTCCAAAGGCCGGGCCTAATATAGTATATAAGAGGTCATACAAGTTTTGTAGTGATTCCTATGTTGTTAATGTAAAGAATATTTGTTGGTCCGTGGTGTGTAATGAGGAGCAACCAGACGCTGCACTTGGCACATTTATGAAATTGCTTATTCCAGTTACAAAATAAACACGCACGCATTAAGAAAAGGAATGTATAAACTGTTAAATCCCCGTGGATTGATGACGAATTGAAAAATGTTATGGTTGTGAGGGATGAGGCAAAAGGAATGGCAATTAAGTCTGGTTGCACAACCGATTGGCAAACATACTGCAAATTGAGAAATCATGTGATTATGCAGAATAATAATAATAATAAGAAACTATAGGATGAAACATGAAAAGCTTTGGGGGAAAAAAGACATTCATTGAATCAGATGGCTCATTCATCACAAAATCCACTGATATTCCCAACTACTTTAATTATTTTTTCATTGGCAAGATTAAACAAATTTAGGCATGACATGCCAGCAACAAATGCTGACACTACACATCCAAGTATATATGACCAAATTTCGAAATACAAGCATTGTAATTTTGAATTCCAAAACGTTTTTTTTATTTTTATTTATTTCACCTTTATTTAACCAGGTAGGCTAGTTGAGAACACCTTTATTTAACCAGGTAGGCTAGTTGAGAACACCTTTATTTAACCAGGTAGGCTAGTTGAGAACACCTTTATTTAACCAGGTAGGCTAGTTGAGAACACCTTTATTTAACCAGGTAGGCTAGTTGAGAACACCTTTATTTAACCAGGTAGGCTAGTTGAGAACACCTTTATTTAACCAGGTAGGCTAGTTGAGAACACCTTTATTTAACCAGGTAGGCTAGTTGAGAACACCTTTATTTAACCAGGTAGGCTAGTTGAGAACACCTTTATTTAACCAGGTAGGCTAGTTGAGAACACCTTTATTTAACCAGGTAGGCTAGTTGAGAACAAGTTCTCATTTACAACTGCGACCTGGCCAAGATAAAGCAAAGCAGTCGACACATACAACAACACAGAGTTACACATGGAATAAACAAACATACAGTCAATTATACAGTAGAATAAAGAGAAATCTATATACAGTGTGTGCAAATGAGGTAAGATAAGGGAGGTAAAGGCAATAAATAGGCGAAGTAATTACAGTATAGCAATTAGACACTGGAATGGTAGATGTGCAGAAGATGAACGTGCAAGTAGAGATACTGGGGAGCAAAGGAGCAAGATAAATAAATACAGTATGGGGATGAGGTAGTTGGATGTGCTGTTTACATACGTGTCATTTTCCGATCACAACTTGCAGACTTGTTTACATGCTGCTGTGCATTTTGTTGCTAACCTTACTTTGCTACCTGACAACTTTATGTTTTTTTCTTTTTAATAATTACCGTTTATATTTTTTGTTTTTCCCTCACTCAACTTTTTTTCATTCAACCTTTTCACTCCGGACGCTTTATCTTGACATGGTTCGTCAGGACCTCCACCAGCCGAAGCTAAGTAGTAACATTAACATGATGCCTTCTAATTGCAGTCGCTGTACTCATAATATACAGGAGAATGATCACCTTACTGCGAGGATAGCTGTGTTGCAAGCCCAGCTTCAGACGCAATCGTTAGGCAAGGTTCATTTCAGTGTAGGAAAGGATGAAACAGCGTCTGTGCCACCAGTAAGTACACCAGTCCACAACTTTCTCATGGCTTCTGGAGGGAAATGCTTAAGGAATGCTCAACCGGTGTCACTCATTCAGCCGACAGAAACTTTCAACCGGTTTCCCCCATTAAGCAGCGAGTCGGAGTCAGAGGCCGAGCCTTCTCTGGTCTCTACTCCTCCCGTTACGGGGTCTGAGACGCCGATGCCTCCCACCATTAGCTCTGACAAATTGAAAACCCTAGTCATTGGCGACTCCATTACCCACAGTATTAGATTTAAAACGAATCATCCAGCGATCATACACTGTTTATCAGGGGGCAGGGCTACAGTCAGTCAGAGGTCACCAAGCGCAACGTAGCTTTAGCATGTAAATCAGCAAGAAAGATGTGTCGGCATCGAGTAATTGTCTCTGGCCCCCTCCCAGCTAGGGGGAGTGATGAGCTCTACAGCAGAGTCTTACAACTCAATCGCTGGTTGAAAACTGTTTTCTGTCCCTCCCAAAAGATAGAATTTGCAGATAATTGTGTCTGTCCCTCTTTCTGGGACTCACCCACAAACAGGACCAAGCCTGGCCTGCTGAGGAGAGACGGACTCCATCCTAGCTGGAGGGGTGCTCTCATCTTATCTACGATCATAGACAGGGCTTTAATTCCCCTAGCTCCACAATGAAATAGGGTGCAGGCCAGGCAGCAGGCTGTTAGCCAGCCTGCCAGCTTAGTAGAGTCTGCCACTAGCACAGGCAGTGTAGTCAGCTCAGCTATACCCATTGAGACCATGTCTGTGCCTCGACCTAGGTGGGGCAAACTAAACATGGCGGTGTTCCCCTTAGCAATGTCACTGGAATAAAGACCTCCTCCATTCCTGCCGTTATTGAAAGAGATCATGATACCTCACATCTCAAAATAGGGCTACTTAATGCTAGATCCCTCACTTCCAAGGCAGTGAAAGTCAATGAACTAATCACTGATCATAATCTTGATGTGATTGGCGTGACTGAAACACAGCTTAAGCCTGATGAATTTACTGTGTTAAATGAGGCCTCACCTCCTGGTTACACTAAATCAAATAAAATTTACTTGTCACATACACATGGTTAGCAGATGTTAATGCGAGTGTAGCGAAATGCTTGTGCTTCTAGTTCTGACAATGCAGTAATAACCAATGAGTAATCTAACCTAACAATTCCAAAACTACTACCTTATTTTATTTATTTTATTTTATTTCACCTTTATTTAACCAGGTAGGCTAGTTGAGAACAAGTTCTCATTTGCAACTGCGACCTGGCCAAGATAAAGCATAGCAGTGTGAGCAGACAACAAAGAGTTACACACGGAGTAAACAATTAACAAGTCAATAACACAGTAGAAACCAAAGGGGGAGTCTATATACAATGTGTGCAAAAGGCATGAGGAGGTAGGCAAATAATTACAATTTTGCAGATTACCACTGGAGTGATGAATGATCAGATGGTCATGTACAGGTAGAGATATTGGTGTGCAAAAGAGCAGAAAAGTAAATAAATAAAAACAGTATGGGGATGAGGTAGGTGAGAAAGGGTGGGCTATTTATCAATAGACTATGTACAGCTGCAGCGATCGGTTAGCCGCTCAGATAGCTGATGTTTGAAGTTGGTGAGGGAGATAAAAGTCTCCAGCTTCAGCGATTTTTGCAATTCGTTCCAGTCACAGGCAGCAGAGTACTGGAACGAAAGGCGGCCAAATGAGGTGTTGGCTTTAGAGATGATCAGTGAGATACACCTGCTGGAGCGCGTGCTACGGATGGGTGTTGCCATCGTGACCAGTGAGCTGAGATAAGGCGGAGCTTTACCTAGCATGGACTTGTAGATGACCTGGAGCCAGTGGGTCTGGCGACGAATATGTAGCGAGGGCCAGCCGACTAGAGCATACAAGTCGCAGTGGTGGGTGGTATAAGGTGCTTTAGTGACGAAACGGATGGCACTGTGATAGACTGCATCCAGTTTGCTGAGTAGAGTGTTGGAAGCCATTTTGTAGATGACATCGCCGAAGTCGAGGATCGGTAGGATAGTCAGTTTTACTAGGGTAAGCTTGGCGGCGTGAGTGAAGGAGGCTTTGTTGCGGAATAGAAAGCCGACTCTTGATTTGATTTTCGATTGGAGATGTTTGATATGAGTCTGGAAGGAGAGTTTGCAGTCTAGCCAGACACCTAGGTACTTATAGACGTCCACATATTCTAGGTCGGAACCATCCAGGGTGGTGATGCTAGTCGGGCATGCGGGTGCAGGCAGCGACCGGTTGAAAAGCATCCATTTGGTTTTACTAGCGTTTAAGAGCAGTTGGAGGCCACGGAAGGAGTGTTGTATGGCATTGAAGCTTGTTTGGAGGTTAGATAGCACAGTGTCCAAAGACGGGCCGAAGGTATATAGAATGGTGTCGTCTGCGTAGAGGTGGATCAGGGAATCGCCCGCAGCAAGAGCAACATCATTGATATACACAGAGAAAAGAGTCGGCCCGAGAATTGAACCCTGTGGCACCCCCATAGAGACTGCCAGAGGACCAGACAGCATGCCCTCCGATTTGACGCACTGAACTCTGTCTGCAAAGTAATTGGTGAACCAGGCAAGGCAGTCATCCGAAAAACCGAGGCTCCTGAGTCTGACGATAAGAATATGGTGATTGACAGAGTCGAAAGCCTTGGCAAGGTCGATGAAGACGGCTGCACAGTACTGTCTTTTATCGATGGCGGTTATGATATCGTTGAGTACCTTGAGTGTGGCTGAGGTGCACCCATGACCGGCTCGGAAACCAGATTGCACAGCGGAGAAGGTGCGGTGGGATTCGAGATGGTCAGTGACCTGTTTGTTGACTTGGCTTTCGAAGACCTTAGATAGGCAGGGCAGGATGGATATAGGTCTGTAACAGTTTGGGTCCAGGGTGTCTCCCCCTTTGAAGAGGGGGATGACTGCGGCAGCTTTCCAATCCTTGGGGATCTCAGACGATATGAAAGAGAGGTTGAACAGGCTGGTAATAGGGGTTGCGACAATGGTGGCAGATAGTTTCAGAAATAGAGGGTCCAGATTGTCAAGCCCAGCTGATTTGTACGGGTCCAGGTTTTGCAGCTCTTTCAGAACATCTGCTGTCTGGATTTGGTTAAAGGAGAACCTGGAGAGGCTTGGGCGGGGAGCTGCGGGGGGGGCGGAGCTGTTGGCCGAGGTTGAAGTAGCCAGGCGGAAGGCATGGCCAGCCGTTGAGAAATGCTTATTGAAGTTTTCGATAATCATGGATTTATCAGTGGTGACCGTGTTACCTAGCCTCAGTGCAGTGGGCAGCTGGGAGGAGGTGCTCTTGTTCTCCATGGACTTCACGGTGTCCCAGAACTTTTTGGAGTTGGAGCTAAAGGATGCAAACTTCTGCCTGAAGAAGCTGGCCTTAGCTTTCCTGACTGACTGCGTGTATTGGTTCCGGACTTCCCTGAACAGTTGCATATCACGGGGACTATTTGATGCTATTGCAGTCCGCCACAGGATGTTTTTGTGCTGGTCGAGGGCCGTCAGGTCTGGGGTGAACCAAGGGCTGTATCTGTTCTTAGTTCTGCATTTTGAACGGAGCATGCTTATCTAAAATGGTGAGGAAGTAACTTTTACAGAATGACCAGGCATCATCAACTGACGGGATGAGGTCGATGTCCTTCCAGGATACCCGGGCCAGGTCGATTAGAAAGGCCTGCTCACAGAAGTGTTTTAGGGAGCGTTTGACAGTGATGAGGCGTGGTCGTTTGACTGCGGCTCCGTAGCGGATACAGGCAATGAGGCAGTGATCGCTGAGATCCTGGTTGAAGACAGCGGAGGTGTATTTGGAGGGCCAGTTGGTCAGGATGACGTCTATGAGGGTGCCCTTGTTTACAGAGTTAGGGTTGTACCTGGTGGGTTCCTTGATGATTTGTGTGAGATTGAGGGCATCTAGCTTAGATTGTAGGACTGGCGAGGTGTTAAGCATATCCCAGTTTAGGTCACCTAACAGAACAAACTCTGAAGCTAGATGGGGGGCGATCAATTCACAAATGGTGTCCAGGGCACAGCTGGGAGCTGAGGGGGGTCGGTAGCAGGCGGCAACCGTGAGAGACTTATTTCTGGAGAGAGTAATTTTCTAAATTAGTAGTTCGAACTGTTTGGGTATGGACCTGGAAAGTATGACATTACTTTGCAGGCTATCTCTGCAGTAAACTGCAACTCCTCCCCCTTTGGCAGTTCTATCTTGACGGAAGATGTTATAGTTGGGTATGGAAATCTCTGAATTTTTGGTGGCCTTCCTGAGCCAGGATTCAGGCACAGCAAGGACATCAGGGTTAGCAGAGTGTGCTAAAGCAGTGAGTAAGTCAAACTTAGGGAGGAGGCTTCTGATGTTGACATGCATGAAACCAAGGCTTTTTCGATCACAGAAGTCAACAAATGAGGGTGCCTGGGGACATGCAGGGCCTGGGTTTACCTCCACATCACCCGCGGAACAGAGAAGGAGTAGTATGAGGGTGCGGCTAAAGGCTATCAGAACTGGTCGCCTAGAGCGTTGGGGACAGAGAATAAGAGGAGCAGGTTTCTGGGCATGGTAGAATATATTCAGGGCATAATGCGCAGACAGGGGTATGGTGGGGTGCGGGTACAGCGGAGGTAAGCCCAGGCACTGGGTGATGATGAGGGAGGTTGTATCTCTGGACATGCTGGTAGTAATGGGTGAGGTCACCGCATGTGTGGGAGGTGGGACAAAGGAGATATCAGGGGCGTGAAGAGTGGAACTAGGGGCTCCATTGTGAACTAAAACAATGATAACTAACCTGAACAACAGTATACAAGGCATATTGACATTTGAGAGAGACATACAGCGAGGCATACAGTAATCACAGGTGTTGAATTGGGAAAGCTAGCTAAAACAGTAGGTGAGACAACGGCTAATCAGCTAGCACAACAACAGCAGGTAAAATGGCGTAGACTAGGCAACGGGGCCAACAGATAGAACAAACAAGCAGAATGGAGTACCGTGATTAATGGACAGTCCAGCGTGCATCAGCTATGTAGCCAAGAGATCAGTGTCCAGGGGGCAGCGGTGGATGGGGCAGGGAAGCTGGCCTGGCGAGTGTTATCCAGGTTAAAAAAAGACTAACAATGACTAAATAGCTTGTAGCTAGTTAGCTGGTTAGCTTCTGGAGGTTCTTGAGTGTGTTCTAAAAATAAATAAATAAATAAATAATAGCGATTCCGTATCACATTGGGTGAGGCAGGTTTCCGGAAGGTATAAACAAATTAAAAGTCAAAAGAGATAGAAAGTAAATATGGGTCCGGTGAGCGTTCGAGACGCGGCGGTTAGCAGGCCTGTGCTAACAAGCTAACAGTTTGTAGGCCCGGGCTAGACAAGGTAGCAGTTAGCGGGCCGGAGCTGGACAAGCTAGCAGTTAGCAGGCCGAATTAGCAAGCAGGGAGATAGCGAGGGCTAGAGAGTTAGCCTTTGGGGGACGTCGCGATGGGGTGAGTCTGTTTATTCCTCTTCATGCGATGACATCGGTAGATCGGTCGTGGGCCCGGGTATTGTAGCTCAGGAGTAGCACAGGTGCTACGGCCGGGCTAGCTTCAAGCTAAGTGGGTGGAAACGCTAGCCAGGAGTAATCCGAGGTTGCGGTTTAGCTAGATAGCTAGTTGCTGAAAAATCCAGCTGAAAGATGTTCCGTTTGCGGTGGGAATCCGGGGATGAAAAATAAATAGGTCCGTTGTGCTCTGGTTAAAGTCGCGTTGTACGAACAGGCGAGAGCTTTCCGAACTACAGGTTAGCTGATGACCGGTTAGCTGGAGACCGCTAGCATACCCGCTGGTTAGCTGGCTAGCTTCAGTTGAGGGGTCCCGAAGTAAATATAAATACTTTAGGAAAAATAGCTACATTGGGTGAGTCGGGTTGCAGGAGAGTATTTGGAAGCTTAGGGTTTAGCAAAATGTTTTCAAAGAGATATGTGGAGAAAATATGTAAAAAACGAAAAATAAACGATATATACAGGGACACGACAGGACAGGACGACCTACTGCTACGCCATCTTGGGACGACGCCATCTTGGGACGACTTATACACACAAGTGTAAAGGGATAAAGAATATGTACATAAAGATATATGAATGAGTGATGGTACAGAACGGCATAGGCAAGATGTAGTAGATGGTATCGAGTACAGTATATGCAGTAGATGGTATCGAGTACAGTATATACATATGAGATGAGTAATGTAGGGTATGTAAACAAAGTGGCATAGTTTAACTAGGCAAGTCAGTCAAGAACAAATTCTTATTTTCAATGATGGCCTAGGAACAGTGGGTTAACTGCCTTGTTCAGGGGCAGAACAACAGATTTGTACCTTGTACCTTTGAACTTGCAACCTTTCGGTTATTAATCCAATGCTCTTACCACTAGGCTACACTGCCAGATGACTCAACATTATACACGTCAGCTACTACAGCGACTGAAATGACTGCAACACTTAAGAAAGAGCTGCAGTTAGTTTCGGAGTGGTTGGCAAGAAATAAGTAGATATTTCTAAAAACTAAAAGCATTGTATTTGTGACAAAACATTCACTAAACCCTGAACCTCAACTAAATCTTGTAATAAATAATATGTATATTGAGCAAGTTGAGGTGACTAAACTGCTTGGAGTAACTCTGGATTGTAAACTGTCATGGTCAAAACATATTGATACAACAGTAGCTAAGATTAGGAGAAGTCTGTCCATGATAAAGAGCTGCTCTACCTTCTTAACAACACTATCAACAAGGCAGGTCCTACAGACTAGTTTCTACCTTCTTAACAACACTATCAACAAGGCAGGTCCTACAGACTAGTTTCTACCTTCTTAACAACACTATCAACAAGGCAGGTCCTACAGGCCCTAGTTTCTACCTTCTTAACAACACTATCAACAAGGCAGGTCCTACAGGCCCTAGTTTCTACCTTCTTAACAACACTATCAACAAGGCAGGTCATACAGGCCCTAGTTTCTACCTTCTTAACAACACTATCAACAAGGCAGATCCTACAGGCCCTAGTTTCTACCTTCTTAACAACACTATCAACAAGGCAGGTCCTACAGACTAGTTTCTACCTTCTTAACAACACTATCAACAAGGCAGGTCCTACAGACTAGTTTCTACCTTCTTAACAACACTATCAACAAGGCAGGTCCTACAGACTAGTTTCTACCTTCTTAACAACACTATCAACAAGGCAGATCCTACAGACTCTAGTTTCTACCTTCTTAAGAACACTATCAACAAGGCAGGTCCTACAGACTAGTTTCTACCTTCTTAACAACACTATCAACAAGGCAGATCCTACAGACTCTAGTTTCTACCTTCTTAAGAACACTATCAACAAGGCAGGTCCTACAGACTAGTTTCTACCTTCTTAACAACACTATCAACAAGGCAGATCCTACAGGCCCTAGTTTCTACCTTCTTAACAACACTATCAACAAGGCAGGTCATACAGGCCCTAGTTTCTACCTTCATAACAACACTATCAACAAGGCAGGTCCTACAGGCCCTAGTTTCTACCTTCAAAACAACACTATCAACAAGGCAGGTCCTACAGACTCTAGTTTCTACCTTCATAACAACACTGTCAACAAGGCAGGTCCTACAGGCCCTAGTTTCTACTTTCATAACAACACTGTCAACAAGGCAGGTCCTACAGGCCCTAGTTTCTACCTTCATAACAACACTATCAACAAGGCAGGTCCTACAGGCCCTAGTTTTTCTACCTTCATAACAACACTATCAACAAGGCAGGTCCTACAGGCCCTAGTTTCTACCTTCATAACAACACTATCAACAAGGCAGGTCCTACAGACTCTAGTTTCTACCTTCATAACAACACTGTCAACAAGGCAGGTCCTACAGGCCCTAGTTTCTACTTTCATAACAACACTGTCAACAAGGCAGGTCCTACAGGCCCTAGTTTCTACCTTCATAACAACACTATCAACAAGGCAGGTCCTACAGGCCCTAGTTTTTCTACCTTCATAACAACACTATCAACAAGGCAGGTCCTACAGGCCCTAGTTTCTACCTTCATAACAACACTATCAACAAGGCTGGTCCTACAGACTCTAGTTTTGTTGCACCTGAACTACTATTCAGTCGTGTGGTCAGGTGCCACAAAGAGGGACTTAGGAAAATGACAATTGGCTCAGAACAGGGCAGCACGGCTGGCCCTTGGATGTGCACAGAGAGCTAACATTAATAATATGCATGTAATTCTCTCCTGCCTCAAAGTGGAGGAGAGTTTGACTTCATCACTAACTGTATTTGTGAGAGGTATTGACATGTTGAATGCACCGAGCTGTCTATATGAACTACTGGTGCACAGCTCGGATACCCATATATACCCCACAAGACATGCCACCAGAGGTCTCTTCACAATCCCCGTCGAGAACAGACTATGGGAGGCGCACAGTACTATATAGAGCCATGACTACATGGAACTCTATTCCACAGTACTACATAGAGACATGACTACATGGAACTCTATTCCACAGTACTACATAGAGCCATGACTACATGGAACTCTATTCCACAGTACTACATAGAGCCATGACTACATGGAACTCTATTCCACAGTACTACATAGAGACATGACTACATGGAACTCTATTTCACAGTACTACATAGAGACATGACTACATGGAACTCTATTTCACAGTACTACATAGAAACATGACTACATGGAACTCTATTCCACAGTACTACATAGAGCCATGACTACATGGAACTCTATTCCACAGTACTACATAGAGACATGACTACATGGAACTCTATTCCACAGTACTACATAGAGCCATGACTACATGGAACTCTATTCCACAGTACTACATAGAGCCATGACTACATGGAACTCTATTCCACAGTACTACATAGAGACATGACTACATGGAACTCTATTCCACAGTACTACATAGAGACATGACTACATGGAACTCTATTCCACAGTACTACATAGAGCCATGACTACATGGAACTCTATTCCACAGTACTACATAGAGCCATGACTACATGGAACTCTATTCCACAGTACTACATAGAGACATGACTACATGGAACTCTATTCCACAGTACTACATAGAGACATGACTACATGGAACTCTATTCCACAGTACTATATAGAGCCATGACTACATGGAACTCTATTTCACAGTACTACATAGAGCCATGACTACATGGAACTCTATTCCACAGTACTACATAGAGCCATGACTACATGGAACTCTATTCCACAGTACTACATAGAGCCATGACTACATGGAACTCTATTCCACAGTACTACATAGAGCCATGACTACATGGAACTCTATTCCACAGTACTACATAGAGCCATGACTACATGGAACTCTATTCCACAGTACTACATAGAGACATGACTACATGGAACTCTATTCCACAGTACTACATAGAGCCATGACTACATGGAACTCTATTCCACAGTACTACATAGAGCCATGACTACATGGAACTCTATTCCACAGTACTACATAGAGACATGACTACATGGAACTCTATTCCACAGTACTACATAGAGACATGACTACATGGAACTCTATTCCACAGTACTACATAGAGACATGACTACATGGAACTCTATTCCACAGTACTACATAGAGCCATGACTACATGGAACTCTATTCCACAGTACTACATAGAGTCATGACTACATGGAACTCTATTCCACAGTACTACATAGAGCCATGACTACATGGAACTCTATTCCACAGTACTACATAGAGCCATGACTACATGGAACTCTATTCCACATCAAAGAACTGATGCAAGAAGTAAAATCTGATTGAAAAACAGATAAAATACACCTTATGGAACAGCAGGGACTGTGAAGCAACACAAACAGACACAGACAAATGCATAAACACACACAATAACATATGCACTATTCACACACGTGCACATGAATTTTCTATTGTAGATATGTGATAGTGGTGGAGTAGGGGCCTGAGAGCACACCGTGTGTTGTGAAACCTGTGAATGTACATACTGTAGTGTTATTGTCACGTTCTGACCTTTATTTGCTTTGTTTTGTCTTTATGTAGTATGGTCATGGTGTGAGTTGGGATGGGCAGTCTATGTTTGTGTTTCTATGTTTGGTTTATGTTTCGGCCTAGTATGGTTCTCAATCAGAGGCAGGTGTCGTTAGTTGTCTCTGATTGAGAATCATACTTAAGTAGCCTGGGATTCACTGTTGGTTTGTGGGTGTTTATTTCCTGTGTCAGTGTTTGTGCCACACCGGACTGTTTCGTTTATAGTCACTTTGTGATTTTGTATTCTGTCGTGTTCAGTTTATACTATTAAAACATGGACACTTACGAAGCTGCGTTTTGGTCCGATCCCTGTTACTCCTCTTCAGACGAAGAGGAAATCTGCCGATACAGAAACACCCACCAACAGAGGACCAAGCGGCGTGGTAATGGGCAGCAGCAACAGCGGCCGAAGACACAGGACTCAAGGACTTGGGAGGAAATTCTAGACGGGAGAGGACCCTGGGCACAGCCAGGGGAATATCGCCGCCCCAAAGCAGAGCTGGAGGCAGCGAAGGCAGAGAGGCGCTGGTATGAGGAGGCAGCACGGTGGCGCGGCTGGAAGCCCAAGAGGCAGCCCCAAAAATTGTGTGGTTAAGCCAGGTAGGAGACCTGCGCCGACTTCCCGTGCTTACCGGAGAGCTAGAGGGACCGGGCAGGCACCGTGTTGTGCTGTGGAGTGCACGGTGTCTTGGGTGCGGGTGCATAGCCCAGTGCGGTACATCCCTGCTCCTCGTATCGGCCGGGCTAGAGTGGGCATCGAGCCCGGTGCCATGAATCCGGCTCTACGCATCTGGTCTCCAGTGCGTCTCCTTGGGCCGGCGTACATGGCACCAGCCTTACGCATGGTGTCCCCGGTTCGCCAGCACAGCCCAGTGTGGGCTATTCCACCTCGCCGCACTGGCCTGGCTACCGGGAACATTCAACCAGGTAAGGTTGGGCAGGCTCGGTGCTCAAGAGCTCCAGTGCGCCTGCACGGTCCAGTCTACCCAGTGCCACCTCCACGCACCAGCCCTCCGGTGGCAGCCCACTGCACCAGGCTGTCTCTCCGTTTTCTGCCTACAGGTGCTCCCGCCTTTCCAGCGCTGCCAGAGCCTTCCTCCTCTCCAGCGCTGCCAGAGCCTCCCGTCTGTCCAGAGCTGCCAGAGTCTCCCATCTGTCCTGAGCTGCCAGGGTCTCCCATCTGTCCTGAGCTGCCAGGGTCTCCCGTCTGTCCAGAGCTGCTAGGGTCTCCCGTCTGTCCTGAGCTGCCAGAGCCGCCAGCCAGCCAGGAGCTGCCAGAGCCACCAGCCAGCCAGGAGCTGCCAGAGCCGCCAGCCAGCCAGGAGCTGCCAGAGCCATCAGTCAGCCAGGATCTGCCAGAGCCGTCAGTCAGCCAGGCGATGCCAGAATCGCCCTTCACTCCGGAGCTGCCGGAGTCTCCCGCCTGTCCGGCGCTGCCGGAGGCGTCCTTCACTCCAGCGCTGTCTGAGTCTCCCGCCTATTCGGGACCCATTTCTAGGGTCCCCAGTCCAGGGTCGGTGGCGAGGGTCGCCGCTTTAAAGAGGCCACAGAGGCAGGCGAAGAGACGCACTAGAACTATGGTGAAGTGGGGTCCACGTCCCGCGCCAGAACCGCCACTGCGGACAGACACCCACCCAGACCCTCACCTATAGGTTCAGATTTTGTGGCCGGAGTCCGCACCTTTCGGTGGGGTACTGTCACGTTCTGACCTTTCTTTCCTTTGTTTTGTCTTTCATTAGTATGGTCAGGGCGTGAGTTGAGGTGGGCAGTCTATGTTTGTTTCTATGTTTGGTTTCTGTTTCAGCCTAGTATGGTTCTCAATCAGAGGCAGGTGTCGTTAGTTGTCTCTGATTGAGAATCATACTTAAGTAGCCCGGGTTTCACTGTTGGTTTGTGGGTGTTTGTTCCCTGTGTCAGTGTTTGTGCCACACCGGACTGTTTCGTTTATATTCACTTTGTGATTTTGTATTCTGTCGTGTTCAGTTTATACTATTAAAACATGGACACTTACCACGCTGCGTTTTGGTCCGATCCCTGTTACTCCTCTTCAGACGAAGAGAAAATCTGCCGATACAGTTATTAAAATTGTATAACTGCCTTAATTTTGCCGGACCCCAGGAATAGTAGCTGCTGCCTTGGCATATACAAATACTAATGTTCACTACAGACACCTAGACAACTTGAGGGTATTGTACCCAAAGACACAAGTTATAATGCTATATGTTATGACAGTCATATGTACAAAAAATGTTTACCCTTTATTTAACTTGGCAAGTCAGCTTAAGAACAAATGCTCTTTGGGACTCCCGATCATGGCCAGTTGTAATACAGCCCGGGATTGAACCAGGGTCTGTAGTGATGCCTTTCGCACTGAGATGCAGTGCCTTAGACTGCTGCCAACAAGAGCTCAGCATATATATGTGAGAACTACTTCA
This sequence comes from Oncorhynchus kisutch, assembly GCF_002021735.2. Taxonomy (NCBI): domain Eukaryota; kingdom Metazoa; phylum Chordata; class Actinopteri; order Salmoniformes; family Salmonidae; genus Oncorhynchus; species Oncorhynchus kisutch. Next base: position 86,823,488 of record NC_034188.2, on the reverse strand, counting down.
AGACTTGGAAAAGCATTCCTCATGAACCTGGTTGAGAGAATGCCAAGAGTGTGCAAAACTGTCATCAAGGCAAAGAGTAGCTACTTTTTGGGTACTACATGATTTCACATGTGTGATTTCATAGTTTTGATTTCTTCACTATTATTCTACAATGTAGAATATGGTACAAATTAATAAATCTTCTTAGAGCTAGGCCCCTTTTCTCCACTTCCTGTCTGAATGACGTGCCCAAAGTAAACTGACTGTCACTCAGGCCCAGAAGCTGGGATATGCATATAATTGGTAGAATTGGATGGAAAACACGTTGAAGTTTGTAAAAATGTTAAAATAAGGTATGAGACTATAACACAATTGATATGGCAGACGGAAATCCAAAGAAAAACCAGGCTGAGCTACCGGGCTCTTATAATGGAAAGCTATGGGTTCTATGTAATTCCAGCTCCCAGATTGCAATTCCTATGGCTTCCACTAGATGTCAACAGTCTTTGTTCATTGTTTCCATCTTGTTTCTTCAAAAACGAGCAAGAATTTAGAGTTTTGTACAAAGAGTCCCAGTTGAAAATCAGTCTGTCGGCACACAACAAAGAGCCTGCTAATTTTACATTTCTATTGAACATACTTTTTTCTGTATGAATCATGATAGTTTATTTAAATTTTTAGGATACCTGAGGATTAAGTAGAAATGTAGTTTGACTTGTTTGAACAAAGTTTAGCAGTAGCTTTTTGGACTCCTTTGTCTGCATGTTGAACAAGTGGATTACTGAAATCGATGGTGCCAACTAAACAGACTTTTTGGGATATAAAGAAGGATATTATCTAACAGAACGACCATTCATGTTGTAGCTGGGACCCTTGGGATTGAAAACAGAGGAAAACTTTCAAAGGTAAGGGATTTATTTAATCGCTATATGTGATTTTATGAAGCCTGTGCTGGTTGAATAATATGTTGATGTGGGGCGCCGTCCTCAAACAATAACATGGTATGCATTCGCTGTAAAGACTATTGTAAATCGGACAATGCAGTTAGATTAACAAGAATTTAAGCTTTTAAACGATATAAGATACTTGTATGTTCATAAATGTTTAATATGACAATTATTTATTTGAATTGCGAGCCCTCCAATTTCACCGGATGTTGTCAAAACAGGTGTCCCGCTAGCGGTCTGGGAGAGAGGAGTCTGAAACACTGTTTGACATGAAGGAATACATGCAGGGTAATGGCTTTGGTCATGCATAAGTGTGGTCACAAAAACATTAGATTTTCCTCCTCACAACATCTTCAACGGGTCTCCTTTTCCTAGCCTGTGGTTTGTCTAAGTACAGGGGTTCTCCTCGAGGACCCTGAGCCATTCCATATATTTAAACTATTCCACAGCTAGCACACCTGACTCAACTTATCAACTAATCATCGAGCGCTGAAATAGAGCAATCAGGAGAGTTAGTTCAATGTTGCAACAATGTTTGGGGGTCCCCGAGGAGAGTTCGTTCAGTGTTGCAACAATGATTGGGGGTCCCCGAGGAGAGTTAGTTCAGTGTTGCAACAATGATTGGGGGTCCCCGAGGAGGGGTCTGAGAACGATAGGATACTGTACAGATCGAGCTGATAGGATACTGTACAGATCAAGCTGATAGGATACTGTACACCTCAAGCTGATAGGATACTGTACACCTCAAACTGATAGGATACTGTACAGATCAAGCTGATGGGATAATGTACAGATCAAGCTGATAGGATACTGTACACCTCAAGCTGATAGGATACTGTACACCTCAAACTGATAGGATACTGTACAGATCAAGCTGATGGGATAATGTACAGATCAAGCTGATAGGATACTGTACAGATCAAGCTGATAGGATACTGTACAGATCAAGCTGATGGGATAATGTACAGATCAAGCTGATAGGATACTGTACAGATCAAGCTGATAGGATACTGTACAGATCAAGCTGATGGGATAATGTACAGATCAAGCTGATAGGATACTGTACAGATCAAGCTGATGGGATAATGTACAGATCAAGCTGATAGGATACTGTACAGAACAAGCTGATAGGATACTGTACAGATCAAGCTGATAGGATACTGTACAGAACAAGCTGATAGGATACTGTATACCTCAAGCTGATAGGATACTGTTCAGATCAAGCTGATAGGATACTGTACACCTCAAGCTGATAGGATACCCTACACCTGAATCTGATAGGATACAATACAGATCATTTGCATCCCTGGACTTTAGATCTCTCCTCCTGGTTTAACTATCAGCCCGTCCTTTCATCCAACGTATCTGCTATGGATTTCCATAGGTACTGTACCCCTCCACATCCATCCTGTATCTCCACCCTAGCCTGGATGTCTCTGACCATGAACACATCCTGGTTGATTTAGATTCATCTGTACCTCTTCAGACCCAAACTTTATGGAGTCTTTGTCTTGCCTCATCTGATCTGACAATGCAGGCCAGCCTGTTAATCTGAGGAGGAAGACAAGACTTGGTAGCTGATGAGTTGACCAGCGGGCCATTCCAGCTCTGTTGTGTCTTAGCTGTGCTGTGATTCTCTTGGCTCGGTCTCCTGGTCCTCCGCAGGCAGGATGTGGAGAGAAAACGTACACTAACGTCGAGACTCAAAAAGAACTGAGATGGACAAACTCCCAAAATGAACATAAGCATCTGTAATTGTTGACCAAACTACTGCCAGATGGGTCCAATGATCAGAGTGTTTTATCATGGCATTGTTTTATAACATGTGGAAACACAGAATTGATGAGCGGGGCGTGGAGAGGCTCAGTGCCGGCCCTGGAGTGGTCTGCCGTCTGCAGCCTGGCTGTTTGGAGACTGGTCCATGCATGGTCCTGGAGGAGCCCAAGGTCTACTGTGGAAGGGGACTTAACTATGCAGTATACGTGAGTGTGCGTATTTATGCATGTATGTGTGTATGTGTGTGTGCATAAGAGAGAGAGAGAGAGAGAGAGGGTTTGTGTATGTATACGCACCATCCATCTCTTCAACTGTGTGTGTGTGTGTGTGTGTGTGTGTGTGTGTGTGTGTGTGTGTGTGTGTGTGTGTGTGTGTGTGTGTGTGTGTGTGTGTGTGTGTGTGTGTGTGTGTGTGTGTGTGTGGTGGGGGGCAGGCAATGCCAATGATCCTGCACAGTTGAGAAGTTGGTTGGTACTGAACCATGGTCAGACACTACACCATCATCAGTGAATATCGCTCCTTTCAGACAAGGCTGCTCTGTTGGTCTGTCAGGCTCTATTGGATGGCTCTGTGACCGTGTGCTGGGTGAGTGGAGGATGGATGCAGACCAACACACCACCTAGCCTGCTTATTCACCTTCTGGCCAGAGGGTAGAGGTTAATCTGCCTCACAGGATGCTATGTTGTGTTGCTAACAGTCTAAAAACAGAAACGAGACAAGGCTGGTTGACACCTATCCAGTCAGTTGCCTTGTTACTGGTCACCACTATCCAATCAGTTACCTGGTTACTGCTCACCACTATCCAATCAGTTACCTTGTTACTGCTCACCACTATCCAATCAGTGACCTTGTTACTGCTCACCACTATCCAATCAGTTACCTTGTTACTGCTCACCACTATCCAGTCAGTTACCTTGTTACTGCTCACCACTATCCAATCAGTTACCTTGTTACTGCTCACCACTATCCAATCAGTTACCTTGTTACTGCTCACCACTATCCAGTCAGTTACCTTGTTACTGCTCACCACTATCCAATCAGTTACCTTGTTACTGCTCACCACTATCCAATCAGTTGCTTGGTTACTGCTCACCACTATCCAATCAGTTACCTTGTTACTGCTGACCACTATCCAGTCAGTTACCTTGTTACTGCTGACCACTATCCAATCAGTTACCTTGTTACTGTTGACCACTATCCAATCAGTTGCCTTGTTACTGCTCACCACTATCCAATCAGTTACCTTGTTCCTGTTGACCACTATCCAATCAGTTACCTTGTTACTGCTCACCACTATCACTGTCCAATCAGTTACCTTGTTACTGCTCATCACTATCACTATCCAATCAGTTACCTTGTTACTGCTCTCCACTATCCAGTCAGTTACCTTGTTACTGCTGACCACTATCCAATCAGTTACCTTGTTACTGCTCTCCACTATCCAATCAGTTACCCTGTTACTGCTGACCACTATCCAGTCAGGTACCTTGTTACTGCTCACCACTATCCAATCAGTTACCTTGTTACTGCTGACCACTATCCAGTCAGTTACCTTGTTACTGCTCACCACTATCACTGTCCAATCAGTTACCTTGTTACTGATCATCACTATCACTGTCCAATCAGTTACCTTGTTACTGCTCTCCACTATCCAGTCAGTTACCTTGTTACTGCTGACCACTATCCAATCAGTTACCTTGTTACTGCTGACCACTATCCAATCAGTTACCTTGTTACTGCTCTCCACTATCCAATCAGTTACCTTGTTACTTCTGACCACTATCCAATCAGTTACCTTGTTACTGCTCATCCACTATCACTATCCAATAAGTTACCTTGTTAAGGCTCACCACTATCCAATCAGTTACCTTGTTACTGTTCACCACTATCACTATCCAATCAGTTTCCTTGTTACTGCTCACCATTCTCACTATCCAATCAGCTACCTTGTTACTGCTCACCACTATCACTGTCCAATCAGGTACCTTGATACTGCTCACCACTATTCAATCAGTTACCTTGTTACTGCTCACCACTATCACTGTCCAATCAGTTACCTTGTTACTGCTCACCACTATCACTATCCAATCAGTTACCTTGTTACTGCTCACCACTATCCCTGTCCAATTAGTTACCTTGTTAAGGCTCACCACTATCCAATCAGTTACCTTGTTACTGTTCACCACTATCACTATCCAATCAGTTTCCTTGTTACTGCTCACCACTATCACTATCCAATCAGTTACCTTGTTACTGCTCACCACTATCACTGTCCAATCAGTTACCTTGTTAAGGCTCAGCACTATCCAATCAGTTACCATGTCACTGCACACCACTATCACTGTCCAATCAATTACCTTGTTACTGATCATCACTATCCAATCAGTTACCATGTCACTGCTCACCACTATCACTATCCAGTCAGTTACCTTGTCACTTCTCTTTAGTTTCCAATCAGTTTCTTTGTTACTGCTCATCACTGTCCAATCAGTTACCTTGTTACTGCTCACCACTATCACTATCCAATCAGTTACCTTGTTACTGCTCTCCACTATCCAGTCAGTTACCTTGTTACTGCTCTCCACTATCCAATCAGTTACCCTGTTACTGCTGACCACTATCCAGTCAGTTACCTTGTTACTGCTCTCCACTATCCAATCAGTTACCCTGTTACTGCTCACCACTATCCAATCAGTGACCTTGTTACTGCTCACCACTATCCAATCAGTTACCTTGTTACTGCTCACCACTATCCAGTCAGTTACCTTGTTACTGCTCACCACTATCCAATCAGTTACCTTGTTACTGCTCACCACTATCCAGTCAGTTACCTTGTTACTGCTCACCACTATCCAATCAGTTACCTTGTTACTGCTCACCACTATCCAATCAGTTGCTTGGTTACTGCTCACCACTATCCAATCAGTTACCTTGTTACTGCTGACCACTATCCAGTCAGTTACCTTGTTACTGCTCACCACTATCCAGTCAGTTACCTTGTTACTGCTCACCACTATCCAGTCAGTTACCTTGTTACTGCTCTCCACTATCCAATCAGTTACCTTGTTACTGCTCACCACTATCCAGTCAGTTACCTTGTTACTGCTCACCACTATCCAATCAGTTACCTTGTTACTGTTGACCACTATCCAATCAGTTACCTTGTTACTGCTCCCCACTATCACTGTCCAATCAGTTACCGTGTTACTGCTCACCACTATCACTATCCAATCGGTTACCTTGTTACTGCTCTCCACTATCCAGTCAGAGTACCTTGTTACTGCTCTCCACTATCCAATCAGTTACCCTGTTACTGCTGACCACTATCCAGTCAGGTACCTTGTTACTGCTCACCACTATCCAATCAGTTACCCTGTTACTGCTGACCACTATCCAGTCAGTTGCCTTGTTACTGGTCACCACTATCCAATCAGTTACCTGGTTACTGCTCACCACTATCCAATCAGTTACCTTGTTACTGCTCACCACTATCCAATCAGTGACCTTGTTACTGCTCACCACTATCCAATCAGTTACCTTGTTACTGCTCACCACTATCCAGTCAGTTACCTTGTTACTGCTCACCACTATCCAATCAGTTACCTTGTTACTGCTCACCACTATCCAATCAGTTGCTTGGTTACTGCTCACCACTATCCAATCAGTTACCTTGTTACTGCTGACCACTATCCAGTCAGTTACCTTGTTACTGCTGACCACTATCCAATCAGTTACCTTGTTACTGTTGACCACTATCCAATCAGTTGCCTTGTTACTGCTCACCACTATCCAATCAGTTACCTTGTTCCTGTTGACCACTATCCAATCAGTTACCTTGTTACTGCTCACCACTATCACTGTCCAATCAGTTACCTTGTTACTGCTCATCACTATCACTATCCAATCAGTTACCTTGTTACTGCTCTCCACTATCCAGTCAGTTACCTTGTTACTGCTGACCACTATCCAATCAGTTACCTTGTTACTGCTCTCCACTATCCAATCAGTTACCCTGTTACTGCTGACCACTATCCAGTCAGGTACCTTGTTACTGCTCACCACTATCCAATCAGTTACCTTGTTACTGCTGACCACTATCCAGTCAGTTACCTTGTTACTGCTCACCACTATCACTGTCCAATCAGTTACCTTGTTACTGATCATCACTATCACTGTCCAATCAGTTACCTTGTTACTGCTCTCCACTATCCAGTCAGTTACCTTGTTACTGCTGACCACTATCCAATCAGTTACCTTGTTACTGCTGACCACTATCCAATCAGTTACCTTGTTACTGCTCTCCACTATCCAATCAGTTACCTTGTTACTTCTGACCACTATCCAATCAGTTACCTTGTTACTGCTCATCCACTATCACTATCCAATCAGTTACCTTGTTAAGGCTCACCACTATCCAATCAGTTACCTTGTTACTGTTCACCACTATCACTATCCAATCAGTTTCCTTGTTACTGCTCACCATTCTCACTATCCAATCAGCTACCTTGTTACTGCTCACCACTATCACTGTCCAATCAGGTACCTTGATACTGCTCACCACTATTCAATCAGTTACCTTGTTACTGCTCACCACTATCACTGTCCAATCAGTTACCTTGTTACTGTTCACCACTATCACTATCCAATCAGTTTCCTTGTTACTGCTCACCACTATCACTATCCAATCAGTTACCTTGTTACTGCTCACCACTATCACTGTCCAATCAGTTACCTTGTTAAGGCTCAGCACTATCCAATCAGTTACCATGTCACTGCACACCACTATCACTGTCCAATCAATTACCTTGTTACTGATCATCACTATCCAATCAGTTACCATGTCACTGCTCACCACTATCACTATCCAGTCAGTTACCTTGTCACTTCTCTTTAGTTTCCAATCAGTTTCTTTGTTACTGCTCATCACTGTCCAATCAGTTACCTTGTTACTGCTCACCACTATCACTATCCAATCAGTTACCTTGTTACTGCTCTCCACTATCCAGTCAGTTACCTTGTTACTGCTCTCCACTATCCAATCAGTTACCCTGTTACTGCTGACCACTATCCAGTCAGTTACCTTGTTACTGCTCTCCACTATCCAATCAGTTACCCTGTTACTGCTCACCACTATCCAATCAGTGACCTTGTTACTGCTCACCACTATCCAATCAGTTACCTTGTTACTGCTCACCACTATCCAGTCAGTTACCTTGTTACTGCTCACCACTATCCAATCAGTTACCTTGTTACTGCTCACCACTATCCAGTCAGTTACCTTGTTACTGCTCACCACTATCCAATCAGTCACCTTGTTACTGCTCACCACTATCCAATCAGTTGCTTGGTTACTGCTCACCACTATCCAATCAGTTACCTTGTTACTGCTGACCACTATCCAGTCAGTTACCTTGTTACTGCTCACCACTATCCAGTCAGTTACCTTGTTACTGCTCACCACTATCCAGTCAGTTACCTTGTTACTGCTCTCCACTATCCAATCAGTTACCTTGTTACTGCTCACCACTATCCAGTCAGTTACCTTGTTACTGCTCACCACTATCCAATCAGTTACCTTGTTACTGTTGACCACTATCCAATCAGTTACCTTGTTACTGCTCCCCACTATCACTGTCCAATCAGTTACCGTGTTACTGCTCACCACTATCACTATCCAATCGGTTACCTTGTTACTGCTCTCCACTATCCAGTCAGAGTACCTTGTTACTGCTCTCCACTATCCAATCAGTTACCCTGTTACTGCTGACCACTATCCAGTCAGGTACCTTGTTACTGCTCACCACTATCCAATCAGTTACATTGTTACTGCTGACCACTATCCAGTCAGTTACCTTGTTACTGCTCACCACTATCACTGTCCAATCAGTTACCTTGTTACTGCTCTCCACTATCCAGTCAGTTACCTTGTTACTGCTGACCACTATCCAATCAGTTACCTTGTTACTGCTGACCACTATCCAATCAGTTACCTTGTTACTGCTCTCCACTATCCAATCAGTTACCCTGTTACTGCTGACCACTATCCAGTCAGGTACCTTGTTACTGCTCACCACTATCCAATCAGTTACCTTGTTACTGCTGACCACTATCCAGTCAGTTACCTTGTTACTGCTCACCACTATCACTGTCCAATCAGTTACCTTGTTACTGATCATCACTATCACTGTCCAATCAGTTACCTTGTTACTGCTCTCCACTATCCAGTCAGTTACCTTGTTACTGCTGACCACTATCCAATCAGTTACCTTGTTACTGCTGACCACTATCCAATCAGTTACCGTGATACTGCTCTCCACTATCCAATCAGTTACCTTGTTACTTCTGACCACTATCTAATCAGTTACCTTGTTACTGCTCATCCACTATCACTATCCAATCAGTTACCTTGTTAAGGCTCACCACTATCCAATCAGCTACCTTGTTACTGCTCACCACTATCACTGTCCAATCAGGTACCTTGATACTGCTCACCACTATTCAATCAGTTACCTTGTTACTGCTCACCACTATCACTGTCCAATCAGTTACCTTGTTACTGCTCACCACTATCACTATCCAATCAGTTACCTTGTTACTGCTCACCACTATCACTGTCCAATCAGTTACCTTGTTAAGGCTCAGCACTATCCAATCAGTTACCATGTCACTGCACACCACTATCACCTTCCAATCAATTACCTTGTTATTGATCATCACTATCCAATCAGTTACCATGTCACTGCTCACCACTATCACTATCCAGTCAGTTACCTTGTCACTTCTCTTTAGTTTCCAATCAGTTTCTTTGTTACTGCTCATCACTGTCCAATCAGTTACCTTGTTACTGCTCACCACTATCACTATCCAATCAGTTACCTTGTTACTGCTCTCCACTATCCAGTCAGTTACCTTGTTACTGCTCTCCACTATCCAATCAGTTACTCTGTTACTGCTGACCACTATCCAGTCAGTTACCTTGTTACTGCTCTCCACTATCCAATCAGTTACCCTGTTACTGCTCACCACTATCCAATCAGTGACCTTGTTACTGCTCACCACTATCCAATCAGTTACCTTGTTACTGCTCACCACTATCCAGTCAGTTACCTTGTTACTGCTCACCACTATCCAATCAGTTACCTTGTTACTGCTCACCACTATCCAATCAGTTGCTTGGTTACTGCTCACCACTATCCAATCAGTTACCTTGTTACTGCTGACCACTATCCAGTCAGTTACCTTGTTACTGCTCACCACTATCCAGTCAGTTACCTTGTTACTGCTCACCACTATCCAGTCAGTTACCTTGTTACTGCTCTCCACTATCCAATCAGTTACCTTGTCACTGCTCACCACTATCCAGTCAGTTACCTTGTTACTGCTCACCACTATCCAATCAGTTACCTTGTTACTGTTGACCACTATCCAATCAGTTACCTTGTTACTGCTCCCCACTATCCAGTCAGTTACCTTGTTACTGCTCACCAGAATCACTGTCCAATCAGTTACCTTGTTACTGATCATCACTATCACTGTCCAATCAGTTACCTTGTTACTGCTCTCCACTATCCAGTCAGTTACCTTGTTACTGCTGACCACTATCCAATCAGTTACCTTGTTACTGCTGACCACTATCCAATCAGTTACCTTGTTACTGCTCTCCACTATCCAATCAGTTACCTTGTTACTTCTGACCACTATCCAATCAGTTACCTTGTTACTGCTCATCCATTATCACTATCCAATCAGTTACCTTGTTAAGGCTCACCACTATCCAATCAGTTACCTTGTTACTGTTCACCACTATCACTATCCAATCAGTTTCCTTGTTACTGCTCACCATTCTCACTATCCAATCAGCTACCTTGTTACTGCTCACCACTATCACTGTCCAATCAGGTACCTTGATACTGCTCACCACTATTCAATCAGTTACCTTGTTACTGCTCACCACTATCACTGTCCAATCAGTTACCTTGTTACTGTTCACCACTATCACTATCCAATCAGTTTCCTTGTTACTGCTCACCACTATCACTATCCAATCAGTTACCTTGTTACTGCTCACCACTATCACTGTCCAATCAGTTACCTTGTTAAGGCTCAGCACTATCCAATCAGTTACCATGTCACTGCACACCACTATCACTGTCCAATCAATTACCTTGTTACTGATCATCACTATCCAATCAGTTACCATGTCACTGCTCACCACTATCACTATCCAGTCAGTTACCTTGTCACTTCTCTTTAGTTTCCAATCAGTTTCTTTGTTACTGCTCATCACTGTCCAATCAGTTACCTTGTTACTGCTCACCACTATCACTATCCAATCAGTTACCTTGTTACTGCTGACCACTATCCAGTCAGTTACCTTGTTACTGCTCACCACTATCCAGTCAGTTACCTTGTTACTGCTCACCACTATCCAGTCAGTTACCTTGTTACTGCTCTCCACTATCCAATCAGTTACCTTGTCACTGCTCACCACTATCCAGTCAGTTACCTTGTTACTGCTCACCACTATCCAATCAGTTACCTTGTTACTGTTGACCACTATCCAATCAGTTACCTTGTTACTGCTCCCCACTATCCAGTCAGTTACCTTGTTACTGCTCACCACTATCACTGTCCAATCAGTTACCTTGTTACTGATCATCACTATCACTGTCCAATCAGTTACCTTGTTACTGCTCTCCACTATCCAGTCAGTTACCTTGTTACTGCTGACCACTATCCAATCAGTTACCTTGTTACTGCTGACCACTATCCAATCAGTTACCTTGTTACTGCTCTCCACTATCCAATCAGTTACCTTGTTACTTCTGACCACTATCCAATCAGTTACCTTGTTACTGCTCATCCACTATCACTATCCAATCAGTTACCTTGGTAAGGCTCACCACTATCCAATCAGTTACCTTGTTACTGTTCACCACTATCACTATCCAATCAGTTTCCTTGTTACTGCTCACCATTCTCACTATCCAATCAGCTACCTTGTTACTGCTCACCACTATCACTGTCCAATCAGGTACCTTGATACTGCTCACCACTATTCAATCAGTTACCTTGTTACTGCTCACCACTATCACTGTCCAATCAGTTACCTTGTTACTGTTCACCACTATCACTATCCAATCAGTTTCCTTGTTACTGCTCACCACTATCACTATCCAATCATTTACCTTGATACTGCTCACCACTATTCAATCAGTTACCTTGTTACTGCTCACCACTATCACTGTCCAATCAGTTACCTTGTTACTGTTCACCACTATCACTGTCCAATCAATTACCTTGTTACTGATCATCACTATCCAATCAGTTACCATGTCACTGCTCACCACTATCACTATCCAGTCAGTTACCTTGTCACTTCTCTTTAGTTTCCAATCAGTTTCTTTGTTACTGCTCATCACTGTCCAATCAGTTACCTTGTTACTGCTCACCACTATCACTATCCAATCAGTTACCTTGTTACTGCTCTCCACTATCCAGTCAGTTACCTTGTTACTGCTCTCCACTATCCAATCAGTTACCCTGTTACTGCTGACCACTATCCAGTCAGTTACCTTGTTACTGCTCTCCACTATCCAATCAGTTACCCTGTTACTGCTCACCACTATCCAATCAGTGACCTTGTTACTGCTCACCACTATCCAATCAGTTACCTTGTTACTGCTCACCACTATCCAGTCAGTTACCTTGTTACTGCTCACCACTATCCAATCAGTTACCTTGTTACTGCTCACCACTATCCAGTCAGTTACCTTGTTACTGCTCACCACTATCCAATCAGTCACCTTGTTACTGCTCACCACTATCCAATCAGTTGCTTGGTTACTGCTCACCACTATCCAATCAGTTACCTTGTTACTGCTGACCACTATCCAGTCAGTTACCTTGTTACTGCTCACCACTATCCAGTCAGTTACCTTGTTACTGCTCACCACTATCCAGTCAGTTACCTTGTTACTGCTCTCCACTATCCAATCAGTTACCTTGTTACTGCTCACCACTATCCAGTCAGTTACCTTGTTACTGCTCACCACTATCCAATCAGTTACCTTGTTACTGTTGACCACTATCCAATCAGTTACCTTGTTACTGCTCCCCACTATCACTGTCCAATCAGTTACCGTGTTACTGCTCACCACTATCACTATCCAATCGGTTACCTTGTTACTGCTCTCCACTATCCAGTCAGAGTACCTTGTTACTGCTCTCCACTATCCAATCAGTTACCCTGTTACTGCTGACCACTATCCAGTCAGGTACCTTGTTACTGCTCACCACTATCCAATCAGTTACATTGTTACTGCTGACCACTATCCAGTCAGTTACCTTGTTACTGCTCACCATTATCACTGTCCAATCAGTTACCTTGTTACTGCTCTCCACTATCCAGTCAGTTACCTTGTTACTGCTGACCACTATCCAATCAGTTACCTTGTTACTGCTGACCACTATCCAATCAGTTACCTTGTTACTGCTCTCCACTATCCAATCAGTTACCCTGTTACTGCTGACCACTATCCAGTCAGGTACCTTGTTACTGCTCACCACTATCCAATCAGTTACCTTGTTACTGTTGACCACTATCCAATCAGTTACCTTGTTACTGCTCCCCACTATCCAGTCAGTTACCTTGTTACTGCTCACCAGAATCACTGTCCAATCAGTTACCTTGTTACTGATCATCACTATCACTGTCCAATCAGTTACCTTGTTACTGCTCTCCACTATCCAGTCAGTTACCTTGTTACTGCTGACCACTATCCAATCAGTTACCTTGTTACTGCTGACCACTATCCAATCAGTTACCTTGTTACTGCTCTCCACTATCCAATCAGTTACCTTGTTACTTCTGACCACTATCCAATCAGTTACCTTGTTACTGCTCATCCATTATCACTATCCAATCAGTTACCTTGTTAAGGCTCACCACTATCCAATCAGTTACCTTGTTACTGTTCACCACTATCACTATCCAATCAGTTTCCTTGTTACTGCTCACCATTCTCACTATCCAATCAGCTACCTTGTTACTGCTCACCACTATCACTGTCCAATCAGGTACCTTGATACTGCTCACCACTATTCAATCAGTTACCTTGTTACTGCTCACCACTATCACTGTCCAATCAGTTACCTTGTTACTGTTCACCACTATCACTATCCAATCAGTTTCCTTGTTACTGCTCACCACTATCACTATCCAATCAGTTACCTTGTTACTGCTCACCACTATCACTGTCCAATCAGTTACCTTGTTAAGGCTCAGCACTATCCAATCAGTTACCATGTCACTGCACACCACTATCACTGTCCAATCAATTACCTTGTTACTGATCATCACTATCCAATCAGTTACCATGTCACTGCTCACCACTATCACTATCCAGTCAGTTACCTTGTCACTTCTCTTTAGTTTCCAATCAGTTTCTTTGTTACTGCTCATCACTGTCCAATCAGTTACCTTGTTACTGCTCACCACTATCACTATCCAATCAGTTACCTTGTTACTGCTCTCCACTATCCAGTCAGTTACCTTGTTACTGCTCTCCACTATCCAATCAGTTACCCTGTTACTGCTCACCACTATCCAATCAGTTACCTTGTTACTGCTCACCACTATCCAGTCAGTTACCTTGTTACTGCTCACCACTATCCAATCAGTTGCTTGGTTACTGCTCACCACTATCCAATCAGTTACCTTGTTACTGCTGACCACTATCCAGTCAGTTACCTTGTTACTGCTCACCACTATCCAGTCAGTTACCTTGTTACTGCTCACCACTATCCAGTCAGTTACCTTGTTACTGCTCTCCACTATCCAATCAGTTACCTTGTCACTGCTCACCACTATCCAGTCAGTTACCTTGTTACTGCTCACCACTATCCAATCAGTTACCTTGTTACTGTTGACCACTATCCAATCAGTTACCTTGTTACTGCTCCCCACTATCCAGTCAGTTACCTTGTTACTGCTCACCACTATCACTGTCCAATCAGTTACCTTGTTACTGATCATCACTATCACTGTCCAATCAGTTACCTTGTTACTGCTCTCCACTATCCAGTCAGTTACCTTGTTACTGCTGACCACTATCCAATCAGTTACCTTGTTACTGCTGACCACTATCCAATCAGTTACCTTGTTACTGCTCTCCACTATCCAATCAGTTACCTTGTTACTTCTGACCACTATCCAATCAGTTACCTTGTTACTGCTCATCCACTATCACTATCCAATCAGTTACCTTGTTAAGGCTCACCACTATCCAATCAGTTACCTTGTTACTGTTCACCACTATCACTATCCAATCAGTTTCCTTGTTACTGCTCACCATTCTCACTATCCAATCAGCTACCTTGTTACTGCTCACCACTATCACTGTCCAATCAGGTACCTTGATACTGCTCACCACTATTCAATCAGTTACCTTGTTACTGCTCACCACTATCACTGTCCAATCAGTTACCTTGTTACTGTTCACCACTATCACTATCCAATCAGTTTCCTTGTTACTGCTCACCACTATCACTATCCAATCATTTACCTTGTTACTGCTCACCACTATCACTGTCCAATCAGTTACCTTGTTAAGGCTCAGCACTATCCAATCAGTTACCATGTCACTGCACACCACTATCACTGTCCAATCAATTACCTTGTTACTGATCATCACTATCCAATCAGTTACCATGTCACTGCTCACCACTATCACTATCCAGTCAGTTACCTTGTCACTTCTCTTTAGTTTCCAATCAGTTTCTTTGTTACTGCTCATCACTGTCCAATCAGTTACCTTGTTACTGCTCACCACTATCACTATCCAATCAGTTACCTTGTTACTGCTCTCCACTATCCAGTCAGTTACCTTGTTACTGCTCTCCACTATCCAATCAGTTACCCTGTTACTGCTGACCACTATCCAGTCAGTTACCTTGTTACTGCTCTCCACTATCCAATCAGTTACCCTGTTACTGCTCACCACTATCCAATCAGTGACCTTGTTACTGCTCACCACTATCCAATCAGTTACCTTGTTACTGCTCACCACTATCCAGTCAGTTACCTTGTTACTGCTCACCACTATCCAATCAGTTACCTTGTTACTGCTCACCACTATCCAGTCAGTTACCTTGTTACTGCTCACCACTATCCAATCATTCACATAGTTACTGCTCACCACTATCCAATCAGTTGCTTGGTTACTGCTCACCACTATCCAATCAGTTACCTTGTTACTGCTGACCACTATCCAGTCAGTTACCTTGTTACTGCTCACCACTATCCAGTCAGTTACCTTGTTACTGCTCACCACTATCCAGTCAGTTACCTTGTTACTGCTCTCCACTATCCAATCAGTTACCTTGTTACTGCTCACCACTATCCAGTCAGTTACCTTGTTACTGCTCACCACTATCCAATCAGTTACCTTGTTACTGTTGACCACTATCCAATCAGTTACCTTGTTACTGCTCCCCACTATCACTGTCCAATCAGTTACCGTGTTACTGCTCACCACTATCACTATCCAATCGGTTACCTTGTTACTGCTCTCCACTATCCAGTCAGAGTACCTTGTTACTGCTCTCCACTATCCAATCAGTTACCCTGTTACTGCTGACCACTATCCAGTCAGGTACCTTGTTACTGCTCACCACTATCCAATCAGTTACATTGTTACTGCTGACCACTATCCAGTCAGTTACCTTGTTACTGCTCACCATTATCACTGTCCAATCAGTTACCTTGTTACTGCTCTCCACTATCCAGTCAGTTACCTTGTTACTGCTGACCACTATCCAATCAGTTACCTTGTTACTGCTGACCACTATCCAATCAGTTACCTTGTTACTGCTCTCCACTATCCAATCAGTTACCCTGTTACTGCTGACCACTATCCAGTCAGGTACCTTGTTACTGCTCACCACTATCCAATCAGTTACCTTGTTACTGCTGACCACTATCCAGTCAGTTACCTTGTTACTGCTCACCACTATCACTGTCCAATCAGTTACCTTGTTACTGATCATCACTATCACTGTCCAATCAGTTACCTTGTTACTGCTCTCCACTATCCAGTCAGTTACCTTGTTACTGCTGACCACTATCCAATCAGTTACCTTGTTACTGCTGACCACTATCCAATCAGTTACCTTGATACTGCTCTCCACTATCCAATCAGTTACCTTGTTACTTCTGACCACTATCTAATCAGTTACCTTGTTACTGCTCATCCGCTATCACTATCCAATCAGTTACCTTGTTAAGGCTCACCACTATCCAATCAGCTACCTTGTTACTGCTCACCACTATCACTGTCCAATCAGGTACCTTGATACTGCTCACCACTATCCAATCAGTTACCTTGTTACTGCTCTCCACTATCCAATCAGTTACCCTGTTACTGCTGACCACTATCCAGTCAGGTACCTTGTTACTGCTCACCACTATCCAATCGGTTACCCTGTTACTGCTGACCACTATCCAGTCAGTTGCCTTGTTACTGGTCACCACTATCCAATCAGTTACCTGGTTACTGCTCACCACTATCCAATCAGTTACCTTGTTACTGCTCACCACTATCCAATCAGTGACCTTGTTACTGCTCACCACTATCCAATCAGTTACCTTGTTACTGCTCACCACTATCCAGTCAGTTACCTTGTTACTGCTCACCACTATCCAATCAGTTACCTTGTTACTGCTCACCACTATCCAATCAGTTGCTTGGTTACTGCTCACCACTATCCAATCAGTTACCTTGTTACTGCTGACCACTATCCAGTCAGTTACCTTGTTACTGCTGACCACTATCCAATCAGTTACCTTGTTACTGTTGACCACTATCCAATCAGTTGCCTTGTTACTGCTCACCACTATCCAATCAGTTACCTTGTTCCTGTTGACCACTATCCAATCAGTTACCTTGTTACTGCTCACCACTATCCAATCAGTTACCTTGTTCCTGTTGACCACTATCCAATCAGTTACCTTGTTACTGCTCACCACTATCACTGTCCAATCAGTTACCTTGTTACTGCTCATCACTATCACTATCCAATCAGTTACCTTGTTACTGCTCTCCACTATCCAGTCAGTTACCTTGTTACTGCTGACCACTATCCAATCAGTTACCTTGTTACTGCTCTCCACTATCCAATCAGTTACCCTGTTACTGCTGACCACTATCCAGTCAGGTACCTTGTTACTGCTCACCACTATCCAATCAGTTACCTTGTTACTGCTGACCACTATCCAGTCAGTTACCTTGTTACTGCTCACCACTATCACTGTCCAATCAGTTACCTTGTTACTGATCATCACTATCACTGTCCAATCAGTTACCTTGTTACTGCTCTCCACTATCCAGTCAGTTACCTTGTTACTGCTGACCACTATCCAATCAGTTACCTTGTTACTGCTGACCACTATCCAATCAGTTACCTTGTTACTGCTCTCCACTATCCAATCAGTTACCTTGTTACTTCTGACCACTATCCAATCAGTTACCTTGTTACTGCTCATCCACTATCACTATCCAATCAGTTACCTTGTTAAGGCTCACCACTATCCAATCAGTTACCTTGTTACTGTTCACCACTATCACTATCCAATCAGTTTCCTTGTTACTGCTCACCATTCTCACTATCCAATCAGCTACCTTGTTACTGCTCACCACTATCACTGTCCAATCAGGTACCTTGATACTGCTCACCACTATTCAATCAGTTACCTTGTTACTGCTCACCACTATCACTGTCCAATCAGTTACCTTGTTACTGTTCACCACTATCACTATCCAATCAGTTTCCTTGTTACTGCTCACCACTATCACTATCCAATCAGTTACCTTGTTACTGCTCACCACTATCACTGTCCAATCAGTTACCTTGTTAAGGCTCAGCACTATCCAATCAGTTACCATGTCACTGCACACCACTATCACTGTCCAATCAATTACCTTGTTACTGATCATCACTATCCAATCAGTTACCATGTCACTGCTCACCACTATCACTATCCAGTCAGTTACCTTGTCACTTCTCTTTAGTTTCCAATCAGTTTCTTTGTTACTGCTCATCACTGTCCAATCAGTTACCTTGTTACTGCTCACCACTATCACTATCCAATCAGTTACCTTGTTACTGCTCTCCACTATCCAATCAGTTACCCTGTTACTGCTCACCACTATCCAATCAGTTACCTTGTTACTGCTCACCACTATCCAGTCAGTTACCCTTGTTACTGCTCACCACTATCCAATCAGTTGCTTGGTTACTGCTCACCACTATCCAATCAGTTACCTTGTTACTGCTGACCACTATCCAGTCAGTTACCTTGTTACTGCTCACCACTATCCAGTCAGTTACCTTGTTACTGCTCACCACTATCCAGTCAGTTACCTTGTTACTGCTCTCCACTATCCAATCAGTTACCTTGTCACTGCTCACCACTATCCAGTCAGTTACCTTGTTACTGCTCACCACTATCCAATCAGTTACCTTGTTACTGTTGACCACTATCCAATCAGTTACCTTGTTACTGCTCCCCACTATCCAGTCAGTTACCTTGTTACTGCTCACCACTATCACTGTCCAATCAGTTACCTTGTTACTGATCATCACTATCACTGTCCAATCAGTTACCTTGTTACTGCTCTCCACTATCCAGTCAGTTACCTTGTTACTGCTGACCACTATCCAATCAGTTACCTTGTTACTGCTGACCACTATCCAATCAGTTACCTTGTTACTGCTCTCCACTATCCAATCAGTTACCTTGTTACTTCTGACCACTATCCAATCAGTTACCTTGTTACTGCTCATCCACTATCACTATCCAATCAGTTACCTTGTTAAGACTCACCACTATCCAATCAGTTACCTTGTTACTGTTCACCACTATCACTATCCAATCAGTTTCCTTGTTACTGCTCACCATTCTCACTATCCAATCAGCTACCTTGTTACTGCTCACCACTATCACTGTCCAATCAGGTACCTTGATACTGCTCACCACTATTCAATCAGTTACCTTGTTACTGCTCACCACTATCACTGTCCAATCAGTTACCTTGTTACTGTTCACCACTATCACTATCCAATCAGTTTCCTTGTTACTGCTCACCACTATCACTATCCAATCATTTACCTTGTTACTGCTCACCACTATCACTGTCCAATCAGTTACCTTGTTAAGGCTCAGCACTATCCAATCAGTTACCATGTCACTGCACACCACTATCACTGTCCAATCAATTACCTTGTTACTGATCATCACTATCCAATCAGTTACCATGTCACTGCTCACCACTATCACTATCCAGTCAGTTACCTTGTCACTTCTCTTTAGTTTCCAATCAGTTTCTTTGTTACTGCTCATCACTGTCCAATCAGTTACCTTGTTACTGCTCACCACTATCACTATCCAATCAGTTACCTTGTTACTGCTCTCCACTATCCAGTCAGTTACCTTGTTACTGCTCTCCACTATCCAATCAGTTACCCTGTTACTGCTGACCACTATCCAGTCAGTTACCTTGTTACTGCTCTCCACTATCCAATCAGTTACCCTGTTACTGCTCACCACTATCCAATCAGTGACCTTGTTACTGCTCACCACTATCCAATCAGTTACCTTGTTACTGCTCACCACTATCCAGTCAGTTACCTTGTTACTGCTCACCACTATCCAATCAGTTACCTTGTTACTGCTCACCACTATCCAGTCAGTTACCTTGTTACTGCTCACCACTATCCAATCAGTCACCTTGTTACTGCTCACCACTATCCAATCAGTTGCTTGGTTACTGCTCACCACTATCCAATCAGTTACCTTGTTACTGCTGACCACTATCCAGTCAGTTACCTTGTTACTGCTCACCACTATCCAGTCAGTTACCTTGTTACTGCTCACCACTATCCAGTCAGTTACCTTGTTACTGCTCTCCACTATCCAATCAGTTACCTTGTTACTGCTCACCACTATCCAGTCAGTTACCTTGTTACTGCTCACCACTATCCAATCAGTTACCTTGTTACTGTTGACCACTATCCAATCAGTTACCTTGTTACTGCTCCCCACTATCACTGTCCAATCAGTTACCGTGTTACTGCTCACCACTATCACTATCCAATCGGTTACCTTGTTACTGCTCTCCACTATCCAGTCAGAGTACCTTGTTACTGCTCTCCACTATCCAATCAGTTACCCTGTTACTGCTGACCACTATCCAGTCAGGTACCTTGTTACTGCTCACCACTATCCAATCAGTTACATTGTTACTGCTGACCACTATCCAGTCAGTTACCTTGTTACTGCTCACCATTATCACTGTCCAATCAGTTACCTTGTTACTGCTCTCCACTATCCAGTCAGTTACCTTGTTACTGCTGACCACTATCCAATCAGTTACCTTGTTACTGCTGACCACTATCCAATCAGTTACCTTGTTACTGCTCTCCACTATCCAATCAGTTACCCTGTTACTGCTGACCACTATCCAGTCAGGTACCTTGTTACTGCTCACCACTATCCAATCAGTTACCTTGTTACTGCTGACCACTATCCAGTCAGTTACCTTGTTACTGCTTTCCACTATCCAATCAGTTACCCTGTTACTGCTCACCACTATCCAATCAGTGACCTTGTTACTGCTCACCACTATCCAATCAGTTACCTTGTTACTGCTCACCACTATCCAGTCAGTTACCTTGTTACTGCTCACCACTATCCAATCAGTTACCTTGTTACTGCTCACCACTATCCAGTCAGTTACCTTGTTACTGCTCACCACTATCCAATCAGTCACCTTGTTACTGCTCACCACTATCCAATCAGTTGCTTGGTTACTGCTCACCACTATCCAATCAGTTACCTTGTTACTGCTGACCACTATCCAGTCAGTTACCTTGTTACTGCTCACCACTATCCAGTCAGTTACCTTGTTACTGCTCACCACTATCCAGTCAGTTACCTTGTTACTGCTCTCCACTATCCAATCAGTTACCTTGTTACTGCTCACCACTATCCAGTCAGTTACCTTGTTACTGCTCACCACTATCCAATCAGTTACCTTGTTACTGTTGACCACTATCCAATCAGTTACCTTGTTACTGCTCCCCACTATCACTGTCCAATCAGTTACCGTGTTACTGCTCACCACTATCACTATCCAATCGGTTACCTTGTTACTGCTCTCCACTATCCAGTCAGAGTACCTTGTTACTGCTCTCCACTATCCAATCAGTTACCCTGTTACTGCTGACCACTATCCAGTCAGGTACCTTGTTACTGCTCACCACTATCCAATCAGTTACATTGTTACTGATGACCACTATCCAGTCAGTTACCTTGTTACTGCTCACCATTATCACTGTCCAATCAGTTACCTTGTTACTGCTCTCCACTATCCAGTCAGTTACCTTGTTACTGCTGACCACTATCCAATCAGTTACCTTGTTACTGCTGACCACTATCCAATCAGTTACCTTGTTACTGCTCTCCACTATCCAATCAGTTACCCTGTTACTGCTGACCACTATCCAGTCAGGTACCTTGTTACTGCTCACCACTATCCAATCAGTTACCTTGTTACTGCTGACCACTATCCAGTCAGTTACCTTGTTACTGCTCACCACTATCACTGTCCAATCAGTTACCTTGTTACTGATCATCACTATCACTGTCCAATCAGTTACCTTGTTACTGCTCTCCACTATCCAGTCAGTTACCTTGTTACTGCTGACCACTATCCAATCAGTTACCTTGTTACTGCTGACCACTATCCAATCAGTTACCTTGATACTGCTCTCCACTATCCAATCAGTTACCTTGTTACTTCTGACCACTATCTAATCAGTTACCTTGTTACTGCTCATCCACTATCACTATCCAATCAGTTACCTTGTTAAGGCTCACCACTATCCAATCAGCTACCTTGTTACTGCTCACCACTATCACTGTCCAATCAGGTACCTTGATACTGCTCACCACTATCCAATCAGTTACCTTGTTACTGCTCTCCACAATCCAATCAGTTACCCTGTTACTGCTGACCACTATCCAGTCAGGTACCTTGTTACTGCTCACCACTATCCAATCGGTTACCCTGTTACTGCTGACCACTATCCAGTCAGTTGCCTTGTTACTGGTCACCACTATCCAATCAGTTACCTGGTTACTGCTCACCACTATCCAATCAGTTACCTTGTTACTGCTCACCACTATCCAATCAGTGACCTTGTTACTGCTCACCACTATCCAATCAGTTACCTTGTTACTGCTCACCACTATCCAGTCAGTTACCTTGTTACTGCTCACCACTATCCAATCAGTTACCTTGTTACTGCTCACCACTATCCAATCAGTTGCTTGGTTACTGCTCACCACTATCCAATCAGTTACCTTGTTACTGCTGACCACTATCCAGTCAGTTACCTTGTTACTGCTGACCACTATCCAATCAGTTACCTTGTTACTGTTGACCACTATCCAATCAGTTGCCTTGTTACTGCTCACCACTATCCAATCAGTTACCTTGTTCCTGTTGACCACTATCCAATCAGTTACCTTGTTACTGCTCACCACTATCACTGTCCAATCAGTTACCTTGTTACTGCTCATCACTATCACTATCCAATCAGTTACCTTGTTACTGCTCTCCACTATCCAGTCAGTTACCTTGTTACTGCTGACCACTATCCAATCAGTTACCTTGTTACTGCTCTCCACTATCCAATCAGTTACCCTGTTACTGCTGACCACTATCCAGTCAGGTACCTTGTTACTGCTCACCACTATCCAATCAGTTACCTTGTTACTGCTGACCACTATCCAGTCAGTTACCTTGTTACTGCTCACCACTATCACTGTCCAATCAGTTACCTTGTTACTGATCATCACTATCACTGTCCAATCAGTTACCTTGTTACTGCTCTCCACTATCCAGTCAGTTACCTTGTTACTGCTGACCACTATCCAATCAGTTACCTTGTTACTGCTGACCACTATCCAATCAGTTACCTTGTTACTGCTCTCCACTATCCAATCAGTTACCTTGTTACTTCTGACCACTATCCAATCAGTTACCTTGTTACTGCTCATCCACTATCACTATCCAATCAGTTACCTTGTTAAGGCTCACCACTATCCAATCAGTTACCTTGTTACTGTTCACCACTATCACTATCCAATCAGTTTCCTTGTTACTGCTCACCATTCTCACTATCCAATCAGCTACCTTGTTACTGCTCACCACTATCACTGTCCAATCAGGTACCTTGATACTGCTCACCACTATTCAATCAGTTACCTTGTTACTGCTCACCACTATCACTGTCCAATCAGTTACCTTGTTACTGTTCACCACTATCACTATCCAATCAGTTTCCTTGTTACTGCTCACCACTATCACTATCCAATCAGTTACCTTGTTACTGCTCACCACTATCACTGTCCAATCAGTTACCTTGTTAAGGCTCAGCACTATCCAATCAGTTACCATGTCACTGCACACCACTATCACTGTCCAATCAATTACCTTGTTACTGATCATCACTATCCAATCAGTTACCTTGTTACTGCTGACCACTATCCAGTCAGTTACCTTGTTACTGCTGACCACTATCCAATCAGTTACCTTGTTACTGTTGACCACTATCCAATCAGTTGCCTTGTTACTGCTCACCACTATCCAATCAGTTACCTTGTTCCTGTTGACCACTATCCAATCAGTTACCTTGTTACTGCTCACCACTATCACTGTCCAATCAGTTACCTTGTTACTGCTCATCACTATCACTATCCAATCAGTTACCTTGTTACTGCTCTCCACTATCCAGTCAGTTACCTTGTTACTGCTGACCACTTTCCAATCAGTTACCTTGTTACTGCTCTCCACTATCCAATCAGTTACCCTGTTACTGCTGACCACTATCCAGTCAGGTACCTTGTTACTGCTCACCACTATCCAATCAGTTACCTTGTTACTGCTGACCACTATCCAGTCAGTTACCTTGTTACTGCTCACCACTATCACTGTCCAATCAGTTACCTTGTTACTGATCATCACTATCACTGTCCAATCAGTTACCTTGTTACTGCTCTCCACTATCCAGTCAGTTACCTTGTTACTGCTGACCACTATCCAATCAGTTACCTTGTTACTGCTGACCACTATCCAATCAGTTACCTTGTTACTGCTCTCCACTATCCAATCAGTTACCTTGTTACTTCTGACCACTATCCAATCAGTTACCTTGTTACTGCTCATCCACTATCACTATCCAATCAGTTACCTTGTTAAGGCTCACCACTATCCAATCAGTTACCTTGTTACTGTTCACCACTATCACTATCCAATCAGTTTCCTTGTTACTGCTCACCATTCTCACTATCCAATCAGCTACCTTGTTACTGCTCACCACTATCACTGTCCAATCAGGTACCTTGATACTGCTCACCACTATTCAATCAGTTACCTTGTTACTGCTCACCACTATCACTGTCCAATCAGTTACCTTGTTACTGTTCACCACTATCACTATCCAATCAGTTTCCTTGTTACTGCTCACCACTATCACTATCCAATCAGTTACCTTGTTACTGCTCACCACTATCACTGTCCAATCAGTTACCTTGTTAAGGCTCAGCACTATCCAATCAGTTACCATGTCACTGCACACCACTATCACTGTCCAATCAATTACCTTGTTACTGATCATCACTATCCAATCAGTTACCATGTCACTGCTCACCACTATCACTATCCAGTCAGTTACCTTGTCACTTCTCTTTAGTTTCCAATCAGTTTCTTTGTTACTGCTCATCACTGTCCAATCAGTTACCTTGTTACTGCTCACCACTATCACTATCCAATCAGTTACCTTGTTACTGCTCTCCACTATCCAGTCAGTTACCTTGTTACTGCTCTCCACTATCCAATCAGTTACCCTGTTACTGCTGACCACTATCCAGTCAGTTACCTTGTTACTGCTCTCCACTATCCAATCAGTTACCCTGTTACTGCTCACCACTATCCAATCAGTGACCTTGTTACTGCTCACCACTATCCAATCAGTTACCTTGTTACTGCTCACCACTATCCAGTCAGTTACCTTGTTACTGCTCACCACTATCCAATCAGTTACCTTGTTACTGCTCACCACTATCCAGTCAGTTACCTTGTTACTGCTCACCACTATCCAATCAGTCACCTTGTTACTGCTCACCACTATCCAATCAGTTGCTTGGTTACTGCTCACCACTATCCAATCAGTTACCTTGTTACTGCTGACCACTATCCAGTCAGTTACCTTGTTACTGCTCACCACTATCCAGTCAGTTACCTTGTTACTGCTCACCACTATCCAGTCAGTTACCTTGTTACTGCTCTCCACTATCCAATCAGTTACCTTGTTACTGCTCACCACTATCCAGTCAGTTACCTTGTTACTGCTCACCACTATCCAATCAGTTACCTTGTTACTGTTGACCACTATCCAATCAGTTACCTTGTTACTGCTCCCCACTATCACTGTCCAATCAGTTACCGTGTTACTGCTCACCACTATCACTATCCAATCGGTTACCTTGTTACTGCTCTCCACTATCCAGTCAGAGTACCTTGTTACTGCTCTCCACTATCCAATCAGTTACCCTGTTACTGCTGACCACTATCCAGTCAGGTACCTTGTTACTGCTCACCACTATCCAATCAGTTACATTGTTACTGCTGACCACTATCCAGTCAGTTACCTTGTTACTGCTCACCACTATCACTGTCCAATCAGTTACCTTGTTACTGCTCTCCACTATCCAGTCAGTTACCTTGTTACTGCTGACCACTATCCAATCAGTTACCTTGTTACTGCTGACCACTATCCAATCAGTTACCTTGTTACTGCTCTCCACTATCCAATCAGTTACCCTGTTACTACTGACCACTATCCAGTCAGGTACCTTGTTACTGCTCACCACTATCCAATCAGTTACCTTGTTACTGCTGACCACTATCCAGTCAGTTACCTTGTTACTGCTCACCACTATCACTGTCCAATCAGTTACCTTGTTACTGATCATCACTATCACTGTCCAATCAGTTACCTTGTTACTGCTCTCCACTATCCAGTCAGTTACCTTGTTACTGCTGACCACTATCCAATCAGTTACCTTGTTACTGCTGACCACTATCCAATCAGTTACCTTGATACTGCTCTCCACTATCCAATCAGTTACCTTGTTACTTCTGACCACTATCTAATCAGTTACCTTGTTACTGCTCATCCACTATCACTATCCAATCAGTTACCTTGTTAAGGCTCACCACTATCCAATCAGCTACCTTGTTACTGCTCACCACTATCACTGTCCAATCAGGTACCTTGATACTGCTCACCACTATTCAATCAGTTACCTTGTTACTGCTCACCACTATCACTGTCCAATCAGTTACCTTGTTACTGCTCACCACTATCACTATCCAATCAGTTACCTTGTTACTGCTCACCACTATCACTGTCCAATCAGTTACCTTGTTAAGGCTCAGCACTATCCAATCAGTTACCATGTCACTGCACACCACTATCACTGTCCAATCAATTACCTTGTTATTGATCATCACTATCCAATCAGTTACCATGTCACTGCTCACCACTATCACTATCCAGTCAGTTACCTTGTCACTTCTCTTTAGTTTCCAATCAGTTTCTTTGTTACTGCTCATCACTGTCCAATCAGTTACCTTGTTACTGCTCACCACTATCACTATCCAATCAGTTACCTTGTTACTGCTCTCCACTATCCAGTCAGTTACCTTGTTACTGCTCTCCACTATCCAATCAGTTACCCTGTTACTGCTGACCACTATCCAGTCAGTTACCTTGTTACTGCTCTCCACTATCCAATCAGTTACCCTGTTACTGCTCACCTTGTTACTATCCAATCAGTTACCTTGTTACTGCTGACCACTATCCAGTCAGTTACCTTGTTACTGCTCACCACTATCCAGTCAGTTACCTTGTTACTGCTCACCACTATCCAGTCAGTTACCTTGTTACTGCTCTCCACTATCCAATCAGTTACCTTGTCACTGCTCACCACTATCCAGTCAGTTACCCTGTCACTGCACACCACTATCACTGTCCAATCAATTACCTTGTTACTGATCATCACTATCCAATCAGTTACCATGTCACTGCTCACCACTATCACTATCCAGTCAGTTACCTTGTCACTTCTCTTTAGTTTCCAATCAGTTTCTTTGTTACTGCTCATCACTGTCCAATTAGTTACCTTGTTACTGCTCACCACTATCACTATCCAATCAGTTACCTTGTTACTGCTCTCCACTATCCAGTCAGTTACCTTGTTACTGCTCTCCACTATCCAATCAGTTACCCTGTTACTGCTCACCACTATCCAATCAGTTACCTTGTTACTGCTCACCACTATCCAGTCAGTTACCTTGTTACTGCTCACCACTATCCAATCAGTTGCTTGGTTACTGCTCACCACTATCCAATCAGTTACCTTGTTACTGCTGACCACTATCCAGTCAGTTACCTTGTTACTGCTCACCACTATCCAGTCAGTTACCTTGTTACTGCTCACCACTATCCAGTCAGTTACCTTGTTACTGCTCTCCACTATCCAATCAGTTACCTTGTCACTGCTCACCACTATCCAGTCAGTTACCTTGTTACTGCTCACCACTATCCAATCAGTTACCTTGTTACTGTTGACCACTATCCAATCAGTTACCTTGTTACTGCTCCCCACTATCCAGTCAGTTACCTTGTTACTGCTCACCACTATCACTGTCCAATCAGTTACCTTGTTACTGATCATCACTATCACTGTCCAATCAGTTACCTTGTTACTGCTCTCCACTATCCAGTCAGTTACCTTGTTACTGCTGACCACTATCCAATCAGTTACCTTGTTACTGCTGACCACTATCCAATCAGTTACCTTGTTACTGCTCTCCACTATCCAATCAGTTACCTTGTTACTTCTGACCACTATCCAATCAGTTACCTTGTTACTGCTCATCCACTATCACTATCCAATCAGTTACCTTGTTAAGGCTCACCACTATCCAATCAGTTACCTTGTTACTGTTCACCACTATCACTATCCAATCAGTTTCCTTGTTACTGCTCACCATTCTCACTATCCAATCAGCTACCTTGTTACTGCTCACCACTATCACTGTCCAATCAGGTACCTTGATACTGCTCACCACTATTCAATCAGTTACCTTGTTACTGCTCACCACTATCACTGTCCAATCAGTTACCTTGTTACTGTTCACCACTATCACTATCCAATCAGTTTCCTTGTTACTGCTCACCACTATCACTATCCAATCATTTACCTTGTTACTGCTCACCACTATCACTGTCCAATCAGTTACCTTGTTAAGGCTCAGCACTATCCAATCAGTTACCATGTCACGGCACACCACTATCACTGTCCAATCAATTACCTTGTTACTGATCATCACTATCCAATCAGTTACCATGTCACTGCTCACCACTATCACTATCCAGTCAGTTACCTTGTCACTTCTCTTTAGTTTCCAATCAGTTTCTTTGTTACTGCTCATCACTGTCCAATCAGTTACCTTGTTACTGCTCACCACTATCACTATCCAATCAGTTACCTTGTTACTGCTCTCCACTATCCAGTCAGTTACCTTGTTACTGCTCTCCACTATCCAATCAGTTACCCTGTTACTGCTGACCACTATCCAGTCAGTTACCTTGTTACTGCTCTCCACTATCCAATCAGTTACCCTGTTACTGCTCACCACTATCCAATCAGTGACCTTGTTACTGCTCACCACTATCCAATCAGTTACCTTGTTACTGCTCACCACTATCCAGTCAGTTACCTTGTTACTGCTCACCACTATCCAATCAGTTACCTTGTTACTGCTCACCACTATCCAGTCAGTTACCTTGTTACTGCTCACCACTATCCAATCAGTCACCTTGTTACTGCTCACCACTATCCAATCAGTTGCTTGGTTACTGCTCACCACTATCCAATCAGTTACCTTGTTACTGCTGACCACTATCCAGTCAGTTACCTTGTTACTGCTCACCACTATCCAGTCAGTTACCTTGTTACTGCTCACCACTATCCAGTCAGTTACCTTGTTACTGCTCTCCACTATCCAATCAGTTACCTTGTTACTGCTCACCACTATCCAGTCAGTTACCTTGTTACTGCTCACCACTATCCAATCAGTTACCTTGTTACTGTTGACCACTATCCAATCAGTTACCTTGTTACTGCTCCCCACTATCACTGTCCAATCAGTTACCGTGTTACTGCTCACCACTATCACTATCCAATCGGTTACCTTGTTACTGCTCTCCACTATCCAGTCAGAGTACCTTGTTACTGCTCTCCACTATCCAATCAGTTACCCTGTTACTGCTGACCACTATCCAGTCAGGTACCTTGTTACTGCTCACCACTATCCAATCAGTTACATTGTTACTGCTGACCACTATCCAGTCAGTTACCTTGTTACTGCTCACCATTATCACTGTCCAATCAGTTACCTTGTTACTGCTCTCCACTATCCAGTCAGTTACCTTGTTACTGCTGACCACTATCCAATCAGTTACCTTGTTACTGCTGACCACTATCCAATCAGTTACCTTGTTACTGCTCTCCACTATCCAATCAGTTACCCTGTTACTGCTGACCACTATCCAGTCAGGTACCTTGTTACTGCTCACCACTATCCAATCAGTTACCTTGTTACTGCTGACCACTATCCAGTCAGTTACCTTGTTACTGCTCACCACTATCACTGTCCAATCAGTTACCTTGTTACTGATCATCACTATCACTGTCCAATCAGTTACCTTGTTACTGCTCTCCACTATCCAGTCAGTTACCTTGTTACTGCTGACCACTATCCAATCAGTTACCTTGTTACTGCTGACCACTATCCAATCAGTTACCTTGATACTGCTCTCCACTATCCAATCAGTTACCTTGTTACTTCTGACCACTATCTAATCAGTTACCTTGTTACTGCTCATCCACTATCACTATCCAATCAGTTACCTTGTTAAGGCTCACCACTATCCAATCAGCTACCTTGTTACTGCTCACCACTATCACTGTCCAATCAGGTACCTTGATACTGCTCACCACTATTCAATCAGTTACCTTGTTACTGCTCACCACTATCACTGTCCAATCAGTTACCTTGTTACTGCTCACCACTATCACTATCCAATCAGTTACCTTGTTACTGCTCACCACTATCACTGTCCAATCAGTTACCTTGTTAAGGCTCAGCACTATCCAATCAGTTACCATGTCACTGCACACCACTATCACTGTCCAATCAATTACCTTTTTATTGATCATCACTATCCAATCAGTTACCATGTCACTGCTCACCACTATCACTATCCAGTCAGTTACCTTGTCACTTCTCTTTAGTTTCCAATCAGTTTCTTTGTTACTGCTCATCACTGTCCAATCAGTTACCTTGTTACTGCTCACCACTATCACTATCCAATCAGTTACCTTGTTACTGCTCTCCACTATCCAGTCAGTTACCTTGTTACTGCTCTCCACTATCCAATCAGTTACCCTGTTACTGCTGACCACTATCCAGTCAGTTACCTTGTTACTGCTCTCCACTATCCAATCAGTTACCCTGTTACTGCTCACCACTATCCAATCAGTGACCTTGTTACTGCTCACCACTATCCAATCAGTTACCTTGTTACTGCTCACCACTATCCAGTCAGTTACCTTGTTACTGCTCACCACTATCCAATCAGTTACCTTGTTACTGCTCACCACCATCCAATCAGTTGCTTGGTTACTGCTCACCACTATCCAATCAGTTACCTTGTTACTGCTGACCACTATCCAGTCAGTTACCTTGTTACTGCTCACCACTATCCAGTCAGTTACCTTGTTACTGCTCACCACTATCCAGTCAGTTACCTTGTTACTGCTCTCCACTATCCAATCAGTTACCTTGTTACTGCTCACCACTATCCAGTCAGTTACCTTGTTACTGCTCACCACTATCCAATCAGTTACCTTGTTACTGTTGACCACTATCCAATCAGTTACCTTGTTACTGCTCCCCACTATCACTGTCCAATCAGTTACCGTGTTACTGCTCACCACTATCACTATCCAATCAGTTACCTTGTTACTGCTCTCCACTATCCAGTCAGTTACCTTGTTACTGCTCTCCACTATCCAATCAGTTACCCTGTTACTGCTGACCACTATCCAGTCAGGTACCTTGTTACTGCTCACCACTATCCAATCAGTTACATTGTTACTGCTGACCACTATCCAGTCAGTTACCTTGTTACTGCTCACCACTATCACTGTCCAATCAGTTACCTTGTTACTGCTCTCCACTATCCAGTCAGTTACCTTGTTACTGCTCTCCACTATCCAATCAGTTACCCTGTTACTGCTGACCACTATCCAGTCAGTTACCTTGTTACTGCTCTCCACTATCCAATCAGTTACCCTGTTACTGCTCACCACTATCCAATCAGTGACCTTGTTACTGCTCACCACTATCCAATCAGTTACCTTGTTACTGCTCACCACTATCCAGTCAGTTACCTTGTTACTGATCACCACTATCCAATCAGTTACCTTGTTACTGCTCACCACTATCCAATCAGTTGCTTGGTTACTGCTCACCACTATCCTATCAGTTACCTTGTTACTGCTGACCACTATCCAGTCAGTTACCTTGTTACTGTTGACCACTATCCAGTCAGTTACCTTGTTACTGCTCACCACTATCCAATCAGTTACCTTGTTACTGCTGACCACTATCCAGTCAGTTACCTTGTTACTGCTGACCACTATCCAGTCAGTTACCTTGTTACTGCTGACCACTATCCAGTCAGTTACCTTGTTACTGCTCTCCACTATCCAATCATTTACCTTGTTACTGCTCACCACTATCCAGTCAGTTACCTTGTTACTGCTCACCACTGTCCAGTCAGTTACCTTGTTACTGCTCTCCACTATCCAATCAGTTACCTTGTTACTGTTGACCACTATCCAATCAGTTACCTTGTTACTGCTGACCACTATCCAGTCAGTTACCTTGTTACTGCTCTCCACTATCCAATCAGTTACCTTGTTACTGCTCACCACTATCCAATCAGTTACCTTGTTACTGTTGACCACTATCCAATCAGTTACCTTGTTACTGCTCACCACTATCACTGTCCAATCAGTTACCTTGTTACTGCTCTCCACTATCACTATCCAATCAGTTACCTTGTTACTGCTCTCCACTATCCAGTCAGTTACCTTGTTACTTCTCTCCACTATCCAGTCAGTTACCTTGTTACTGCTCTCCACTATCCAATCAGTTACCCTGTTACTGCTGACCACTATCCAGTCAGGTACCTTGTTACTGCTCACCACTATCCAATCAGTTACATTGTTACTGCTGACCACTATCCAGTCAGTTACCTTGTTACTGCTCACCACTATCACTGTCCAATCAGTTACCTTGTTACTGATCATCACTATCACTGTCCAATCAGTTACCTTGTTACTGCTCACCACTATCCAGTCAGTTACCTTGTTACTGCTGACCACTATCACTGTCCAATTAGTTACCTTGTTAAGGCTCACCACTATTCAATCAGTTACCTTGTTACCGCTCACCACTATCACTGTCCAATCAGGTACCTTGTTAAGGCTCAGCACTATCCAATCAGTTACCATGTCACTGCACACCACTATCACTGTCCAATCAGTTACCTTGTTACTGATCATCACTATCCAATCAGTTACCATGTCACTGCTCACCACTATCACTATCCAATCAGTCACCTTGTCACTGCTCATTGATGAAAGGAGATGAGGAGCTATTGATAAACAACAGGATTCGAACTCCATTTGGAATTCAGTGTGTTTACCAACATTAACACTAAAAGCAAACTGTTCCATATCTGTTTTAATTCACACCTGCTTTTAATAGACTGATCCCCCCCCCCCCCCACCCACCAAACTTCCATCAGATGCGGAGAGAGAGAGTGTTTGTGTAAGTATGAGTGTGCTCTCACACCTTCTATTGTTAACAAAAACACACCCTCTCCTGGGGGGTTTCATATGACCTAAACTATATCTACTTATGGTTTTCTACAGCTAGCCAGCTTCAGTTAGCTTCACATTCCAGCTCAGGCTTCATCTGGATTTTGCTCGTCTGCCTGCCGCTGACTGTAGCATGACTAGGTGTGCTTATCAATTCTGACTGTAGCATGGCTAGGTGTTCTTATCAATTCTGACTGTAGCATGGCTAGGTGTGCTTATCAATTCTGACTGTAGCATGGCTAGGTGTGCTTATCAATTCTGACTGTAGCATGGCTAGGTGTGCTTATCAATTCTGACTGTAGCATGGCTAGGTGTGCTTATCAATTCTGACTGTAGCATGGCTAGGTGTGCTTATCAATTCTGACTGTAGCATGGCTAGGTGTGCTTATCAATTCTGACTGTAGCATGGCTAGGTGTGCTTATCAATTCTGACTGTAGCATGGCTAGGTGTGCTTATCAATTCTGACTGTAGCATGGCTAGGTGTGCTTATCAATTCACAACCACCTTTTGTTTTTTATTAAGTCATACAAAAGTGTTACATTGCATTATGTCTTTTATATATATATATATTACTAAATGTATAATGTGATATATTTTAACATGACCATTTGATTAATAAAACATGTAGGCCTTTTTCATCAAATGAAGGGGATGATGATGCAATCTTTTGCAAGAGGGAGGGAATCTGATTTCATTTGTCCACAACTCACTAACTCCTCCAACCTGCTTTCTGGGACTCTGATCTTTATAGTCTCCCAAAAGCATCATTATCACCATTCTCATTCCTCTCCTGTGAGAGGATGGCTGTGTGAGCCAGATACAGGCTGAAAGGTTGGAACAACATCTCCCCAAGTGGTAATGCTTTTAACAAAGCCCCCCACCAAACTCCCCTCAGATGTGGAGAGACACTATTCGCACATCGTTACAACACTGTATACAGTGAAATGTCTTTATTCTATTGTGAGTGTAATGTTTACTGTTCTTTTTTGTTGTTTATTTCACTATTGTTTATTATCTACTTGACTTGCATTGGCAATGTTAACATATCTAGTCAGTTACCTTGTTACTAATCTTCAGCATCCAATCAGTTACCTTGTTACTGCTCACCACTGTCACTATCCAATCAGTTACCTTGTTACTGCTCACCACTGTCCAGTCAGTTACCTTGTTACTGCTCTTCAGCATCCAATCAGTTACCTTGTTGTTGCTCTTCAGCATCCAATCAGTTACCTTGTTACTGCTCTTCAGCATCCAATAAGATACCTTGTCACTGCTCATCCACTGTCACTATCCAATCAGTTACCATGTCACTGCTCATCACTGTCCAGTCATTTACCTTGTTACTGCTCACTACTATCCAATCAGTTACCTTGTTACTGCTCACCACTATCACTATCCAATCAGTTACCTTGTTACCGGTCATCACTATCACGATCCAGTCAGTTACCTCGTTACTGGTCATCACTCTCCCTCAGGAGTGGAGTGGGTGTGTTTTTGTTTACACAAACACTCTCTCTCCGCATCTGAGGGGAGTTTTGGTGGGTGGTTGAGGTCAGTCTATTAAAAGCAGGTGTGAATTCAAAACGACATGAAACAGTTTGCTTTTAGTGTTTTTGTTGGTAAACACACTGAATTCCAAATTAATTTCTTCAAATGGAGTTGTTGGCTCACCTTCAGGAGCTACAACAACAACACACCCCTCTCCTCATCGTTATGTCTGGTGGAATAAAATAACCTCCCAAGTGGTAGAGGAACTGCTTTTAATAGAGACTCTGCATGCAGAATTCTGCAAAAATATCCCCCTTCTACAACATAAAACACCAAATAATGCATGCAGAGCAGAAATAGGCCGATACCCGCTAATTATCAAAATCCAGAAAAGAGCTGTTAACTCTTGAAGCTAGGGGGCACTATTTTTATGTTTGGAAAAATAACGTTCCCAAAGTAAACGGCCTATTTCCCAGGACCAGATGCTAGAATATGCATATAATTGACAGCTTAGGATAGAAAACACTCTAAAGTTTCCAAAACTGTAAAAATATTGTCTGTGAGTATAACATAACTGATATTGCAGGCGAAAGCCTGAGGAAAATCCAATCAAGAAGTGACTCTTATTTTGAAACCCCTGTGTTCCTATGCATCCCTATTGCCCATTGAAAAGGATATCAACCAGATTCCTTTTTATATGGCTTCCCTAAGGTATCAACAGCCTTTAGACGTAGTTTCAGGCTTTTATTTTGAAGAATGAGCGTGAACGACCACATTGCGTAAGTGGACAGGTGGGGGCTCTCAGGGTGATTTGTGCGCAAAAGAGAGAGGCAGCCATTGTTACTCCCGGTCCTAGTGAAAAGCCAACTGTCCCGGTTGATATATTATCGAATAGATATTTGAAAAACACCTTAAGGATTGATTATAAAAAACGTTTGACATGTTTCTGTCGACAATTTTTGTCTGCGTTGTCATGACCGCTCTTTCCGGTGGATTCCTGAGCATAACGCACCAAACTAACAGAGGTATTTGGATATATAAAAATATCTTTATGGAACAAAAGGAACATTTGTTGTCTAACTGGGAGTCTCGTGAGTGAAAACATCCGAAGATCATCAAAGGTAAACTATTAATTTGATTGCTTTTCTGATTTTCGTGACCAAGTTACCAGATGCTAGGTGTACTTATTGTTTTGTTATGCTATCGATAAACTTACACAAACGCTTGTATTGCTTTCGCTATAAAGCATAATTTCAATATCTGAGATGACAGGGTGATTAACAAAAGGCGAAGCTGTGTTTCGCTATATTTCAGTTGTGATTTCATGAATATGAATATTTTCTAGTAATATTATTTGACTGTTGCGCTATGCTATTCAGCGTTGCTGATGACAAATATACCGGATCCGGGATGGGTGGTTCTAAAATCCCTACAACCACCTAAAAGGAAGCGATTCCCAAACCCTTCCATAGCAAAGCCATCACCTACAAAAATATTAACCTGGAGAAGAGGCCCCTAAGCAAGCTGGTCCTGGGGCTCTGTTCACAAACACAAACAGACTCCACAAAGCCCCAGGACAGCAACACAATTAGACCCAACCAAATCATGAGAAAACAAAAAGATAATTACTTGACAAATTGGAAAGAATAACAAAAAAAACAGCGCAAACTAGAATGCTATTTGGCCCTAAACTTAGAGTACACAGTGGCAGAATACCTGACCACTGTGACTGACTCAAACTTAAGGAAAGCTTTGACTATGTACAGACTCAGTGAGCATAGCCTTGCTATTGAGAAAGGCCGCCGTAGGCAGACCTGGCTCTCAAGGTTTATGACAGTCATAAATACCTCTCCCCTCCTTTTCCTCTCTCTACCCTACTGATGTGACTATCGAAAATCCCTTGGTTAACATAGAGATTCTGGGAACATCTGAAGGTGGGGGGAAATGAACCATATTTTGGTAATCCAACCAGTTGAACATATGCGTTGGTACTTAATGAATATGATGTCAGTTCGGTTGACATCTGAGACATTCTCATCAATGATAGGATTACATCAACTGTACAGTGGAAAGTCTACACATTGTAGTTATCAGATTCACATGGAATTGTTGTGCAATTTAAATGTTTTAACATGACAGTATTTGTGAAAAGATTAAAGGTAATTTTAGCTTCTAAAATGTGAGGATTGGGTTTTCATTAATGAATTAGGGCCGACTTAGTGGCCCACCCACGTGAAGAGACATTGGTTATAAACTATGAAAGACACCCTCCTCTCCCTTCCTATATAAAGCCTTGACGACAATATGACTTCCTGTCCCGGGTACATTAGGATGACGATCCGATGTCAGAAGGATTCAGATAATAACTACAGAACGAAGCCAACCTCAGCGTGAGCTTTGGTTGCGAATGGTATGAACTTTGAACTCTGATTCACTCCAGCCGCCAAGTGTGGACTGGGAAAGGACAGACAGAGTATACCGTTTACCACACAATGACGTTACTAAAACGGGTACAGTTTACCACCAGAGACGCTCTGCAAAGAATGGAGGAACTCTTGGGCAACTCAGCCTTCCATTTACCACCAACCTATTGAAGTGCAGCTCAGAGTAAATATTCATTGCATTTTCCTTTTCCAAATCGGCGGCAATTTAGAATGCATAAGATCCTGTATTTACGATAGCACAGCTTCTTCCTTTGTTCCTCAGTCATCCCGCTCTTTCACTCAAACCCAATACTCTTTTCTTTGGGTAACCAGCTGTCATATCTGTTCCATCCGCTAGGGATGTTTTCCTTCATGACGTAATTTGTAATCAATGTATGATTCATTCTGTGTATATGTAATTCTGTGTGATTAGTTAGGTATTTAGTAAATAAATAATTAAACCCAATTTTGCATTGCTGATTCAACTTGTTAGCCAGGGTTCATGAAGATAACCAAGAATTTACAACTTTCAGATGAGACTGAAAGAAGGTGACGATTAATATTGACTGCTATTGATGTAAAATATTACTAGGTCTTTAAGAGTTTGTTCGGAAGATAACAGCTCTATAAATATTATTTCGTGTGAACACTTCCCTCAAAATGAGGTGGAAACTAAACTGTACTTCCTAACCTCCTGCCAAATATATGACCATATTAGAGACACATATTTCCCTCAGATTACACAGATCCACAAAGAATTTGAAAACAAACCCGATTTTGATAAACTCCCATATCTACTGGGTGAAATACCACGGTGTGCCATCACAGGAGCAAGATTTGTGACCTGTTGCCACAAGAAAAGGGCAACTAGTGAAGAACAAACACCATTGTAAATACAACCCATATTTATGCTTATTTATTATTTATTATTTTGGAACTTCTGCGAGTTTAATGTTTATTTTTATTGTTTATTTCACTTTTGTATATTATCTACTTCGCTTGCTTTGGCAATGTTAACATATGTTTCCCATGCCAGTAAAGCCGGTTGAATTGAATTGAAATGAATTGAATTGAATTGAGAGAGTGTGTGAAAGTATGAGCACGTCCACTCCCACACGTCCGTTAGCTACAACAACAACGACACACCCCTCTCCTGATTTTCATGGCTGGAGGAATAACAACACCGCCCAAGGGCTTGAGGAACTACTTAGCACTGTTTACAATATTTGTTTATCCTATTGGTGTCTTGAGAGCACCTTGCAAATGAGAATATTCATCTGAAGGTGTTTTGCCCATACAAATGTGATATGTAAAGTTTCTAAGCCTCTCATACCAGACTAGCTCAAAGGGTAACACAGCTTGCAGTGGTTGATGTTGATCTTGAAACTAAACAGGAGATTGGTGTGAACACAGGAAATAATCCCTCTGTGTGGATTTTGATTGGGCAATGCAGTCACTGTTTACAAAGGAGAGTTCAGACAGCGTTACCACGGTAACGCATTTTATTATTGAGATAACAGATATTGTCTGTCGCCCTACAAATCAAGCTCTACTCATTAAACTGGATGGTGTCTATCACAGTGCCAACAACTTTGTCACCAAAGCCCCATATACAACCCACCACTGCGACATGTATGCTCTCATTGGCTGGCCCTCGCTACATATTCGCCGCCAAAACCACTGGCTCCAGGTCATCTATAAGTTTTTGCTAGGTAAAGCCCTGCCTTATCTCAGCTCACTGGTCACCATAGCAACACCCACCCGTAGCACGCGCTCCCAGCAGGTATATTTCACTGGTCCTCCCTAAAGCCAACACTTTCTTTGGCCGCCTTTCCTTCCAGTTCTCTGCTGCTAATGACTGGAACGAATTACAAAAATCACTGAAGCTGGAGTCTCATATCTCCCTCTCTAACTTTAAGCATCAGCTGTCAGAGCAGCTTACCGATCACTGTACCTGTACACAGCCAATCTGTAAGTAGCCCACCCAACTACCTCATCCCCATATTGTTACTTATCCTCTTGCTCTTTTGCACCCCAGTATCTCTACTTGCACATCATCATCTGTACATCTGTCAGTGTTCATACTAAATTGTAATTATTTTGCCACTACGGCCTATTTATTGCCTTTACCTCCCTACTCTTCTACATTTGCACACACTGTATACAGATTATTATATTGTGTAATTGACTGTACATTTGTTTATGTGTAACTCTGTGTTGTTGTGTGTGTCGCACTGTTTTGCTTTGTCTTGGCCAGGTCGCAGTTGTAAACAAGAACTTGTTCTCAAGTGGCCTTTCTGGTTAAATAAAGGAGAAATAAAATGTTTAAAAAAAGAACAAAAGCTCATAGTCATACTTACAGAGGGGAGTCGTGTTAAAGTGTAACTATATAAAGTCACCCTGACAGGCTCAGATGGTAAAGCATGGTGCTTGCAACACTAGGATGATAGGCTCCGTTCCTGGGGTCACCAATTTGTAACACGGAGAACCCATTGAATAACCCTTTTTGGTTCCAGGTATAAGCTTTTTTGAGTTTCACGCAGAACCCTTTACTCAAGGTTCTACATGGAAACTAAAATAGTTTTAACACAAACCAAAAAAGGGTTCTCCTAACAGTGTTTCAGGGAGTAGAAGAAATGTGAGGGAAGTTGTCAGCTGTTCCACTGAACTCTGTTTAACCACAGGAAACTCCATCTCAAACACAATCTCCTAACCTCCCCCTACACTCTACGAAAAAATATGCTATCTAGAACCTAAAGGGTTCTTCGGCTGTCCCATAGGAGAACCCTTTGAAGAAACCTTTTTGGTTTGAATTCCATGTTACACAGAAGGTTCCCTTTACACAGAAGGTTCTACATGGAACCCCAAATAGTTTTACCTGGAACCAGAATTGTTTCTCCTATGGGGACAGCCAAAGAAATCTTTTCACTAAGAGTTTTTCAGGGAGTAGAAGAAATGTGAGTGAAATGCATGACCTGTTGCACAGAGAAAACCACTAACGACCACTTCCCCTCTTTCCTGTGTCCCTGACGGTGATATAGAGGGAGGGCTGTGGTTCGTAGATTGATGTGTTTGTGTGTGTGTGTGTGTGTGTGTGTGTGTGTGTGTGTGTGTGTGTGTGTGTGTGTGTGTGTGTGTGTGTGTGTGTGTGTGTGTGTGTGTGTGTGTGTGTGTGTGTGTGTGTGTGTGTGTGTGTGTGTGTGTGTGTGTGTTTCAATCACTACTTCTGTATTTCTGAGAATTAAATGAAAAAGTGAAAGATAAAGGCTTTCAGAACAGTTTCATTCTTCACTTGTGTATTTTTGCTGAGTCACAGTGTGGCCCAACCAGAGGCTTCCAGCTCCAACAGCAGTCCAACCACAGTCCAACCACAGTTCAACAGCAGTCTAACAGCAGTCTAACAGCAGTCCAACAGCAGTCTAACAGCAGTCTAACAGCAGTCCAACAGCAGTCCAACCACAGTCAACAGCAGTCCAACAGCAGTCTAACAGCAGTCTAACAGCAGTCCAACCACAGTCCAACAGCAGTCCAACCACAGTCCAACAGCAGTCCAACAGCAGTCTAACAGCAGTCCAACAGCAGTCCAACCACAGTCCAACCACAGTCCAACAGCAGTCTAACAGCAGTCTAACAGCAGTCTAACAGAAGTCCAACCACAGTCCAACAGCAGTCCAACAGCAGTCCAACCACAGTCCAACCACAGTCCAACAGCAGTCTAACAGCAGTCTAACAGCAGTCCAACCACAGTCCA
Organism: Oncorhynchus kisutch; assembly: GCF_002021735.2. Classification (NCBI taxonomy): domain Eukaryota; kingdom Metazoa; phylum Chordata; class Actinopteri; order Salmoniformes; family Salmonidae; genus Oncorhynchus; species Oncorhynchus kisutch. Next base: position 86,781,973 of record NC_034188.2, on the reverse strand, counting down.
ACCACAGTCCAACCACAGTCCAACAGCAGTCCAACAGCAGTCCAACCACAGTGCAACATCAGTCCAACCACAGTCCAACCACAGTCCAACAGCAGTCTAACAGCAGTCTAACAGCAGTCTAACAGCAGTCCAATCACAGTCCAACCACAGTCCAACAGCAGTACAACCACAGTCCAACAGCAGTCCAACAGCAGTCCAACCACAGTCCAACAGTAGTCTAACAGCAGTCCAACCACAGTCCAACCACAGTCCAACAGCAGTCTAACAGCAGTCCAACCACAGTCCAACCACAGTCCAACCACAGTCCAACAGCAGTCCAACAGCAGTCCAACCACAGTCCAACAGCAGTCCAACAGCAGTCTAACAGCAGTCCAACAGCAGTCCAACCACAGTCCAACAGCAGTCTAACAGCAGTCTAACAGCAGTCTAACAGCAGTCTAACAGAAGTCCAACCACAGTCCAACCACAGTCCAACAGCAGTCTAACAGCGGTCTAACAGCAGTCCAACAGCAGTCTAACAGCAGTCCAACAGCAGTCCAACCACAGTCCAACAGCAGTCTAACAGCAGTCTAACAGCAGTCTAACAGCAGTCCAACCACAGTCCAACCACCGTCCAACAGCAGTCCAACCACAGTCCAACAGCAGTCCAACAGCAGTCCAACAGCAGTCCAACCACAGTCCAACCACAGTCCAACAGCAGTCTAACAGCAGTCTAACAGCAGTCTAACAGAAGTCCAACCACAGTCCAACAGCAGTCCAACAGCAGTCCAACCACAGTCCAACCACAGTCCAACAGCAGTCTAACAGCAGTCTAACAGCAGTCCAACCACAGTCCAACCACAGTCCAACCACAGTCCAACCGCAGTCCAACAGCAGTCCAACAGCAGTCCAACATCAGTCCAACCACAGTCCAACCACAGTCCAACAGCAGTCTAACAGCAGTCTAACAGCAGTCTAACAGCAGTCCAACCACAGTCCAACCACAGTCCAACAGCAGTACAACCACAGTCCAACAGCAGTCCAACCACAGTCCAACAGCAGTCTAACAGTAGTCTAACAGCAGTCCAACAGCAGTCCAACCACAGTCCAACCACAGTCCAACAGCAGTCTAACAGCAGTCTAACAGCAGTCCAACCACAGTCCAACCACAGTCCAACAGCAGTCCAACCACAGTCCAACAGCAGTCCAACAGCAGTCTAACAGCAGTCCAACAGCAGTCCAACCACAGTCCAACCACAGTCCAACAGCAGTCTAACAGCAGTCTAACAGCAGTCTAACAGAAGTCCAACCACAGTCCAACAGCAGTCTAACAGCAGTCTAACAGCAGTCTAACAGCAGTCCAACAGCAGTCCAACCACAGTCCAACCACAGTCCAACAGCAGTCTAACAGCAGTCCAACAGCAGTCCAACAGCAGTCCAACAGCAGTCCAACCACAGTCCAACCACAGTCCAACAGCAGTCTAACAGCAGTCTAACAGCAGTCCAACCACAGTCCAACCACAGTCCAACCACAGTCCAACAGCAGTCCAACAGCAGTCCAACCACAGTGCAACATCAGTCCAACCACAGTCCAACCACAGTCCAACCACAGTCCAACAGCAGTCCAACAGCAGTCTAACAGCAGTCTAACAGCAGTCTAACAGCAGTCTAACAGCAATCCAACCACAGTCCAACCACAGTCCAACAGCAGTACAACCACAGTCCAACAGCAGTCCAACCACAGTCCAACAGCAGTCTAACAGTAGTCTAACAGCAGTCTAACAGCAGTCCAACAGCAGTCCAACCACAGTCCAACCACAGTCCAACAGCAGTCTAACAGCAGTCTAACAGCAGTCCAACCACAGTCCAACCACAGTCCAACAGCAGTCTAACAGCAGTCTAACAGCAGTCCAACCACAGTCCAACCACAGTCCAACAGCAGTCCAACCACAGTCCAACCGCAGTCCAACAGCAGTCCAACCACAGTCTAACAGCAGTCCAACCACAGTCTAACCACAGTCCAACAGCAGTCTAACAGCAGTCTAACAGCAGTCCAACCACAGTCCAACAGCAGTCCAACCACAGTCCAACAGCAGTCCAACCACAGTCCAACCGCAGTCCAACCGCAGTCCAACAGCAGTCCAACCACAGTCCAACAGCAGTCCAACAGCAGTCCAACCACAGTGCAACATCAGTCCAACCACAGTCCAACCACAGTCCAACCACAGTCCAACAGCAGTCCAAAAGCAGTCCAACCACAGTCCAACCACAGTCCAACCACAGTCCAACAGCAGTCCAACAGCAGTCCAACCACAGTCCAACCACAGTCCAACAGCAGTCCGCACCAACCACCAACCACCAACCACACAAAACTCAGATAAAAGACCAGACAGGAGAAGTCAGGAGAAACATGTCAACCCGAAGACATCTTTGGTATTATATAAAAACCAAAAGTTTGGCCAGATTAAAGAATTCAGTCTGAAAGGTCAGACATATCCTCTGGAAACCACAGAGAATTGAAGAGAGACAGAGCCTACCAGAATGGAGCAGAATAACCTAACGTTGGCTTCTCTGTTACATAACTATCCTGAATGTAGATTGTTAACTGCTCTTGAACACTGTTTCAAAATCATCTTTCTCCAAACAAACTAATTTTAAATTGCCCTGAACACTGTACCATTGTCCTATTTCTCCAACCAAACTACCCCCCCCCCCCACCCCCAAATCATGTGTGATTTAAATCCTCAGACCATTCAGACATGTTTATTTTCATGGCATGAAACCTTTGGAAAGTCACACCATTTCAAATACACTTTTGGATTTCTAGGGAAAGAAGAGCAGTGTTAAAGGGGAATTTCACCCTGGGGAAGTTACCATTTCTAGGTCAATGAGACGTAATTCCCCAGAAGGAAGGCAGGTCTGGGCTTCGCGAGCTGAAAGATTACAACTTGTGTGGGGCAGGGCTTTCTGCTGTGGTCCCGTCCCTCCCCCACGGCAGGCTTCTTTGAAAGGGAGGTAGACACTAACAACGCAATCCCTTGGGGAAAAACAAAAAGAACTGAATCGACTGCAATGGCTTCAAGTGATTCCTCTCATCAACACGGATTTGACTATGGATCCATTTTTTAGCTACATGGTGACATGCAACTATAAATGTTTCTACCGGAATATAGAGAAGATGATTTGAAATAGAGTATTTAGCTTGAAGCTCAGCTACAGCTAATGCCGGCACCAAGAAGGCAGTTGACAAATAAGGTGCCTAGCTAAGTAAGTTATTTTTCCTGCAAGCCACCTAGCTAGCTAGCTAACTTTAGTTTATCTACTGAAACCCATATTGTGTATTACTGGCTAACATACTACTGTGTTAACAGTGGGGGGAAATCAAATAATTTAGGGCCCTAGGTAGGTAGCTAGCTACTGCTTATTAACAACTACAGGTAGCCATATCTATTGAGTTCTTGAATCTCGATTGAAAACCCTTCAAAGCGTATCTTTTTAGTAGTAGATACAGCTACTTAACAGCAAGCTATACAGTTACAACCAGCCACCTAAAGCTAGGTTTACAGGCAAATGACTGGAGTTGGTTGGCATTAGCCTGGCACCTGCTAACTTGTTACTATGTGCCAGGCCTCCAGTTTTTTATATAAAAAAAAAATAACTTTTTAGCAAACATGTGTAACATTAGCAACTGAAAATAGGTTTACTAGCTAGCTATGTACCATAATTGATGAGGTTTGGCATTGCTTATGATTATCACTGTGGATGCATTTAAACAATTATAGGGATGATACAAGATAGGATTCCAAACTGATGTAAATAACAATTATAACAATTTATTATCCAAAAAGCTGGCTAGCTATGCTAACAGTGAGGAGAAACACTAATAAATACAACAATGTAACTGTTGTAAATCTCTAAAATCTCTAAAACACATTTGCCTAAGCATGCCTGTTAGGATCTAGCTACAGCCATGTCTGTCTGCCTACCTACCTAGGTACATTTGTACAGTCTGATCACTGTGCAGGTTGAGGTTTAAGCCATATTTCCTTCTATTAGACTAGATATTGTTCTAAATGTCGTCTCTGTGCCTATGCACATGTATGCATGTTCAACTAGTCTACTCTAATGTTGTTATGCTGGCTCAGTTCAACAGTAGTTCAAACTGTGCAATGGAGTATCATTTATGATATATATTTTGTCTTACAGACAATACCGTATGGTGCCTGGGCCTCCTCCTGGAGTGGATTTCTGGAAAGAAACATAACTCCTTTGCCTGCGTGTGTCATTATGCTTCATTTCAAGCAGAAGATGACTCAAGAGGCACTGAATGACAATTTGATCATAACAACACTCCTCCCACAGCTGTAAAAGTGTTCCCTAAACTTACTGTAAGGGTCTTTGGAATGGCAATTTCATCATGACCACCTTGTCCCATTATCTGCTGATTACCAGTTCTCTTCGCTACAAATTGTTACACCAGATAATGTGATTCAACCATTTTTGGTATCCATTACTGAGAGTTACTGGATAGGTAATGTTTGAATGCACAGAATTTCCGAACATCCTTAGCTTGGCAATGCTGTCTTCGTCCTCGATTCGTGGAAATAGGAGTCTCATAAAATGTCAATTTCCAGTTGCAGAGGGTTAGTTTGAATTTTGAAAATGCATAGTTATCCAATTCCTCCAAAGGGGGCAGTATTCTGCCTAGCCCTAACAGGTTTTAATAAAAAATGTGTTTTGCTCCATGAAGTAATCCAACAATGTGTACACCGCGTCTTCTCTTATTGATTGAGACAGGTGTCCACTTAGGGGAGTACTCTCACCTGTCTCGATCAATGAGAGAAGACTTGAAATAGATAAGATTCCATTAACTTTTGAATTACTTCATGGAGCAAACATTTTTTATTATAATAACAAAATTTAAATGGACCCCTTGCAACTGGACACAGACGTTTTGTAATGGGTGCTTGTTGGTGGCAGGGAAGTCAGGCGCAGGAGAATCGAACTTGCTATAAGGAGAATCGAACTTGGTATAAGGAGAATCGAACTTGGTATAAACGGAGTTGTTTAATCAGTGCTTTATAAAACTCCAAAAACCGAAACGACAAAATAATAAAAAGTGGGTTCAAAGCCCGTCGTGCACCAACACATAATACACAAACATACAATCAAACAATCTCCGACCAGGACATGAGGGGAAACAGAGGGTTAAATTCACAACATGTAATTGATGGGATTGGAACCAGGTGTGAAGGAAGACAAGACAAAACCAATGGAAGATGAAAAATGGATCAGTAATGGCTAGAAGGTCGGTGATGTCGACCGCCGAATACCGCCCGAACAAGGAGAGGGACCGATTTCGGCGGAAGTCGTGACACGTTTTGAGATTCCTGTTTCCACGAATCGAGGACAGAGACAGCATCGCCAAGCTATGGTTGTTTGAAAATTCTGTGCTACACCAAACAGTACATATCCTGCAACTCCTAGTAATGGACACAGAAAATCTTTAGTTAAATCATTTCTGTTGTAACGCTCTGTAGCTACAGTTCCCTTTGTTACACCTGAGACACTAAACTGTCCTACACTGTATTTCTATGTTACTTTTACCGTTTTGTTGTTGAATACCCAGTTCTCTGTTATTTATTTTTTATTTGTCGTGCTTTTGAATCCTTTTGTTGCCCCAATTTCGTGATATCCAATTGGTAGTTAAAGTCTTGTCCCCTCGCTGCAACTCCCGTACGGACTCGGGAGAGGTGAAGGTCGAGAGCCATACGTCCTCTGAAACACGACCACGCCAAGACGCACTGTTTCTTGACACACCGCTCGCTTAACAAATAAACACTCTGGAAATATCTGAATGTCTAACATATGTTTTGATGCTACAGATCCCGGAACAGCTTATTTAAATATCTTCTGTGAATCAATTAAGGCAGACACATTTTGAGGATTGATCGGAAAAAGATCAATGTTTATTTTTTGGTCCTTTATCCGGCTTCGGTGTACTGGCAATGGTCTTTGGCATGGTGGGCTGTGGAAGCAGAGTGCTTGTGGCGAATGGTCTTGTCCCGTCTGTGGTGTACGGCCAGCTGGATACGACTAACAAAAGTGGTGTTGACCTTAACCACCAACTGTTTGGACCTCTTGCAGAATATTTGCTGTCACTGCACGTCTCCTGTAAATACATGTTTGTGGACCATTTCTCACTTTTTGTGGAAGGGACATACGGCAACACGCCTTCGTTGTTAATTAAAGGTGTCAACCGATTTGGCAGCTAAAGTGTTTAGAGACAGACTGGTGTATTGTTTAGGGACAATGATGGACATTGGGAGCTGATTTGAGAGGAAAGATCAGTCAACAAAGTGAATGGGCAGTATGAAAAGATTTAGAAGGGCAGTTCCTACACAGTATGTCTTGCTGTGTCTGGGAGATTGAGGAGAAATGGCACCTTTTTAAATCCTTTTCATACACAACAATACATTTACTGTCTCTAAGCACAACCAAAATAAACTGCCACATCTCAAAGACCTGTAAACCTCCCCAGCCCACTATTGTCAATAGTAGCAGGGGATTTTTGTAGACGTGTCTTAGTATTGTGTTTTGAGAATCTGCAGAGAGATGAATGAGGTGGTTGTGTCATTACTGTTATAGTCTTGATAGATAGGAATAACGTGGTTGTGTCATTACTGTTATAGGCTTGATAGATAGGAATGACGTGGTTGTGTCATTACTGTTGTAGTCTTGATAGATAGGAATAACGTGGTTGTGTCATTACTGTTATAGTCTTGATAGATAGGAATAACGTGGTTGTGTCATTACTGTTATAGGCTTGATAGATAGGAATGACGTGGTTGTGTCATTACTGTTGTAGTCTTGATAGATAGGAATGACGTGGTTGTGTCATTACTGTTGTAGTCTTGATAGATAGGAATGACGTGGTTGTGTCATTACTGTTATAGTCTTGATTGTGTACCTTTCAGTGTCCCTTGCATGCTTTTTTTGTCCCATAATCTTGTTGTGCTCCATAACCACAAAGTGTGTCCCATCCTTCATGCTGGTGTACCCAAAATGCCGCCGCTTTGGGGGTATTATTCTCCAGGGCCTGTGGAAGGACTACAGATAAACTCAGGTTAACCAAGAGAAAGGGTAAACAGAGAATAGGGTAGAATAAATTGATCACATGGTCAGCAAGGTTCTCTGTGGTCCTCAGGCTACATCTAACCACCTGTAACCCATAACATAAACTCTTACGAACAATACCCAGTTCAAATCAAATTGTCACATGCTCCGAGTACAACAGGTGTAGACCTTACCATGAAATGCTTACTTACAAGCCCTTAGCCAACAATGAATTTAAGAAAAAATTGACTAAATAAACTAAAGTAAAAATAGTGAAATTAAAATAAACACTATAATAATAACAATAACGAGGCTATATACAGGGGGTACCGGTACCGAGACAATATGCGGGGATACAGGTTAGTCAAGTTATTTTGTACATGTAGGTGGGGGTAAAGTGACTATGCATCGATAATAAACAGCATGTAGCAGCAGTGTAAAAACAAATGGGGGGGGTCAATGTAAATAGTCTGGGTGGCCATTTGATTAATTGTTCAGCAGTCTTATGACTTGGGGGTAGAAGCTGTTAAGGTGGCTTTTGGTCCTAGACTTGGCGCTCTGGTACCGCTTACCGTGCTGCAGCAGAGAGAAGAGTCTTTGACAATTTTTTGGGCCTTCCTCTGTTACCTACTGGCTGGCCCCAGTGATGTACTAGGCCATACACACTACCCTCTGTAGCACCTTACGGTCAGAGGCCGAGCAGTTGCCATACCAGGTGGGGATGCAACCGGTCAGGATGCTCTCGATGGTGCGGCTATAGAACTTTTAGCGGATCTAAGGACCCATGCCAAATCTTTTCAGTCTACTGAAGGGAAGAAGGTCTTGGTGTGTTTGGACCATGATAGTTCGTTGCTGATGTGGACACCAAGGAACTTGAAGCTCTCGACCCGCTCCACTACAGCCCCTCGATGTTCCTATAGTCCACGATCAGCTCCTTTGTCTTGGTTACATTGAAGTAGAAAACATAGCTAATATTACATTACCTCTAAAGGAAAATCTTTTGTTTTGCTGTGAAGGGAGAAAACTAATGTATCTCAGCTGTCATCTAAATGCTTACCCCATCTGTTCAGCCTGAAAATTACTGTATGTTGGTCATTCGAAGTAAACAACGCCATCAACCAATTCTGGGGGCACGCCCCAGCTACTTATCGGGGCGATATCTGCATTCGCTATGAATGCTGGACTTTGTGGTTCGCTATATCTTTTCAGTCTACTGAAGGGAAGAAGGTCTTGGTGTGTTTGGACCATGATAGTTCGTTGCTGATGTGGACACCAAGGAACTTGAAGCTCTCGACCCGCTCCACTACAGCCCCTCGATGTTCCTATAGTCCACGATCAGCTCCTTTGTCTTGGTTACATTGAAGTAGAAAACATAGCTAATATTACATTACCTCTAAAGGAAAATCTTTTGTTTTGCTGTGAAGGGAGAAAACTAATGTATCTCAGCTGTCATCTAAATGCTTACCCCATCTGTTCAGCCTGAAAATTACTGTATGTTGGTCATTCGAAGTAAACAACGCCATCAACCAATTCTGGGGGCACGCCCCAGCTACTTATCGGGGCGATATCTGCATTCGCTATGAATGCTGGACTTTGTGGTTCGCTATGAGCAGACGAACACACAGGAAGTTGAAACTTCCCGATTCGATCAGTGAAATTAAAATGCACTCGTTCTAGCTTGTGGTTTGGATAATGTTGATGTTTATGTTGTTATTAATATAGTAATGACTATATGCTGTGGCAGGGTGAAATTCCCCTTTAAAGCACTTTGGCTTTAAATTAGGCTTGGAGAGATCATTCTTTTTGGACCACCTTTTCCTCCTTCAACTCTCCTGACAAATGTACAATACCATGGAATAGCATGAGTAATAACAACACCAAGAGCCAAAGCACATGCACATGCACCTTTACAAGGCACTGTGATCAAACTGACAGGCTTATCGTGTGGAGCTAAATCAGCGGTCCTCCTAAGAGAAAAACCAACACAAAACTATACTTTTTCACTTTTACTGTAACCCCCCGTGAGAAAAGTTAAACGCCCTGTGAACATGATGTAACAACCGTGTAACGTTGAGGTAATCCTCGCTGGCTCTGAACGCTACTCTCCAGTTCAGTTGTTTCATGTGACTGTGAGGTGGTTCTGGAGACCAAGTCTACGCTGCTCAATGTTCTCTCTAAAGGGCTGTCAAATGTATCTCTCTCTCTCTCTCTCTCTCTCTCTCTCTCTCTCTCTCTCTCTCTCTCCTTCTCTTTTTTTCTCCCTCTCTCTCTCCTTCTCTCTCTTTCTCTTTTTTTCTCCCTCTCTGTCTCCTTCTCTCTGTCTCTCTCTCCATCTCTCTCTGTCTCTCTCTGTATTTCTCATTGTCTCTCTGTCTCTCTGCTTGTCTCTCTCCTTGTCTCTCTCCCTTGGCTCTCTCTCCTTGTCTCTCTCTCTCCTTGTCTCTCTCTCTCCTTGTCTCTCTCGCTCTCCTTGTCTCTCTCTCTCTCCTTGTCTCTCTCGCTCTCCTTGTCTATCTCTCTCTCTCTCTCTCAAGATCATCTGAAAGTCCAGTAATACTAAGTCCAGTAGGGTGAGGCCGGGAGGTGCAGATTGTTCTAGGGCCCTCGCCAATTCTTTGATATATATATATATGTTGAAGAGGGTGGGCTCATGCTGCATCCCTGTCTCACCCCACGTCCCCCATGTCCCTGATGAAATAAATCAGGAGTGTTTATTGCCAATTTTAACAGCACACTTGTTGTTTGTGTAAATAGATTTTATAATGTCATATGCTTTACCCCCAACACCACTTATCATCAATTTGTATAGCAGACCCTCATGACAAATTGTGTCAAAATCTTTTTGGAAATCAACAAAGCATGAGAAGACTTTGGTTTTGTTGTGTTTGTTTGTCAATAAAGGTGTTCAGGGTGTATACGGGGTCCCTCATATGCTATTTCGGTAAGAAGCGAATTTGACATTTGCTCAGGACATTGTTTTCACTGAGGAAATGTTGGAGTCTGCTATTGATGATACTGCAGAGGATTTTAAAGAGATTGCGGCTGATGCATATTCCACTGTAATTATTGGGGTCAAATCTGCCTCCACTTTTGTGGATTGGAAAGGGAAAGGGGAATACCTAGCCAGTTGTACAACTGAATGCCTTCAACTGAAATGTGTCTTCTGCATTTAACCCATCCCCTCTGAATCAGAGAGGTGCGGGTGGCTGCCTTATCCAACGTCCACGTCTTCAGCAGGGAACAGTGGGTTAACTGACTTGCTCAGGGGTAGAACAACAGATTTTTACCTTGTCAGCTCGGGGATTCGATCCAGCTACCTTTCGGTTACTGGCCCAACGCTCTAACCACTAGGATTGGGCCTTGATTCCAAATATTGGGGAAGATGCCAGAGCTGAGGGTAATGTTGAAGAGTTTAAGTCAATTGGAATTTGTTGTCTTTATATTTCATGATTTCGTTTAGTATACCATCAACACCACAAGCTTTTTTGGTTTGGAGGAGGGCTTTTGTCCTGTAGCTCGTCCAATGTAATGTAATTGGAGAATCCAGTGGGTTATGGTAGTCTTTAATATATTATTCTATGTTTTGTAAATGATCGTGTATATGTGTTTGCTCTTGGTTATTTGTTAAATGGCTAAAAGGTTGAAGAAGTGTTTTATCCGTACATCTCCATTTTGGATAGATAACTCTTCGTTTTGTTGTTTGTTTAGTGCATGCCAATTGATTTAATTCTATGGATTCTTCAAATGAGCTGTTTTCTGTCATGCTATTCGTTCTTTTTCTGTAGTGTATTTCTGCATTGTTTTAGTATTTCACCACAGTGAAGGTGTAAGCTAAGGTTTTTTGTGTTCTCTTGTTTTTGGTTGAAAAAGTTTCGCAATTTCTTTCTTAGGTTTTTACATTCTTCATCAAACCATTTATCACTGTTGTTGGTTGTCTTGGGTTTTCTGATGTAATTTAAATATTTGATATGTTATCTAATATATATTTAAATATATTGTTCAGGTGGGCCTCCCGTGTGACCCAATGCAGTGCTTGTGAAGACACTACAGATCTGGGTTCGATCCCTGGATGTGTAGATGTACCTTCCATGGAAGTCCCCTAGAAGCCTACCATTGACTATGTACGTACCCGGCGTGTGACGGAGCTGCAGAAGTTGTGACCCATTCTGTTGGTTATGTTGTCATAGTTGTGTCTAGGGGGGAATATGTGGGAGAATATAATGTCACCTCCAGATAGGTGTTTGACCCCTGCGCTGAGGCTATTAGGTTCTTGTCAAGTTCTGGCATTTAGGTCACCACAGTCTGGAAATTATTGATTTGTCCCTCCAGGATGGAGAAGCTGTCTTCATTAAAGTATGGGGATTCTAGTGGGGGGGATATAGGTAGCACGCAGGAGGACATTTTTCTCTGTTGAGATCATTTCCTTTAGAATTTCTAGCCAAATGTAAAATGTTTCTGTTTTGGTTAATTTCATAGAGTGGGTTAGGTCTGTTCTATGCCAAATTAACAAACCCTGTTTTACTCCGGGTAGTTTGGTGGATGGGACTACCAGCCACACAAGGACATTCAGAGACTTGTCCCGAAGCCACTCCTGCCCTGTCTTGGCTGTGTGCTTAGGGTTGTTGTCCTGTTGGAAGGTGAACCTTCGCCCCAGTCTGAGGTCCTGAGCACTCTGGAGCAGGTTTCCATCAAGGATCTCTCTGTACTTTGCTCCATTCATTTTTACCTCGATACTGACTAGTCTCCCAATCGGTGCTACTGAAAAACAACCCCACAGTATAATGCTGCCACCACCATGCTTCACCTTAGGGTGCCAGGTTTCCTCCAGACCTGACGATTGGCATTCAGGCCAAAGAGTTCAATCTTGGTTTCATCAGACTAGAGAATCTTGTTTCTCATGGTCTGAGAGTCCTTTAGGTGCCTTTTGGCAAACTCCAAGAGGGGCTGCCATGTGCCTTTTACTGAGGAGTGGATTCTGTCTGGCCACTATGCCATAAAGGCCTGATTGGTGGAGTGCTGCAGAGATGATTGTCCTTCTGGAAGGTTCTCCTATCTCCACAGAGGAACTCTGGAGCTCTCTCAGAGTGACCAGAGGGTTCTTGGTCACCTCCCTGACCAAGGCCCTTCTCCCCTGATTGCTCAGTTTTGCCGGGCTGTCAGATCTAAGAGGAGCCATGGTGGTTCTAAACTTCTTCAATTTAAGAATGATGGAGGCCACTGTGTTCTTGGGGACCTTCAATGCTGCAGACATTTTTTGCTACCCTTCCCAAGATCTGTAACCTCGACCTAATCCTGTCTCGGAGCTCTACGGACAATTCCTTTGATGTCACGGCCGTTGAAAGAAGTGTACCAAACTGCAGCGTGGTGAGCGTACATTTTCTTTTATTTGAGTAAATGTCACCAACAAAACAACAAACAAAGAAACAACCGTGAAGCTTACAGGGCTATAGTGCCACTAACAAAAGTCAACTTCCCACAAACACAACAGGGAAAAAGGCTGCCTAAGTATGATTCCCAATCAGAGACAACGATAGACAGCTGTCCCTGATTGAGAACAATACCTGGCCAAAACAAATAAATACAAATCAAAGAAACAAAGGACATAGAATGCCCCCCCAAATCACACCCTGACCAAACCAAAAAGAGACATAAAAAGGCTCTTTAAGGTCAGGCCGATCATTAAGAGTATCTCTACCACTCCTGCTGTCTCTAGAGAGTTGAAAACAGCAGGTCTGGGACAGGTAGCACGTCCGGTGAACAGGTCAGGATTCCATAGCCGCAGGCAGAACAGTTGAAACTGGTGCAGCAGCATGGCCAGGTGGACTGGGGACAGCAAGGAGTCATCATGCCAGGTAGTCCTGAGGCATGGTCCTAGGGCTTAGGTCCTCCGAGAGAAAGAGAGAAAGAGAGACATTTGACCTCATGGTTTTAACATGCACTGTCAACTGTCGGACCTTTATAAAGACAGGTGTGTGCCTTTCCAAAACATGTCCAATTAATTGAATTTACCACAGTTGGATTCCAATCAAGTTGTCGAAACGTCCCGAGGATGTTCACTGGAAACAGGATACACCTGAGCTAAATTTCAAGTCTCACAAGAAAGGGTCCGAATTCTTATGTAGTTAAGATATTTTTTAAATTTTAATTACATTTGCAAAAAAAACTGTTTTCACTTTGTCATTATGGGGTATTGTGTGTATATTGATGAGGACTTTTTATTTATTTAATCCATTTTAGAATAAGGCTGTAATGTAACAAAATGTGGAAAAAGTCAATGGGTCTGAATCAATTCCGAAAGCCCTGTGTAATAACCTTGGTGTGGAGTTATCCAGTCTGGAGGAGACTGTAGTGTCTGTCTGTGTGTGTGTGTGTGTGTGTGTGTGTGTGTGTGTGTGTGTGTGTGTGTGTGTGTGTGTGTGTGTGTGTGTGTGTGTGTGTGTGTGTGTGTGTGTACATGTGCAACCTCCATTTCTCCATTTTCTAAAGTTGGTCTACTGATTTGGCTCAATAATGAACGGCGGTGTTTGATCAAACTCTATCTGTGTCCAACAGATATGGTCTCCTGTTTCATGTTCTTTAATGCAGGGTTTATCTCCTTCATCTCTTTATTCTCTCACAACTGTCTCTCTACCACTATTGTCACTTTATCTCTGTTATCAGCTGGAGAGTTGTGGATGTTCACTGGACCTGATGTTCACTGGGCCTGATGTTCACTGGGCCTGATGTTCACTGGGCCTGATGTTCACTGAACTCTGGGGGTGATATACGGAGGTGAACTCTGGGGGTGATATACGGAGGTGAACTCTGGGGGTGATATACGGAGGTGAACCCTGAGGGTGATATACAGAGAAGGTGAACCCTGAGGGTGATATACGGAGGTGAACTCTGGGGGTGATATACGGAGGTGAACCCTGGGGGTGATATACGGAGGTGAACTCTGGGGGTGATATACGGAGGTGAACTCTGGGGGTGATATACGGAGGAGGTGAACTCTGGGGGTGATATATGGAGGTGAACTCTGGGGTTGATATACAGAGGTGAACTCTGGGGGTGATATACGGAGGTGAACTCTGGGGGTGATATACGGAGATGAACCCTGGGGGTGATATACGGAGGTGAACCCTGGGGGTGATATACGGAGGAGGTGAACCCTGGGGGTGATATATGGAGGTGAACCCTGGGGGTGATATACGGAGGTGAACTCTGAGGGTGATATACGGAGGTGAACTCTGGGGATGATATACGGAGGTGAACCCTGGGGGTGATATACGGAGGTGATCTCTGAGGGTGATATACGGAGATGAACCCTGAGGGTGATATACGGAGGTGAACCCTGAGGGTGATATACGGAGGAGGTGAACTCTGAGGGTGATATACGGAGGTGAACCCTGGGGGTGATATACGGAGGTGAACTCTGGGGGTGATATACGGAGGAGGTGAACTCTGGGGGTGATATACGGAGATGAACCCTGGGGGTAATATACGGAGGTGAACCCTGGGGGTGATATACGGAGGTGAACTCTGAGGGTGATATACGGTGGTGAACTCTGGGGGTAATATACAGAGATAAACCCTTGGGGTGATATAAGGAGGTGAACCCTGGGGGTGATATACGGAGGTGAACCCTGAGGGTGATATACGGAGGAGGTGAACTCTGGGGGTGATATACGGAGGTGAACTCTGGGGGTGATATACGGAGGAGGTGAACCCTGAGGGTGATATACAGAGGTGAACTCTGGGGGTGATATACGGAGGAGGTGAACTCTGGGGGGGATATACGGAGGAGGTGAACCCTGAGGGTGATATACGGAGGAGGTGAACTCTGAGGGTGATATACGGAGGTGAACCCTGGGGGTGATATACGGAGGTGAACTCTGGGGGTGATATACGGAGGAGGTGAACTCTAGGGGTGATATACGGAGATGAACCCTGGGGGTGATATACGGAGGTGAACCCTGGGGGTGATATACGGAGGTGAACTCTGAGGGTGATATACGGAGGTGAACTCTGGGGGTCATATACAGAGATGAACCCTGGGGGTGATATAAGGAGGTGAACCCTGGGGGTGATATACGGAGGTCAACCCTGAGGGTGATATACGGAGGAGGTGAACTCTGGGGGTGATATATGGAGGTGAACCCTGGGGGTGATATACGGAGGAGGTGAACCCTGGGGGTGATATATGGAGGTGAACCCTGGGGGTGATATACGGAGGTGAACTCTGAGGGTGATATACGGAGGTGAACTCTGGGGATGATATACGGAGGTGAACCCTGGGGGTGATATACGGAGGTGATCTCTGAGGGTGATATACGGAGATGAACCCTGAGGGTGATATACGGAGGTGAACCCTGAGGGTGATATACGGAGGTGAACTCTGGGGGTGATATACGGAGGTGAACCCTGGGGGTGATATACGGAGGTGAACTCTGGGGGTGATATACGGAGGTGAACTCTGGGGGTGATATACGGAGGAGGTGAACTCTGGGGGTGATATATGGAGGTGAACTCTGGGGTTGATATACAGAGGTGAACTCTGGGGGTGATATACGGAGGTGAACTCTGGGGGTGATATACGGAGATGAACCCTGGGGGTGATATACGGAGGTGAACCCTGGGGGTGATATATGGAGGTGAACCCTGGGGGTGATATACGGAGGTGAACTCTGAGGGTGATATACGGAGGTGAACTCTGGGGATGATATACGGAGGTGAACCCTGGGGGTGATATACGGAGGTGATCTCTGAGGGTGATATACGGAGATGAACCCTGAGGGTGATATACGGAGGTGAACCCTGAGGGTGATATACGGAGGAGGTGAACTCTGAGGGTGATATACGGAGGTGAACCCTGGGGGTGATATACGGAGGTGAACTCTGGGGGTGATATACGGAGGAGGTGAACTCTGGGGGTGATATACGGAGATGAACCCTGGGGGTAATATACGGAGGTGAACCCTGGGGGTGATATACGGAGGTGAACTCTGAGGGTGATATACGGTGGTGAACTCTGGGGGTAATATACAGAGATAAACCCTTGGGGTGATATAAGGAGGTGAACCCTGGGGGTGATATACGGAGGTGAACCCTGAGGGTGATATACGGAGGAGGTGAACTCTGGGGGTGATATACGGAGGTGAACTCTGGGGGTGATATACGGAGGAGGTGAACCCTGAGGGTGATATACAGAGGTGAACTCTGGGGGTGATATACGGAGGAGGTGAACTCTGGGGGGGATATACGGAGGAGGTGAACCCTGAGGGTGATATACGGAGGAGGTGAACTCTGAGGGTGATATACGGAGGTGAACCCTGGGGGTGATATACGGAGGTGAACTCTGGGGGTGATATACGGAGGAGGTGAACTCTAGGGGTGATATACGGAGATGAACCCTGGGGGTGATATACGGAGGTGAACCCTGGGGGTGATATACGGAGGTGAACTCTGAGGGTGATATACGGAGGTGAACTCTGGGGGTCATATACAGAGATGAACCCTGGGGGTGATATAAGGAGGTGAACCCTGGGGGTGATATACGGAGGTCAACCCTGAGGGTGATATACGGAGGAGGTGAACTCTGGGGGTGATATATGGAGGTGAACCCTGGGGGTGATATACGGAGGAGGTGAACCCTGGGGGTGATATATGGAGGTGAACCCTGGGGGTGATATACGGAGGTGAACTCTGAGGGTGATATACGGAGGTGAACTCTGGGGATGATATACGGAGGTGAACCCTGGGGGTGATATACGGAGGTGATCTCTGAGGGTGATATACGGAGATGAACCCTGAGGGTGATATACGGAGGTGAACCCTGAGGGTGATATACGGAGGAGGTGAACTCTGAGGGTGATATACGGAGGTGAACCCTGGGGGTGATATACGGAGGTGAACTCTGGGGGATGATATACGGAGGAGGTGAACTCTGGGGGTGATATACGGAGATGAACCCTGGGGGTAATATACGGAGGTGAACCCTGGGGGTGATATACGGAGGTGAACTCTGAGGGTGATATACGGTGGTGAACTCTGGGGGTAATATACAGAGATGAACCCTTGGGGTGATATAAGGAGGTGAACCCTGGGGGTGATATACGGAGGTGAACCCTGAGGGTGATATACGGAGGAGGTGAACTCTGGGGGTGATATACGGAGGTGAACCCTGGGGGTGATATACGGAGGTGAACCCTGGGGGTGATATACGGAGGTGAACTCTGGGGGTGATATACGGAGGAGGTGAACCCTGAGGGTGATATACAGAGGTGAACTCTGGGGGTGATATACGGAGGAGGTGAACTCTGGGGGGGATATACGGAGGAGGTGAACCCTGAGGGTGATATACGGAGGAGGTGAACTCTGAGGGTGATATACGGATGTGAACCCTGGGGGTG
The DNA here is from genome assembly GCF_002021735.2 of Oncorhynchus kisutch. Lineage (NCBI taxonomy): Eukaryota > Metazoa > Chordata > Actinopteri > Salmoniformes > Salmonidae > Oncorhynchus > Oncorhynchus kisutch. The sequence continues at coordinate 86,764,487 of NC_034188.2, read as the reverse complement.
ATATACGGAGGTGAACTCTGGGGGTGATATACGGAGGAGGTGAACTCTGGGGGGTGATATACGGAGATGAACCCTGGGGGTGATATACGGAGGTGAACCCTGGGGGTGATATACGGAGGTGAACTCTGAGGGTGATATACGGAGGTGAACTCTGGGGGTGATATACAGAGATGAACCCTGGGGGTGATATAAGGAGGTGAACCCTGGGGGTGATATACGGTGGTCAACCCTGAGGGTGATATATGGAGGAGGTGAACTCTGGGGGTGATATATGGAGGTGAACCCTGGGGGTGATATACGGAGGAGGTGAACCCTGGGGGTGATATACGGAGGAGGTGAACCCTGAGGGTGATATACGGAGGTGAACTCTGGGGGTGATATACGGAGGAGGTGAACTCTGGGGGGGATATATGGAGGAGGTGAACCCTGGGGGTGATATACGGAGATGAACCCTGGAGGTGATACACGGAGGTGAACCCTGGAGGTGATACACGGAGGAGGTGAACTCTGGGGGTGATATACGGAGGTGAACCCTGGAGGTGATACACGGAGGTGAACCCTGGAGGTGATACACGGAGGAGGTGAACTCTGGGGGTGATATACGGAGGTGAACCCTGGAGGTGATACGTGGAGGTGAACCCTGGAGGTGATGCACGGAGGTGAACCCTGAGGGTGATATACGGAGGAGGTGAACTCTGAGGGTGATATACGGAGGAGGTGAACTCTGAGGGTGATATACGGAGGTGAACTCTGGGGGTGATATACGGAGGAGGTGAACCCTGGGGGTGATATACGGAGGAGGTGAACTCTGAGGGTGATATACGGAGGTGAACTCTGGGGGTGATATACGGAGGAGGTGAACCCTGGGGGTGATATACGGAGGAGGTGAACCCTGAGGGTGATATACGGAGGAGGTGAACCCTGGGGGTGATATACGGAGAAGGTGAACTCTGAGGGTGATATACGGAGGAGGTGAACTCTGAGGGTGATACACGGAGGAGGTGAACTCTGAGGGTGATATGAAATCTCCTCAATACGCTTTGTAATTCTCATCTTCCATGAAAACCATATAATTACTGGCCAAAGACGTACAAAGACGGTATTTCAGGCAGATCTAATGGTGGGACTGATTATACATTGTATTGGGGTAGAATCGGGGAGTAAAACATGATCTCAGACTGGAAGAACCCTGAGAAAGCTCATGCATCCTGCAGTGTTAGCTAAATCACTTCTCTCAGAGGCGTTGATCCAAGCCAGGCCTTTTGAATCTTATCATTGTGTCATTACTGGCCTGTCTATGCCTGTTGTCATCAGATTTACCTAATAAATCACGCTCCACTTAAACATGTGTTTACCCTCCATCCTCTGCTGTTATAGGGCACACAGAGTAAAACTCAACTCTCTGCTGTAATAGGGCACACAGAGTAAAACTCAACTCTCTGCTGTTATAGGGCACACAGAGTAAAACTCAACTCTCTGCTGTTACAGGGCACACAGAGTAAAACTCAACTCTCTGCTGTTATAGGGCACACAGAGTAAAACTCTGGTGTCTGTATAGAGCCTCGCTAGTCTTTTTACTGTTGTTTTATTTATTTCTTTACTTACCCACACACACACACACACACACACACACACACACACACACACACACACACACACACACACACACACACACACACATTTTTTTCCGCACCATTGGTCAGAGACTGTAAGTAAGCATTTCACTGTAAGGTCTACCTGTTGTATTCGGCACACGTGACAAATAAACGTTGATTTGATATGACTGAGTAAAACTCCACCCTCTGCTGTTACAGGGCACACTGAGTAAAACTCAACTCTCAGTAAAGCTGTTGGACAGAATAAAGTAGTGCACTGATCAACCCCCTGGAACCAATCAGAATAAAGTAGTGCACTGATCAACCCCCTGGAACCAATCAGAATAAAGTAGTGCACTTATCAACCCCCTGGAACCAATCAGAATAAAGTAGTGCACTGACCAACCCCCTGGAACCAATCAGAATAAAGTAGTGCACTGACCAACCCCCTGGAACCAATCAGAATGAAGTAGTGCACTGATCAACCCCCTGGAACCAATCAGAATAAAGTAGTGCACTAATCAACCCCCTGGAACCAATCAGAATAAAGTAGTGCACTGACCAACCCCCTGGAACCAATCAGAATAAAGTAGTGCACTGACCAACCCCCTGGAACCAATCAGAATGAAGTAGTGCACTGATCAACCCCCTGGAACCAATCAGAATAAAGTAGTGCACTTATCAACCCCCTGGAACCAATCAGAATAAAGTAGTGCACTGACCAACCCCCTGGAACCAATCAGAATGAAGTAGTGCACTGATCAACCCCCTGGAACCAATCAGAATAAAGTAGTGCACTTATCAACCCCCTGGAACCAATCAGAATAAAGTAGTGCACTGACCAACCCCCTGGAACCAATCAGAATGAAGTAGTGCACTGATCAACCTCCTGGAACCAATCAGAATAAAGTAGTGCACTAATCAACCCCATGGAACCAATCAGATGGAACCAATCAACCCCATGGAACCAATCAGATGGAACCAATCAACCCCATGGAACCAACCCTTCTTTATTCTTTATCCCTCTCTTTTACTGCCGCCTGGAACTTGTGAGTCCTTTTATGATCAGCTGTAAGACATTTTTACAATCAAGAAAAATGCAGATTAGTCACTCTTTTAATCTCTGTCTTTCTATATCCAACATTTCTCTCTCTCCTAACCCGTAACCACACTTCCTGCCATCCTCCTTCCTCTCTCTCTCTCTCTCTCTCTCTCTCTCTCTCTCTCTCTCTCTCTCTCTCCCCCTCTACCACCCTTCCTACCTTCGACTCTCTATCTCCCCCTCTACCACACTTCCTGCCATCCTCCTTCCTCTCTCTCTCTCTCTCTCTCTCTCTCTCCCCCTCTACCACCCTTCCTACCTTCGACTCTCTATCTCCCCCTCTACCACACTTCCTGCCTTCCTTCCTTCCTCTCTAAAGAGGGCTGCTGTGTGACTTCACTGAGATGAACATGATAAGGACATGCAGCTATAGAAGAGTACAGAGAGAGAGAGAGAACAGAGAGCGAACAAGAGAGAGAGAGCAGAGAGAGAGAGAGCAGAGAGAGAGAGAGCAGAGAGAGAGAGAGAGAGAACAGAGAGCGAACACAGAGAGAGGGGGGGGGGGATAGAGAGCTGAGAGAGTGACTGACCCAAAATTAAGGAATACTTTGACTATGTACAGACTAAGTGAGCTTAGCCTTGCTAATGAAAAAGGTCGCCGTTGGCAGACATGGCTCTCAAGAGAAGACAGGCTATGTGCACACTTCCCACAAAATTAGGTGGAAACTGAGCTGCACTTCCTAACCTCCTGGTATGACCATATTAGAGACACATATTTCCCTCAGATTACACAGACCCACAAAGATTTCTAAAACAAATCCAATTTTGATAAACTCCCATATCTACTGGGTGAAATTCCACAGTGTGCCATCACAGCAGCAAGATTTGTGACCTGTTGCCACAAGAAAAGGTCAACCAGTGAACAACAAACACCATTGTAAATACAACCCATATTTAGAGAAAGAGCAGAGAGAGAGAGAGAGAGCAGAGAGAGAGAGAGAGCAGAGAGAGAGAGAGAGAGCAGAGAGAGAGAGAGAGAGAGCAGAGAGAGAGGAGAGAGCAGAGAGAGAGAGAGAGCAGAGAGAGAGAGAGAGAGCAGAGAGAGAGAGAGCAGAGAGAGAGAAAGAGCAGAGAGAGAGAGCAGGGAGAGAGAGCAGAGAGAGAGAGCAGGGAGAGAGAGAGAGAGCAGAGAGAGAGAGAGCAGAGAGAGAGAACAGAGAGAGAGAACAGAGAGAGAGAGAGAACAGAGAGAGAGAACAGAGAGAGAGAACAGAGAGAGAGAGAGAACAGAGAGAGTGTGAGAGTGTTTCTCCCTTGGATTGAAAGGTTGTCACAGCAACACAGGTCGCTACGGTAACAGGTGAGGTCTCAGCGCATATGGATGACGTACAGTTTTAGCATTACTAAAGAGAGGTTAGCACATGGACATGTGTGAGGATCTGTCTGGTGTGACCTTGAGATTGTTTAACATGGGAGAGAGGAAGATCACACAACAGAACCCCCTGGATCCAGTCAGTGATTTTTACACAAAGCAATACGATGATCTTGAACAAAACATGTTTCTCTGTAAAGAGAGAATCTGTTGAAAGTGACTAAAGAGGTCTTTTTTTTTTTCAACCTGTGGGACGTATAAATTATGAATGGAAAATTGCGCTCGTTAAATCGTGTGTGTCTGTAAATGTGTATCTCAGTCAGTAGGACTGTTTGTATTGGATTGCAGGCAGAGACTTGGCAGAGCCAGAACATATATTTAACTTTCAGATCAGTCAGACTCTGATCTTATGTAGAAATCTAGACCCATCACTGTGACTCCTCTTGTGGGTTGAGCCTCTGTCGCTGAGTCCTCTTTAATGGCCTCTCTCTGACTCCCGGTCTTTGCAGGAGAAAGGGGGGGGGGGGGGCAGGCATTGTAGCTCATCTGTAGGGGAACCAAATTGGGGTCTATGTTTAGAGGGAGCCAAGTGCGACATGTGTTTCTGATCTTAACTCTCATGAACGTGGGCACAATGACCCAGAACGAAGGAGTTAATGAAAGCTTCCCCCTCTTCTCCCCTGTGGTCCTTTGGGGCCTAACGGTCAATAAATACATCTCAGACTATTACAAACATTAACGGACATCAAGGATGTTCTGGTAGTGGTGCTGTTTCCTCTCTGTCTCTCTTCTTCTTTCTCTACTCTTTCTCTCACTCTCTTCTTCTTTCTCTACTCTTTCTCTCACTCTCTTCTTCTTTCTCTACTCTTTCTCTCACTCTCTTCTTCTTTCTCTACTCTTTCTCTCACTCTCTTCTTCTTTCTCTACTCTTTCTCTCACTCTCTTCTTCTTTCTCTACTCTTTCTCTCACTCTCTTCTTCTTTCTCTACTCTTTCTCTCCACCCAGGTTTACTATAAAGGGGACTGTAATGGGCACAGACGTCAATTCAAAGTACGTAGAAACAACGTTGATTCAACCTGTGTGTGGCCAGGGGGGGGGTTGCTCTTTCTTAATATTTCACTTTGCCACACCTCTTTCTCCTCTCTCTCTTTCTTTCTGATTTCATATATTTATATTTTTCTCCTCTACATTTCTAAGCCTCAATAATCTCCCCAGATGTCTCCCTCACTCCTCCACCCCCCCATCTCTCCTCCTGTACGTGATTCTCTCGCTTGTGTCCTTCCCCACAATCCACACAGGGCTTCAATTAAAGAACCTTCAATTAATGGGATGGAACAAGGAAACGGACCACCTAAAAGGTGTCAGCATTAGTTACTGCATTACATTACATTACAGTACACGTAAATACACTGGTCCTAATGGAGTACGTATATACATTAGTTACTGCATTACATTACATTACTGTACACGTAAATACACTGGTCCTAATGGAGTACGTATATACATTAGTTACTGCATTACATTACATTACAGTACACGTAAATACACTGGTCCTAATGGAGTACGTATATATATGAGTTACTGCATTACATTACATTACTGTACACGTAAATACACTGGTCCTAATGGAGTACGTATATACATTGGGATCAGTACATGTTTGAACTTTCAATCATGTCTGTTATGTAATTATAATCTGGTGTAATTGTTGTCCACATAACTTCCTGATAAGAGGTCTTATAAATATGCCTGGTTCACCCCACTTTTCCTTTAAAGGCGGTGTTTCTGACCTCTATGTTCCACTTATCCTTTAAAGACTGTGTTTATGACCTCTACGTTCCACTTATCCTTTAAAGACTGTGTTTATGACCTCTACGTTCCACTTATCCTTTAAAGACTGTGTTTATGACCTCTACGTTCCACTTATCCTTTAAAGACGGTGTTTCTGACCTCTACGTTCCACTTAGCCTTTAAACTGTGTTTATGACCTCTACGCTGGCGCTACAACCTGGGATAAAGTGTTAAAGCCATTACCACGTCCCCAAAGTGATACAGCAGGTGAGGCTGGAGCCTTCCTCGGGAAAGAGGCCATTTGGAATCAATTCTGAGTGATTGAAAACACCAGTGTTGACTTTATGGCCATTTATGACACAGACGGAGATAACTTTCCATATTCAGGATGGGATGAGAGGGGAATGTGGGTTCTCTCTGACATCATCCCCTCCAGCCCTCCAACCAGCAGATGAGATGAGGTTGTTTACTTTCAGTAAAATGAATAAAACTGATTTGTTTAGTTAATGTGTCTGCAATGCTTTATCCTTCCTTCCTTGTGCACTGTGTAAGCCTCTCTGGTGTCGGAGATATTAGCTGGGCCGTTGCTTGGGGGTGGTGTAAAATTACACTCATTGTCAAGAGGAATCCTAGTGGAAAATATAACATGCCTGAATAAATAGACCCCCTGTAAGCAATCAGCATGAAATCCCATTGTCACGCCCTGATCTGTTTCACCTTTCCTTGTGATTGTCTCCACTCCCCCCTCCAGGTGTCGCCCATCTTCCCCATTATCCCCTGTGTATTTATACCTGTGTTCTCGGTTTGTCGGTTGCCAGTTCGTTTTGTTTGTCAAGCTTACCAACTCCTGTCTTTTCACCATCCTCTCTTTTTCTCATTCTCCTGGTTTTTAACCTTTGCCTGTCCTGACCCTGTACCCGCCTGACCACTCTAACTGACCCTGTACCCGCCTGCCTGACCACTCTGCCTGACGCTGTACCCGCCTGCCTGACCACTCTAACTGACCCTGTACCCGCCTGCCTGCCTGACCCTGTACCCACCTGCCTGACCACTCTGCCTGACCCTGTACCTGCCTGCCTGACCACTCTGTCTGTCCCTGAACCCGCCTGCCTGACCACTCTGCCTTACCCTGTACCCACCTGCCTGACCACTCTTCCTGACCCTGACCCTGACCCTGCCTGACCACTCTGCCTGACCCTGTACCCGCCTGCCTGACCACTCTGCCAGACCCTGTACTAGCCTGCCTGACCACTCTGCCTGACCCTGTACCCGCCTGCCTGACCACTCTGCCAGACCCTGTACCAGCCTGCCTGACCACTCTGCCTGACCCTGTACCCGCCTGCCTGACCACACTTCCTGACTCTGTACCCGCCTGCCTGACCACTCTGCCTGACCAGGTACTCGCCTGCCTGTCCCTGCCTGCCTGACGACTCTGCCAGACCCTGTACCAGCCTGTCTGACCACTCTGCCTGACCCTGTAACCGCCTGCCTGACCACTCTGCCTGACCTCGTACCAGCCTGCCTGACCACTCTGCCTGACCCTGTACCCGACTGGCTGACCACTCTGCCTGACCCTGTACCCGCCTGCCTGACCACTCTGCTTGTCCCTGTACCTGCCTGCCTGACCAATCTGCCTGACCCTGTACCTGCCTGCCTGACCACTCTGCCTGTTCAGTCTGCCTGTCCCTGACCCTGCCTGACCCTGTATCCGCCTGCCTGACCACTCTGCCTGACCCTGTACTCACCTGCCTGACCACTCTGCCTGACCAGGTACCCGCCTGCCTGTCCCTATACCTGCCTGCCTGACCACTCTGCCAGACCCTGTACCAGCCTGCCTGACCACTCTGCCTGACCCTGTACCCGCCTGGCTGACCACTCTGCCTGTCCCTGACCCTGTACCCGCCTGCCTGACCACTCTGCCGGTCCCTGACCCTGAGCCTGCCTGACCACTCTGCCTGTCCCTGACCCTGTCTGACCACTCTGCCTGTCCCTGAGCCTGCCTGACCACTCTGCCTGTCCCTGACCCTGAGCCTGCCTGACCACTCTGCCTGACCACTCTGCCTGTCCCTGAACCTGAGCCTGCCTGACCACTCTGAATCCCTGACCCTGAGCCTGCCTGACCACTCTGCCGGTCCCTGAGCCTGACCCTGACCCTGAGCCTGCCTGCCGTCCTGTACCTTTTGCTCCTACTCTGGAAAATCGACCCCTGCCTGCCTTGACCTGTCGTTTGCCTTCCCCTGTTGTTACATTAAACATTGTTACTTCACACAGTCTGCACTTGGGTCTTACCTTGACACCTGATACCCATGAGGTTTGTTAATGCTTGTGTCTTGTACCATGTCTTGTACCGTGTCTTGTACCGTGTCTTGTACTGTGTCTTGTACCGTGTCTTGTACCGTGTCTTGTACCGTGTCTTGTACTTAGAGGAACGAATAAAAAAGAAAACAAGAGAATGTATGATCCTTTTAATACCAGATTATTTTATTTAATACATTTCCGAATTATTTTAACTGTGAGTTTATTTTGTAATTTCAAACATCATGAAAATAATAATCTCAAAATCCCCCCGGAAATATTTTTCACAAGCAGGAATTTGGAGAAGAAAGTGTTTTTCAATCACAAAATAATAATAAAAGCATTGACCTTTACAAGTCGGTTACTACAAAACACGCCATGTCTTAAAGTAGCATGGTTTGCTACTTAACTGACCTCAAACTACCCCAGCATAGTTTGCTACTTAACTGACCTCAAACTACCCCAGCATGGTTTTCTTCCTAACTGACCTCAAACTACCCCAGCATGGTTTTCTACTTAACTGACCTCAAACTACCCCAGCCTGGTTTGCTACATAACTGACGTCAAACTACCCCAGCATGGTTTGCTACTTAACTGACCTCAAACTACCCCAGCATAGTTTGCTACTTAACTGACCTCAAACTACCCCAGCATGGTTTGCTATTTAACTGACCTCAAACTACCCCAGCATAGTTTGCTACTTAACTGACCTCAAACTACCCAGCAATGGTTTTCTTCTTAACTGACCTCAAACTACCCCAGCCTGGTTTGCTACATAACTGACGTCAAACTACCCCAGCATGGTTTGCTACTTAACTGACCTCAAACTACCCCAGCATGGTTTGCTACTTAACTGACCTCAAACTACCCCAGCATGGTTTGCTATTTAACTGACCTCAAACTACCCCAGCATAGTTTGCTACTTAACTGACCTCAAACTACCCAGCATGGTTTTCTTCTTAACTGACCTCAAACTACCCCAGCATAGTTTGCTACTTAACTGACCTCAAACTACCCCAGCATGGTTTGCTACTTAACTGACCTCAAACTACCCCAGCATGGTCTACTACTTAACTGACCTCAAACTACCCCAGCATGGTCTACTACTTAACTGACCTCAAACTACCCCAGCATGGTTTTCTTCTTAACTGACCTCAAACTACCCCAGCATAGTTTGCTACTTAACTGACCTCAACCTCCCCAGCTAGAGTTTGTATTTCACCCTGACCCATTGTTGGCCCTTGGTATCATCGCAGGACCAGACATGATTGTATCAGCCTGCCGTAATGCCAGAACTCTGTCTTTTAAGACACACATGGCGCTAAAACAGATCAGAAGAGAATGTCTCTTTCACCTTCCTCTTTCCAGCCTGGCCGTAAACGCGGACATTCCTTTGTGTTTAGAGGCTGACTCAGTTTATCCAACAAGAGAGAGGGTGTGTCTGTCTGCTCTGGGATAAAAACAAATGAATACCTAGAGTGACCTTGGGGATATACAAAAAAATTGAAATTGGGAATTGCATCCTTTTCAGAGTTGTCTTGGTTCATCCTCTTCAGAGTTGTCTTGGTTCATCCTCTTGGTCATCCTCTTCAGAGTTGTCTTAGTTTATCCTCTTGGTTCATCCTCTTGGTTCATCCTCTTCAGAGCTGTCTTGGTTCATCCTCTTGGTTCATCCTCTTCAGAGTTGTCTTGGTTCATCCTCTTTAGAGTTGTCTTGGTTCATCATCTTGGTTCATCCTCTTCAGAGTTGTCTTAGTTCATCCTCTTGGTTCATCCTCTTCAGAGTTGTCTTGGTTCATCCTCTTGGTTCATCCTCTTCAGAGTTGTCTTGGTTCATCCTCTTCAGAGTTGTCTTGGTTCATCCTCTTGGTTCATCCTTTTCAGAGTTGTCTTGGTTCATCCTCTTCAGAGTCTTCTTGGTTCATCCTCTTGGTTCATCCATTTCAGAGTTGTCTTGGTTCATCCTCTTTCAGAGTTGTCTTGGTTCATTAACCTGTTGCGACGAGCAATCCCGTATCCGGGATCCTATTTATAGCCTCAAGCTCATTAGTATAACGCAACGTTAACTATTCATGAAAATCGCAAATGAAATGAAATAAATATATTAGCTCTCAAGCTTAGCCTTTTGTTAACAACACTGTCATCTCAGATGTTCAAAATATGCTTTTGAACCATAGCTACACAAGCATTTGTGTAAGAGTATTGATAGCCTAGCATAGCATTAAGCCTGGCATTCAGCAGGCAACATTTTCACAAAAACAAGAAAAGCATTCAAATAAAATAATTTGCCTTTGAAGAACTTCAGATGTTTTCAATGAGGAGACTCTCAGTTAGATAGCAAATGTTCAGTTTTTCCAAAAATATTATTTGTGTAGGACAAATCGCTCCGTTTTGTTCATCACATTTGTACGAAAAAAAACGAAAATTAAGTCATTACAACGCAAACTTTTTTCCAAATTAACTCCATAATATCGACAGAAACATGGCAAACGTTGTTTAGAATCAATCCTCAAGGTGTTTTTCACATATCTATCGATGATAAATCATTCGTGGCAGTTTGGTTTCTCCTCTGAAGAAATGGAACGCGCATGGACCTGGAGATTACGCAATAATTTCAACGGAGGACACCGGGCGGACACCTGGTAAATGTAGTCTCTTATGGTCAATCTTCCAATGATATGCCTACATATAAGGAGACATTGGAACACAGGGCATTCAAACTCTGGACCATGTATGAAATGGTCATCTTGGTTTCATCTTAGTTTCGCCTGTAGCATTAGTTCTGGGGCAATCACAGATAATATCTTTGCAGTTTTGGAAACATCAGAGTGTTTTCTTTCCAAAGCTGTCAATTACATGCATAGTCGAGCATCTTTTCGTGACAAAATATTTTGTTTAAAACGGGAACGTTTTTTATCCAAAAATAAAAAGAGCGGCCCCTATCTCGAAGAAGTTAAAGCTCTAAACTGTGCATCCACAACGTAATATGTAACATGGTCTAACTTCATCATTTCAATAAGAGATTTGTAACATGGTCTGACTTCATCACAATAATAAGATATTGGTTTTAGAGTGTCTGACTCATTGAACAGCTGTCACAAACACAGCGTTGCTTCAAGCATGTCATGGTAGCAAAGCCAGGAGCAGCTGTGGAGAGTGTCTATATTTCCACTACATCCAGCTCCAGAGGACAGAGCCTCTATTATACTGTTGTGACATTGATTTTGGAGCGACTTAAGGATGTTAGAAATTGATGGTGATATGCTTGACCATCAACATCCATACTAAAGTGGAAAACTAAACCCCCAGATGTGTCTGTAAAGGAGACTGTAAATGGGACTGTACAGTGTACTGTAAATGGGACTGTAAATTTACCTGTAAAGTTGCCTGTAAAGTTGCCTGAAAATGAGACTGTAAAGAAGACTGTAAAGGGGACTGTAAATTAGACTGCAAAGAAGACTGTTAAGGGGACTGTAATGGAGACTGTAAAGGGACTGTATATGAGACTGTAACATTTCCTATAAATGAGACTGTAAATAAGACTGTGAAGGGGAAAGTAAAGGAGAATATGAAGGGGACTGTAAAGGGGACTGTAAAGGGGTCTATAAATTAGAATATAAAGGGGACTGTAAAGGAGACTGTAAAGGAGACTGTAACATGTACTGTAAAGTGAATGGTAAAGGAACTATAACATGGACTGTAACGGAGACTGAAAATGGGACTGTACAGTGGACTGTACAGTGGACTGTAAAGGGGGACTGTAAATGAGACCATACAGCATACTGTAACAGGGACTGTAAAGAAGACTATAAAGTGAACAGTAAAGGGACTGTAAAGGGGACGGTACAGTAGACTGTAAAGGGGACTGTAAAGGGGACTGTACAGTAGACTGTAAAGGGGAATGTAAATGAGACTGTAAAGGGGACTGTAAAGGGGGCTGTACAGTAGACTGTAAAGGGGACTGTAAAGGGGAATGTAAATGAGACTGTAAAGGGGACTGTAAAGGGGACTGTAAAGGGGGCTGTAAAGGGGACTGTACTGTAGACTGTAAAGGGGACTGTAAAGGGGGCTGTAAAGGGGACTGTACTGTAGACTGTAAAGGGGACTGTAAAGGGGGCTGTAAAGGGGACTGTACTGTAGACTGTAAAGGGGGCTGTAAAGGGGACTGTACTGTAGACTGTAAAGGGGACTGTAAAGGGGGCTGTACAGTAGACTGTAAAGGGGACTATAAAGGGGACTGTACAGTAGACTGTAAAGGGGACTGTAAAGGGGAATGTAAATGAGACTGTAAAGGGGACTGTACAGTAGACTGTAAAGGGGACTGTACAGTAGACTGTAAAGGGGACTGTAAAGGGGAATGTAAATGAGACTGTAAAGGGGACTCTAAAGAAGACTATAAAGTGAACAGTACAGGGGACTATAAAGGGGACTGTACAATAGACTGTAAAGGGGACTGTACAGTAGACTGTAAAGGGGACTGTAAAGGGTAATGTAAATGAGACTGTAAAGGGTAATGTAAATGAGACTGTAAAGGGGACTGTAAAGGGGACTGTAAAGAAGACTATAAAGTGAACAGTAAAGGGGACTGTAAAGGGGACTGTACAGTAGACTGTAAAGGGGACTGTACATTAGACTGTAAAGGAGACTGTAAAGGGGACTGTACAGTAGACTGTAAATGGGACTGTAAAGGGGACTGTAAAGGGGACTGTAAAGGGGGCTGTATAGGGGACTGTAAAGGGGACTGTACAGTAGACTCTAAAGGGGACTGTAAATGAGACTGTAAAGGGGGCTGTAGAGGGGTCTGTAAAGGGGACTGTAGAGGAGACTGTAAATGGGACTGTAGAGGAGACTGTAGAGGAGACTGTAAAGGGGACTGTAGAGGATACTGTAAAGGGGACTGTATAGGAGACTGTAAAGGGGAATGTAGAGTAGACTCTAAAGGGGACTGTAAATGAGACTGTACAGGGGACTGTAGAGGAGACTGTAAAGGGGACTGTAGAGGAGACTGTAAAGGGGACTGTACAGTAGACTATAAAGGGGACTGTAAATGAGACTGTAAAGGGGACTGTAAAGGGGACTGTAGAGGAGACTGTAAAGGGGACTGTACAGTAGACTCTAAAGGGGACTGTAAATGAGACTGTAAAGGGGACTGTAGAGGAGACTGTAAAGGGGACTGTACAGTAGACTCTAAAGGGGACTGTAAATGAGACTGTAAAGGGGACTGTAGAGGAGACTATAAATGAGACTGTAAAGGGGTTATATGTAAGTGGTCACCAGGGGTCATCATACCTGCTTCAATGGCCTCTCCAGTAACCCAGGGCCTGATGGGAGGATTATGTTGCATTGTGTTTTGGCCTGTTTTTAGGGGGAAATAGAAGAAAGTTGTGATGGAGATAGATTTCCCTGCTGACTGTTGTGCAGGAGACATGTTGCTGTTGAGTTTAATGTTGGGATGGGAATCAATCCGTAGGAATTCAAGACCCTGGTGTTATTCAGACTCAATGGACTAAACAACAGATGATCCCTCGTCAGGACTGAAACAGATGATCCCTCGTCAGGACTGAAACAGATGATCCCTCGCCAGGACTGAAACAGATGATCCCACGTCAGGACTGAAACAGATGATCCCTCGTCAGGACTGAAACAGATGATCCTTCATCAGGACTGAAACAGATGATCCCTCGTCAGGACTGAAACAGATGATCCCACGTCAGGACTGAAACAGATGATCCCTCGTCACGACTGAAACAGATGATCCCTCGTCAGGACTGAAACAGATGATCCCTCGTCAGGACTGAAACAGATGATCCCACGTCAGGACTGAAACAGATGATCCCTCGTCAGGACTGAAACAGATGATCCTTCGTCAGGACTGAAACAGATGATCCCTCGTCAGGACTGAAACAGATGATCCCTCGTCAGGACTGAAACAGATGATCCCTCGTCACGACTGAAACAGATGATCCCTCGTCAGGACTGAAACAGATGATCCCTCGTCAGGACTGAAACAGATGATCCCACGTCAGGACTGAAACAGATGATCCCTCGTCAGGACTGAAACAGATGATCCCACGTCAGGACTGAAACAGATGATCCCTCGTCACGACTGAAACAGATGATCCCTCGTCAGGACTGAAACAGATGATCCCTCGCCAGGACTGAAACAGATGATCCCTCGTCAGGACTGAAAAAAGATGACCCCTCGTCAGGACTGAAACAGATGATCCCACGTCAGGACTGAAACAGATTATCCCTCTTCAGGACTGAAACAGATGATCCCTCATCAGAACTGAAACAGATGATCCCTCGTCAGGACTGAAAAAAGATGACCCCTCGTCAGGACTGAAACAGATGATCCCACGTCAGGACTGAAACAGATTATCCCTCTTCAGGACTGAAACAGATGATCCCTCGTCAGGACTGAAACAGATGATCCCTCGTCAGGACTGAAACAGATGATCCCTCTTCAGGACTGACTATCTGTCTCCGGTTGGACTGACCATAGATCATTGGACTTTCTTGGAATCTAGTGATTCATTCTTCCGGGGACAAACAGACGAGCCAGGGATGAGGATGGGAGTGGGTTAGAAAGGAAAAGTTTCCAGTTCTCAGATCTACCTCACCCTCCATAGAGGGGGAGAGGGGTGTGTATGTACCTCACCCTCCCTAGAGGGGGAGAGGGGTGTGTATGTACCTCACCCTCCCTAGAGGGGGAGAGGGGTGTGTATGTAGTTCACCCTCCCTAGAGTGGGAGAGGGGTATATATTTGCCTCACCCTCCCTAGAGTGGGAGAGGGGTATATATTTGCCTCACCCTCCCTACAGTGGGAGAGTTATATATTTGCGTCACCCTCCCTAGAGTGGGAGAGGGGTATATATTTGCCTCACCCTCCCTACAGTGGGAGAGGGGTATATATTTGCCTCACCCTCCCTAGAGTGGGAGAGGTGTATATATTTGCCTCACCCTCCCTAGAGTGGGAGAGGTGTATATATTTGCCTCACCCTCCCTAGACTGGGAGAGGGGTATATACAGTGTGGAGAACAAGTATTTGATACACTGCCGATTTTGCAGGTTTTCCTACTTACAAAGCACGTAGAGGTCTGTAATTTTTATCATAGGTACACTTCAACTGTGAGAGACGGAATCTAAAACAAAAATCCAGATAATCACATTGTATGATTTTTAAGTAAATAATTTGCATTTTATTGCATGACATAAGTATTTGATCACCTACCAACCAGTTAGAATTCAGGCTCTCACAGACCTGTTCGTTTTTCTTTAAGAAGCCTCCTGTTCTCCACTCATTACCTGTATTAACTGCACCTGTTTGAACTCGTTACCTGTATAAAAGACACCTGTCCACACACTCAATCAAACAGACTCCAACCTCTCCACAATGGCCAAGACCAGAGAGCTGTGTAAGGACATCAGGGATAAAATTGTAGACCTGCACAAGGCTGGGATGGGCTACAGGACAATAGGCAAGCAGTTTGGTGAGAAGGCAACATGGTCAATCACCCTCGGTCTGGGGCTCCATGCAAGATCTCACCTCGTGGGGCATCAATGATCATGAGGAAGGTGAGGGATCAGCCCAGAACTACATGGCAGGACCTGGTCAATGACCTGAAGAGAGCTGGGACCACAGTCTCAAAGAAAACCATTAGTAACACATTACGCCGCCATGGATTAAAATCCTGCAGCGCACGCAAGGTCCCCCTGCTCAAGCCAGCGCATGTCCAGGCCCATCTGAAGTTTGCCAATGACCATCTGGATGATCCAGAGGAGGAATGGGAGAATTTCATGTGGTCTGATGAGACGAATATAGAGCCTTTTGGTCTAAACTCCACTCGCCGTGTTTGGAGGAAGAAGAAGGATGAGTACAACCCCAAGAACACCATCCCAACCGTGAAGCATGGAGGTGGAAACATCATTCTTTGGGGATGCTTTTCTGCAAAGGGGACAGGACGACTGCACCGTATTGAGGGGAGGATGGATGGGGCCATGTATCGCGAGATCTTGGCCAACAACCTCCTTCCCTCAGTAAGATCATTGAAGATGGGTCGTGGCTGGGTCTTCCAACATGACAACGCCTCGAAACACACAGCCAGGGCAACTAAGGAGTGGCTCCGTAAGAAGCATCTCAAGGTCCTGGAGTGTCCTAGCCAGTCTCCAGACCTGAACCCAATAGAAAATCTTTGGAGGGAGCTGAAAGTCCGTATTGCCCAGCGACAGCCCCGAAACCTGAAGGATCTGGAGAAGGTCTGTATGGAGGAGTGGGCCAAACTCACTGATGCCGTGATACATTATTGCCCACAAGGGAAGGAGGAAGGGAAGGTAGAACGGAGAGAGGAACGGGTGATGGGACTTACTATCTGTCCTGTGGAGTATTGATCCTGATGGAACGGTGTAATAGTAAGTCCTATCTGTCCTGTGGAGTATTGATCCTGATGGAACGGGGTAATAGTAAGTCCTATCTGTCCTGTGGAGTATTGATCCTGATGGAACGGGGTGATAGTATGTCCTATCTGTCCTGTGGAGTATTGATTCTGATGGAACGGGTGATAGGACTTACTATCTGTCCTGTGGAGTATTGATCCTGATGGAACGGGGTGATAGTAAGTCCTATCTGTCCTGTGGTGTATTAATCCTGATGGAACAGGGTGATCGTAAGTCTTATCTGTACTGTGGAGTATTAATCCTGATGGAACGGGGTGATAGTAAGTCCTATCTGTCCTGTGGAGTATTAATCCTGATGGAACGGGGTGTTAGTAAGACCTATCTGTACTGTGGAGTATTAATCCTGATGGAACGGGGTGATAGTAAATCCTATCTGTCCTGTGGAGTATTGATCCTGATGGAACGGGGTGATAGTAAGTCCTATCTATCCTGTGGAGTATTAACTCTGCACTCTGACATGGTGAATATCTCATGTGATTACTCAGACTGGACATGTAAGCAGTGGTGTAAAGTACCTAAGGTATCTTTACTTTTACTCAAGTATGACAATTGGGTACTTTTTCCACCACTGCATGTAAGGGCATCAATGTGTCTACTCAAACTCTACATGTACGAGTATCAATTCACAGTAGTCAAACAAGTTAAAGAGCACTGTACAGTAATGTCATTATTGATGTACCCATAAAGAAAACATTCCTTACAATATGGGGGCACTCAATCAAACTGCTGAGTGAATGAAGTCCAATACAACAACATTATGATGGAAATAGACTGTAGTAGTAGTGTGTTTAACAGAGTTCATATTTTACATGTGCGTGTGTGTTGCCTCTGTTGAATCTGTTCTGATTTGTTAGAGCTCTTGAAGCACCATGATTCAACCCAGTTGTTTTCTTTTTCCATTGATATTAGTCATTCACAAACCTCAGCATGAGTAGCTGCCTGTGGTCCAGTGAAAAGTGAATGTTTAGCCGTGAGTGGGGAAGCATGGATGTAAGGTGAGAGAGCACAACACCTGTTTACTCAGAGGAACAGGGTCATCCTGGTTCTTAAAGCTGTAGTTCTCAGCGTTGGGTCGGTGCCTCTGTGAGCCTCCTCCTATTAAACGGACTGCGTATAGAAAACATCTGTTTTCCACGAGGAGGTTTAAAGGTTCATTCGGGGCCCCGATCCATGTTGAGCTTTTTATTCGTTTATTTAGTCTCAGATGTAAGTGTCGTGTCCCTGCATGTTTCCCCTTCTCTCAGTAGGAAGGGAGAAGAGAGAGGCCTGAGGAAGATCAGAGGATTCCCGTGTCTGAGTTCATGTTGTTTTCCAAGCATATTTTAATTGCGATTTATACAACCATATTCACAAATATCTCTCCACAGTGGACAGGCAGTCTGAGTTACCTCTTGGGGGTCAACAAAACACTGGACAGGCAGTCTGAGTGACGTATTGGGGGTCACCAACACAGTGGACTGAGTGACTGGGCCGAGGTTCTGAGAGAGGTGTATCCACAGCTTACGACCAAGGTGCCCTCTTGCAATAAGGACAAGAGCATTAAATGATTGTCAGGATATGACACTGTTCCCAAAAATAGTATCTGTTCATAAAGGATGATATGGCTCAGCTTCAGTCAAGTGGAGCATGTTTAAGACCACATTTGGCGGAGAATCTTACACTTCGTCTAACATCTTGAATCAGTCAGGATAGATTCCTCTGTGTGCTTAATAATGTTATGTAATTTATCTTGGTCAATCTGCTGGAAAACACATTTTTACTTCTTTCAATGGAGCTTAAGAGTCCTTTAGAGTCCTTTTGAGAGAGTTCTCTCACGCAAAATGTGCTTTAACGTCAGGTTCTCTTGTGAGAGGCAAGGAGTGTTATTAGTACCAGATGACAAAAAAAAGAGTTTCAGTATGGTGAGAAGGAAAATAGACAGTACATCTCCCACCATTAAGCAGAAACACGATCCCATGTAAAGGAGCCAGTATTTGCCCACTGTGCCATTTTCCATCATGGTTACTGTTATTGTAGCCTCTGTCGATTAGTTCTAAGAGGTCTATTATCTTTCGTGAGACCAATTCAATTTCTCAATATAAACGCAACATCTAAAGTGTAGGTTTCATGAGCTGAAATAAAAGATCCCAGAAATGTTCCATACTCACACAAAAAAAGCTTTATTTCTCTCAAATTCTGTGCACAAATTTGTTTACTTCCCTGTTAGTGAGCATTTCTCCTTTATATCCACCTGACAGGTGTGGCATATCAAGAAGCTGATTAAACAGTGATTATTACACAGGTGCACCTTGTGCTGAGGACAAAAAAAGGACACTCTAAAATGTGCAGTTTTGTCGCACAACACAATGCCACAGATGTCTCAAGATTTGAGGGAGATGTCCACCAGAGCTGTTGCCAGATAATTGAATGTTCATTTATTTTCCAAAAACTGCCTCCAATGTAATTTTATAGAATTTGGCAGCCTCACAATCGCAGGCCACATGTATGGCATTGTGTGGGGGCGAGCGGTTTGCTGATGTCAATGTTGTGAACCGAGTGCCCCATGGTGGCGGTGGGGTTTTGTCATAAGCAACGGACAATGATATATGAACTGTAACTCAGTAAAATCGTTGAAATTGTTGCATTGTTGCATTTTTATTTTTTGTTCAGTATAATATACAATAGGTTCTCTAATCCCTATCAGTCTCAGAACCAGAATGGCTGTGCGTCTACAGTCTAAAGGAAAACGGATTCACACAATGTATTCAGTTGATAAACAGAGAAAGAGATTAAAAGAAGAGAGAGAGAGAGAGAGAGAGGAATATAAAGAAAAACAGGTTCCCTGGTTTTGCTCCTGATGTATTCCATGTAAAGGGGCATGGGTAGGCAGTCAATCCCAGAGTTGACCTCTCACCTCTCACAGTGTGAGGGTTCAGCAGGAAGCTGCAGGCATCAGGGGTCAGATGTGACAGGCAGGTTGTGCTGTGTTGATACAAAGATAAACAGTGCCTCGTCTTATAACTACAGACTGAAGAATGTAACTGTGTTTAATAAATGGCAACTGTCATAATAAACGAATAATACAAATAAGAAAATATATATATTATATATGCCCATTAGCAGACACTTTTATCCAGAGTGAATTACAGTCATGCGTGCTTACATTTTACATATGGGTGTCCCCAGCGGGAATCAAACCCACAATCCTGGTGTTGCAGCACCATCCAACTGCCATCTACCAACTGCTATCACACTGCTATCACTGTTATCAGACCGTTATCTGACCGTTATCATACTGCTATCATACTGCTATCAGAAGGTTATCATACTGCTATCAGACTGCTATCAGAAGGTTATCATACTGCTATCAGACTGCTATCATACTGCTATCAGAAGGTTATCATACTGCTATCAGGCTGTTATCAGATGGTTATCATACTGTTATCATACTGCTATCAGGCTGTTATCAGATGGTTATCATACTGCTATCATACTGCTATCATACTGCTATCAGGCTGTTGTCGGATGGTTATCATACTGCTATCAGGCTGTTATCGGATGGTTATTGTACTGTTATCATACTGCTATCAGGCTGTTATCAGATGGTTATCATACTGCTATCAGACGGTTATCATACTGTTACCCGACTGCTATCATACTGTTGTCAGACTGTTGTCAGACTGTTCCAGCAAAATAAAACACGTAATAAATAGGTTTCTACCTACAGAAATGTAGTCTTGCGTCTCAGTCATGGCATGTTTCTAGTGCAAAGGGGTATTCCTTCACATTAAGCTAAGTTAATGAAACATAATAATGTTTTCGACTGCATTCTTCAATATTTTCATGGACTTTGTATGAGTAGAAACGACAGCATGAGTTGACTTAGATTATAGCCCCATCTGCTGGCAATATAGAATAGTTGTTTGAGGAGGTGTGTATTGACTGAGAAATACATACATGTGTTCAGGCATCAGGGCCACGTTATGTTCTGTCTGTCAGATTAATCACTTCATGATGAATTGAGATGAAGTGAATTAGCTTCGTCTTCACGGGGAAATGAAGGTTCCTGTGTAGTAAATGTCTCAGAGACAGACAGTGAATGCAGTAAGAGGAAACCGTACCTCGTAAAATAAGGTTTTACAATCAGAGGCTGAAAACAAAGAGCTTGTCTGTTGTTTCTCAGACCCAGTACAAGATATACAACATATTCAGTGCAAAGGTAATATTTAGAAAAAATAATCCCATTTGGCCAGATGACTTAATATGAAACACATCCATATCAATGCAGCGGCCTGTTGTTGTTCATTACTCTAACAAAGTACTCATCTCTTGCCCTGAGTTTGGATAGAGAGCAAGACACCAAACATTAGAATAAATGAATCATCTTGAGGTAAAGATACAGTACCTTGGAATAGAAAATGAATCATCTTGAGGTAAAGATACCTTAGAATAGAAAATGAATCATCTTGAGGTAAGGATACTGTACCTTAGAATATAAAATGAATCATCTTGAGGTAAAGATACTGTACCTTAGAATATAAAATGAGTCATCTTGAGGTAAAGATACTGTACCTTAGAATAGAAAATGAATCATCTTGAGGTAAAGATAGCTTAGAATAGAAAATGAATCATCTTGAGGTAAAGATACTATTCCTTAGAATAGAAAATTAATCATCTTGAGGTAAAGATAGCTTAGAATAGAAAATGAATCATCTTGAGGTAAAGATACTATTCCTTAGAATAGAAAATGAATCATCTTGAGGTAAAGATACCTTAGAATAGAAAATGAATCATCTTGAGGTAAAGATACTATTCCTTAGAATAGAAAATGAATCATCTTGAGGTAAAGATACTGTACCTTAGAATAGAAAATGAATCATCTTGAGGTAAAGATACTGTACCTTAGAATAGAAAATGAATCATCTTGAGGTAAAGATACCTTAGAATAGAAAATGAATCATCTTGAGGTAAAGATACTGTACCTTAGAATAGAAAATGAATCATCTTGAGGTAAAGATAGCTTAGAATGGAAAATTAATCATCTTGAGGTAAAGATACAGTACCTTAGAATAGAAAATGAATCATCTTGAGGTAAAGATACTGTACCTTAGAATAGAAAATGAATCATCTTGAGGTAAAGATAGCTTAGAATATAAAATGAATCATCTTGATGTAAAGATACCTTAGAATAGAAAATGAATCACCTTGAGGTAAAGATACTGTACCTTAGAATAGAAAATGAATCATCTTGAGGTAAAGATACTGTACCTTAGAATATAAAATGAATCATCTTGAGGTAAAGATACTGTACCTTAGAATATAAAATGAATCATCTTGAGGTAAAGATACTGTACCTTAGAATATAAAATGAATCATCTTGAGGTAAGGATACTGTACCTTAGAATAAAAAATGAATCATCTTGAGGTAAAGATACTGTACCTTAGAATAGAAAATGAATCATCTTGAGGTAAAGATACTGTACCTTAGAATAGAAAATGAATCATCTTGATGTAAAGATACCTTAGAATAGAAAATGAATCATCTTGATGTAAAGATACTGTACCTTAGAATATAAAATGAATCATCTTGAGGTAAAGATACTGTACCTTAGAATATAAAATGAGTCATCTTGAGGTAAAGATACTGTACCTTAGAATAGAAAATGAATCATCTTGAGGTAAAGATAGCTTAGAATAGAAAATGAATCATCTTGAGGTAAAGATACTATTCCTTAGAATAGAAAATTAATCATCTTGAGGTAAAGATAGCTTAGAATAGAAAATGAATCATCTTGAGGTAAAGATACTATTCCTTAGAATAGAAAATGAATCATCTTGAGGTAAAGATACCTTAGAATAGAAAATGAATCATCTTGAGGTAAAGATACTATTCCTTAGAATAGAAAATGAATCATCTTGAGGTAAAGATACTGTACCTTAGAATAGAAAATGAATCATCTTGAGGTAAAGATACTGTACCTTAGAATAGAAAATGAATCATCTTGAGGTAAAGATACCTTAGAATAGAAAATGAATCATCTTGAGGTAAAGATACTGTACCTTAGAATAGAAAATGAATCATCTTGAGGTAAAGATAGCTTAGAATGGAAAATTAATCATCTTGAGGTAAAGATACAGTACCTTAGAATAGAAAATGAATCATCTTGAGGTAAAGATACTGTACCTTAGAATAGAAAATGAATCATCTTGAGGTAAAGATAGCTTAGAATATAAAATGAATCATCTTGATGTAAAGATACCTTAGAATAGAAAATGAATCACCTTGAGGTAAAGATACTGTACCTTAGAATAGAAAATGAATCATCTTGAGGTAAAGATACTGTACCTTAGAATATAAAATGAATCATCTTGAGGTAAAGATACTGTACCTTAGAATATAAAATGAATCATCTTGAGGTAAAGATACTGTACCTTAGAATATAAAATGAATCATCTTGAGGTAAGGATACTGTACCTTAGAATAAAAAATGAATCATCTTGAGGTAAAGATACTGTACCTTAGAATAGAAAATGAATCATCTTGAGGTAAAGATACTGTACCTTAGAATAGAAAATGAATCATCTTGATGTAAAGATACCTTAGAATAGAAAATGAATCATCTTGATGTAAAGATACTGTACCTTAGAATATAAAATGAATCATCTTGAGGTAAAGATACTGTACCTTAGAATAGAAAATGAATCATCTTGAGGTAAAGATACTGTACCTTAGAATAGAAAATGAATCATCTTGATGTAAAGATACCTTAGAATAGAAAATGAATCATCTTGATGTAAAGATACCTTAGAATAGAAAATGAATCAAGTAAAAGTGAAAGTCACACAGTAAAGTACTAACCTCAGCAAAAAAAGAAACATCCCTTTTTCAGGACCCTGTCTTTCAAAGATAATTGGTTAAAATCCAAATAACTTCACAGATCTTCATTGTAAAGGGTTTAACCTCTAGCGTCGAGCAATCCCGTAACTGGGAACGTAATCATAGCCTCAAGCTCATTACTATAACGCAACGTTTCCTATTCATGAAAATCGCAAATGAAATGAAATAAATATATTGAAACACAAGCTTAGCCTTTTGTTAACAACACTGTCATCTCAGATTTTCAAAATATGCTTTTGAACCATAGCTAAACAAGCATTTGTGTAAGAGTATTGATAGCCTAGCATAGCATTAAGCCTAGCGTTCAGCAGGCAACATTTTCACAAAAACAAGAAAAGCATTCAAATAAAATCATTTACCTTTGAAGAACTTCGGATGTTTTCAATGACGAGACTCTTAGTTAGATAGCAAATGTTAATTTTTTCCAAAAAGATTATTTGTGTAGACGAAATAGCTCCGTTTTGTTCATCACTAAGAAAAACACCAGAAAATGCAGTCACTCCAAACTTTTTTCCAAATTAGCTCCATAATATCGACAGAAACATGGCAAACGTTGTTTAGAATCAATCCTCAAGGTGTTTTTCACATATCTATTCGATAATATATCAGTGGTGGCAGTTGCCTTCTCATCAGAAGAAAACTGAAAAATACTGCAGCTGGAGATTACGCAGTAATTGCGACGGAGGACACCAAGCGACCACCTGGTAGATGTAGTCTCTTATGGTCAATCTTCCAATGATATGCCTACAAATACATCACAATGCTGCAGACACCTTGGGGAAAACGTGGAAAAGGTAAGCTGACTCCTAGCTCCTTCACAGCCATATAAGGAGTCGTTGCCATGAGACGGTTTCAAAAAATGCGGCACTTTCTGATTGGATTTTTATCTGGGTTTTTTCTGTAACATCAGTTCTGTGGCACTCACAGACAATATCTTTGCAGTTTTGGAAACGTCAGAGTGTTTTATTTCCAAAGCTGTCAATTATATGCATAGTCGAGCATCTTTTTGTGACAAAATATCTTATTTAAAACATTTTTCATCCAAAAATTAAAATAGCGCCCCCTATATCCAAGAAGTGAATCACTGTTTACCATGCTTGTTCAATGAACCATAAACAATTCATGAACATGTACCTATGGAACGGTCGTTAAGACACTAACAGCTTACAGACGGTAGGCAATTATGGTCACAGTTATGAAAACTTAGGACACTAAAGAGGCCTTTCTACTGACTCTGAAAAACACCTAAAGAAAGATGCCCAGGGTCCCTGCTCATCTGCGTGAACGTGCCTTAGGCATGCTGCAAGGAGGTATGAGGACTGCAGATGTGGCCAGGGCAATACAATGCAATCTGTACTGTGAGACAGCTAAGACAGAGCTACAGGGAGACAGGACGGACAGCTGATCGTCCTCACAGCGGCAGATCACATGTAACAACACTTGCACAGGGTCGAATATCACACCTGTGGGACATGTACAGGATGGCAACAACAACTGCCCGAGTTACACCAGGAACACACAATCTCTCCATCAGTGCTCAGAGTGTCCGCAATAGGCTGAGAGAGGCTGGACTGAGGGCTTTTAGGCCTGTTGTAAGGCAGGTCCTCACCAGACATCACTGGCAACAACGTCGCCTATGGGCACAAACCTACCGTCGCTGGACCAGACAGGCAAAACTGCTCTTCACTGACGAGTCGCGGATTTGTCTCTCCAGGGGTGATGGTCAGATTCGCGTTTATAGTCGAAGGAATGAGCGTTACACCGAGGCCTGTACTCTGGAGCGTGATCGATTTGGATCCGTCATGGTCTGGGGCGGTGTGTCATAGCATCATCGGACTGAACTTGTTGTCATTGCAGGCAATCTCAATGCTGTGCATTACAGGGAAGACATCCTTCTCCCCCGTGGTGCCCTTCCTTGCAGGCTCATCCTGACATGACCTTGCAGGATGACAATGCCACCAGCCATACTGCTTGTTCTGTGCGTGATTTCCTGAAAGACAGGAATGTCAGTGTTCTGCCATGGCCAGCGAAGAGCCCGGATCTCAATCCCATTGAGCACGTCTGGGACCTGTTGGATCAGAGGGTGAGGGCTATGGCCATTCCCCCCAGAAATGTCTGGGAACTTGCAGGTGCCTTGGCGGAAGAGTGAGGTAACATCTCACAGCAAGAACTGGCAAATCTGGTGCAGTCCTTGAGGAGAAGATGTACTGCAGTACTTAATGCAGCTGGTGGCCACACCAGATACTGACTGTTACTTCTGATTTTGATCCCCCCTTTGTTCAGGGACAAGTTATTAAATTTCTGATAGTCACATGTCTGTGGAACTTGTTCAGTTTATGTCTCAGTTGTTGAATCTTGTTATATTCATACAAATATTTACACGTTAAGTTTGCTGAAAATAAACACAGTTGACAGTGAGAGGACGTTTCTTTTATGGCTGTATTGGGTTTTAAATATACTAAATGTAATTGCAAAAGTTATACTCAAGTATCAAAAGTAAAAGCATGAATAATTTCAAATTGCTTATATTAAGCGAACCAGAAGGCAATTTGTATTAATATTTTTATTGACGGATAGCCAGGGGCACACTCCAACACTCAGACATCATTTACAAACAAAGCATTTGTGTTTAGTGTGTCTGCCAGATCAGAGGCAGCAGTTATCTTTTCCTGCTAAGCATTCAAAATGTAACCACTACTTTTGGGTGTCAGGAAAAATACACAGAGCAAAAAGTACATTATTATATTTAGAAAGTGAAGTAAAAGTTGTCAAAGATATAAATAGCAAAGTACAGATACTGCAAAAAAAAACATCTTATGTAGTACTTTAAAGTATTTTTATGTAAATACTTTACACCAGTAGTTGTAGTTGTCATCCGTGTTCATTAGGGCAGCTGATAGTTACTGACACTTCACTCCCTGCTATTACACTGAAACGCCCTTTAAGCCAGCCACACCACGCTGCTAAACCAGTTCAGAGGAACTTTAATTCCACCTGAAACGCCCTTTAAGCCAGCCACACCACGCTGCTAAACCAGTTCAGTGGAACTTTAATTCCACCTGAAACGCCCTTTAAGCCAGCCACACCACGCTGCTAAACCAGTTCAGTGGAACTTTAATTCCACCTGAAACGCCCTTTAAGCCAGCCACACCACGCTGCTAAACCAGTTCAGAGGAACTTTAATTCCACCTGAAACGCCCTTTAAGCCAGCCACACCACGCTGCTAAACCAGTTCAGAGGAACATTAATTCCACCTGAAACGCCCTTTAAGCCAGCCACACCACGCTGCTAAACCAGTTCAGAGGAACTTTAATTCCACCTGAAACGCCCTTTAAGCCAGCCACACCACGCTGCTAAACCAGTTCAGAGGAACTTTAATTCCACCTGGCATCCCGGATAATGAAACCGTTAAGCCCTCTGTGTGTTTGGGATCCGTGTGTGACAGGATACTATGAAGATGACCGCGGGACTCTGTCTGTTAAGCACACGCCTTGTTGTAACAGTTGACACCAACCTGCCGGAGACTGATGTCAGCTGTGGTGGGTTGGCTACAGGTAGCTACACGCCTTGAGGTATGCTGATTCAAGCTGTTCCATGCTGGCCTGGTAGTCAACCCTGAGGCTCAGTCCTACTGTTTCACTAATGATATGCTGCAGCTGTGAAAATCCCAGGATTTTCAACTAAATCAACGTGAGAGCGGTTAGGTTTCTCTCTCTCTCTACCCCTGGATTTCAGAAAGCACCTCATATGAACTATGTACGAGGGTACTTCAGAGAAAAGCCCTCCATCCAGGGGTGCGGCACTGCAGTGACCCTGTTCTATACTCAACTGTGTTTCCCAAAGGCTGTAGTATAGGTCTTCTCGCCCACTCCGATTTCGCTCCAGTACAGTTCCAGTAGCATACACTTCACTAGCTCAGGGCGCGCCCGTCCCAGCATGCATTTGTAGTCTACTTGTGTGCTGCTAATAGCCCGTTGCTTTAGCTATTGTCATGGAGTTCACTAAATATTTTCATTAAGAAACTGAACACACAGGTGACTTACAAAGATGAGGACCAAGAGCAAGAGCAAGAGAGGGAGTGTGGTGATGTAGCGTTCACAACTGAAGAATCATGGTGGAATATGAAAAGACACCTAACCAGAAAGCATGACGATGTACTAGTATATGCTAACAGAAAGGAACAAGGTGGGTAGCTAGCTAATTGTAGCAAAGTACAATATATATATACAAAAGTATGTGGACACCCCTTCAGATTGGTGGATTTGGCTATTTCAGGCACACCTGTTGCTGACAGGTGTATACAATTGAGCAGACAGTCATGCAATCTCCATAGACAAACATTGGCAGTAGACTGGCCTTACTGAAGAGCTCAGTCTTTCAATGTGGTACCTTCATAGGAGGCTACCTTTCCAACAAGTCAGTTTGTCATATTTCTGCCCTGATAGAGCTGCCCCGGTCAACTAAGCGCTGTTATTGTGAAATGGAGATGTCTAGGAGCAACAACAATGGACAAACAAGCTCACAGAATGGGAGTGGTGAGTGCTGAAGAACGTAGCATGTAAAAATAGTCTATCCTCGGTTGCAACACTCACTAGAGTTCCAAACTGCCTCGGGAAACAACGTCAGCACAAGAGCTGTTCGTTGGGAGCTCCATGAAATGGGTTTCCATGGCTGAGCAGCCGCACACAAGCCTAAGATCACCATGCAGAATCGGCTGAAGTAGTATAAAGCTTGCCGCCGTTGAACTCTGGAGCAGTGGAAATGTGTTCTCTGGAGTGAGAGAATATGGCAGTCCAACGGACAAATCTGGGTTTGGCGGATGCCAGGAGAACACTACCTGCCCCAATGCCAAGTGTAAATAATAATATAGATAATATATAATAATATAGAAGGAATAATATGTCTGGGTCTGTTTTGCATGGTTCTGGCTAGGCCCCCCTTAGTTCCAGTGAAGGGAAATCTTAACGCTACAGCATACAATTACATTTTAGACGATTCTGTGCTTCCAACTTTGTGGCAACAGTTTGTGGAAGGCCCTTTCCTGTTTCAGGATGACAGTGCCCCTTGCAAAAATCGAGGTCCATACAGAAGTTGTTTGTTGAGATCGGTGTGGAAGAACTTGACTGGCCTGCACAGAGCCCTGACGTCAACCCCATCTAACAGCTTTGGGATGAATTGGAACACCGACTGTGAGGCAGGCCTAATCGCCAAACATCAGGACATGACCTCACCAATGCTCTTGTGGTTGAATGGAAGCAAGTCCCCGCTACAATTTTCCAACATCGAGTGGAAAGCCTTCCCAGAAGAGTGGAGGCTGTTGTAACAGCAAAGGGGAGACCAACTCCATATTAATGCACGTGATTTTGGAATTAAATATTCATCGAGCAGGTGTCCGCATACTTTGGTCATGTAGTGTATTTATAAACAAAAAAATCTGATCTCTTAAAAGTTTTGTTAATTTTCGTTCTATTATCTATATAATAGGCCATCATTGATTTTGGCCCAATACTTATTTTATTTGAAATGTAAGCTTTATTTAACTAGACAAGTCAGTATAAGAACAAAGTATTATTTACAATGACAACCTACAGCGGCCACACCCGGACGACGTTGGGTGAATTATGCACCACCCAATGGGTCTCCCAATCACGGCCGGTTGTGATACAGCCTGGATTCCAACCAGGGTGTTCTGTAGTGACGCCTCAAACACTGAGCTGCAGTGTTTTAGACTGCTGCGCCACTTTAGAGCAATCTGCCAGGCATATTATATCTTTCAAGGAGCTTTCTATTTTCAAAGTGTTATTTTCACTGAAAACCTTCAGGCTGACCTACAGATTATTATTTTTTTTAAACAACTCTGCATCCCTGCCCAGCCTGGCAAGTGGTGTTTAGCCTCCCCAGTGGCTCTGCAAGCGTGGAGAGGATATTCTGCACTGCTGGCTGGCTATTCAGCAACCATTGCATGTGCCTGTAGCCACAGACCCTGGCCAAACTCATGTTTCTGAAAGTGAATTCAGAGGCAGTTTTAGAGCCTAATAATGCATTTTTTTAAATTGAATTTTAAGTTAGTCACAGCCTATATGCGCAATTTATTGACAGAGGCCCTATGTTTCTCCATTAAGTAGCACTGTATTACAGGGAGGCCCTATGTTTCTCCATTAAGTAGCACTGTATTACAGACCCTATGTTTCTCCATTAAGTAGCACTGTATTACAGACCCTATGTTTCTCCATTAAGTAGCACTGTATTACAGACACTATGTTTCTCCATTAAGTAGCACTGTATTACAGACCCTATGTTTCTCCATTAAGTAGCACTGTATTACAGACCCTATGTTTCTCCATTAAGTAGCACTGTATTACAGACCCTATGTTTCTCCATTAAGTAACACTGTAGTACAGGGAGACCCTATGTTTCTCCCTGTGCTATACATTTCTCATATAGGTCTCCAGGGGTGATTTGACTATACTATGTGGGAGGTATTTGGTCTCCAGGGTGTTTTGACTGTACAATGTGGGAGGTATCTGGTCTCCAGGGGTGTTTTGACTGTACTATGTGGGAGGTATCTGGTCTCCAGGGGTGTTTTGACTGTACAATGTGGGAGGTATCTGGTCTCCAGGGGTGTTTTGACTGTACAATGTGGGAGGTATCTGGTCTCCAGGGGTGTTTTGACTGTACTATGTGGGAGGTATCTGGTCTCCAGGGGTGTTTTGACTGTACAATGTGGGAGGTATCTGGTCTCCAGGGGTGTTTTGACTGTACTATGTGGGAGGTATTTGGTCTCCAGGGGTGTTTTGACTACTATGTGGAAGGTATTTGGTCTCCAGGGGTGTTTGGACTGTACTATGTGGGAGGTATCTGGTCTCCAGGGGTGTTTGGACTGTACTATGTGGGAGGTATTTAATCTCCAGCGGTGTTTTGACTGTACTATGTGGGAGGTATTTGGTCTCCAGGGGTGTTTTGACTGTACTATGTGGGAGGTATCTGGTCTCCAGGGGTGTTTGGACTGTACTATGTGGGAGGTATTTGGTCTCCAGGGGTGTTTGGACTGTACTATGTGGGAGGTATCTGGTCTCCAGGGGTGTTTTGACTACTATGTGGGAGCTATTTGGTCTCCAGGGGTGTTTGGACTGTACTATGTGGGAGGTATTTAATCTCCAGCGGTGTTTTGACTGATCTTGATGAACTCACAGATGTTGTTTCAGACTAAGTAAACTTCTGTGTTGAGTCAGTTGTGCCACTAAAACCTGTATAATCTTCCTTAACAATATGCCTTGGCTATCAAAACATCTAAAATGACTACTTGATAGGAAGAGGAGCCTCTCCTCAGGAAACACAAGAGTGGCCTGGCAAAGGATTAAATCCATGGCTAGTGCCCTCCACATAGGCAGGGGAAAACCCAGTGCTGACCTTGGGAGATACGAGGGCCAGAACATGGCTAATGAACTGAATGGTTTCTTCTCAAGATTTGAATCAGACAACTTTGTGTCGGAGTTAAAACAAATGGAAGCATCATTACAAATGTTTGAGGGAGTTGTTGTTCAACAGTCTGATGTTCTTCAGTTGTTCAGGGGATGTAACACATACAAAAGCCCAGACAAAATAAGTGGACATGTGTTAAAGCACTGTGCTGAACAACTGGCTGGTGTTTTTACAGACATTTTCCAATCCTCACTCGACCAGTTCCAGTGTTGTGGGAAAACTCAATAATTATACCAATTCCTAAAGCATCTTTTCCCTCTGTGCTGAATGACTACCGCCCTGTCGCCTTGACATCCTTAGTAATGAAATGCCTTGAGAAACTTATGCAAAGTCATTTTCTCAGCATCACCCAGAAGCTTCCTGACCCATTTCAGTTTGCCTATCAGCCAAGCAGAGGAGTTGATGATGCCATTGTTACCCTCCTTAACATGGTCTATAGACATCTAGAGGGTGCCAAATCCTATGTTAGGGTTCTGTTTGTTGACTTTTCTTCTGTCTTCAACACAATCCAGCCCTACATTCTGGCACAGAGACTCATTCGGGACGTCTCCTTAGATGGGGGGCTGGTTTTGTGGCTGTTCGCTCACAGAAAGTGAAAATAGGTCCCCACGTGTCGGACATACGCAATACCAACACAGGCTCTCCTCAGGCATGTGTTTTGTCCCCACTCCTGTACATCTTGTACACTAATAGTTGTACTAGTTCCCATTCTGACAGACACCTCATTAAGTTTGCTGATGACACTGCCTTGATCAGCCTGTTGCACCATGGCCCGGACCTAGATGACTTTGTAGAGTGGTGTGAGGAATCACACTTGGTCATCAATACCAACAAGACGAAAGAGATGTGCATAGACTTCAGGAAGTGTACAACACCTACCTCTGCAACATCTATCAGAGGTCAGAATAAAGAGACTGTAGAGGAATACAAATACCTGGGTGTCCTCTTGGACAATAAGCTTCAGTGAAGTAAATGTACAGACCTGATCTACAAAAAGAGTCAACAGAGACTGTACTTTCTCAACAAGCTGGGATCTTTTAATGTAGACTGTACTATACTGACTCTGTTTTACATATCTCCATTAAGAGTATTTAAACTTGTTGTATTGTTTGTTGGTTTGGCAATGACACTGTCAGCAGAGAAATATGCCGAGAAGAATTATCACCACAGTGTCGTGTCTTTGGCTATGCCGGATTAAGTGATATGACATGCTATTCTAAAATAATTATTTCTCTGTAATTAATATTACCTGATTAAGCTAATCAGGTAAATGTAATTAACTAGAAAGTCGGGGCACCACGAAATAATGTTTATAGAGCTGTTTTCTTCTGAATAAACTCTTAAAGACCTAGGAATCTTTTACATCAGTAGCAGTCAATATTTAATCATCACTTTATTCAATCTCATCTGAAAGTTGTAAATCTTCACGAACGCTGGCTAACAAGTTGAATCAGCAATACAAATTTTGGTTTAATTATTTATTTACTAAATACCTAACTAATCACACAGAATTACATCTACACAGAATGAATCATACATTGATTACAAATTACGTCATGAAGGAAAACATCCCTAGCGGACGGAACAGATACGACGGTTGGTTACACAAAGAAAGGGGGTTGGGTTTTGAATGAAAGAGCGGGAAGACTGAGGAACAAAAATATTTTGTGTCTCTATCTTGCCGTAGGCAGCTATGCTATCGTAAATAAAGTATCTTATGCATTCTAAATAACCGCCCATTTGAAAAAGGAAAATGCAATAAATATTTACTATGAGCTGCGCTTCGGTAGATTGGTTGTAGATAGAAGGCCGGGTTGTCCAGCATGGATCTCTTGTCCTCTGAAGAATGTCTAGTGGTGAACTGGAGCGTGGTAGAATGGATACTCTGTCTGTCCTCTCCTAGCCCAAGTTTACAGCTGCTGTTGCTAACGCAACGGCTAGGAGATATCACTTCTTTAGTGAATAAGAGTTCAAAGTTCATACCAAGTTGCCATACTTTAAGCTCATGCTATATTCTGGCTGGTATAGTCGAAATTCATCCTTTCGGCGTGTTGATCGTCATCTTCACGTTGAAATTCAATGCTAATTTAGGTTATTTTCGTTCAACCAGGTTGAGGTTGGCTTAGTTCTGTTGGTGAGCTTGTCTTTTTAACCTGGGGACCACCGTCCTCTCATCCTTGGAACAGAAAGTTGAATTTTCGTCAACGGGTTTATATAGTGGTGAAAGAAGGGCGTGTTTCATAGTTTACAACCAATGTCTGTTCACTTGGGCGGGGCCTCTGAGTTTCTCTATAACAACCAATTCTCTCCTTTAGAAGCTAAAATTACATTTCATTATTTTCACAAATAGTTTCATATTTAAACATTTAAATTGCACAACAATTCCATGTGAATCTGATAACTAGAATGTGTAGATTTTCCAAGATACAGTTTATGTCGTCCTATCACTCAGATGCCAACTGATCTGACATCATATTCATTAAGTACCAACGCATATTTTCAACTGGTTGGTTGACCGAAATATGGTTCCGTTTCCCACCTTTTGATGTTACCAGACAACAAATGGATTTTCAATAGTCACATCGGAAAGGAAAAAGGGGAAAGGTATTTATGGAGGTCATAAACCTCCCCAAATGGCCAACATCATGACAACAGCAAGCAAGGTACTTGGAGTCAAACAGACAGGCCTGGATGAGGTCATTAAGGTCTGGGCCTCCACAAGGCTCAAAAACTCATTTTAGACTAAGCCCCCCCCCCCTGTACCCAGACTTTGAACTACTCCCCTCTGGGCGCAGGTATAGGGCACCCCTCAGCAGGAAAAACACAACTTGACAATAATTTGTGCCAGGTGTGATATCCCTCCTAAATAGCCCGGGCTAATGTTCCTATCGACTCAGTAAGGCCAGCACGCTAGTCCTTAAAAAAACATGTTTTATTGGTATGTAACTGTTAAGACAGTTTGTTTGTTTGTTTGTTATTGGTATGTAACTGTTAAGACAGTTTGTTTGTTTGTTTGTTATTGGTATGTAACTGTTAAGACAGTTTGTTTGTTTGTTTGTTATTGGTATGTAACTGTTAAGACAGTTTGTTTGTTTGTTTGTTATTGGTATGTTATTGGTATGTAACTGTTAAGACAGTTAGTTTGTTTGTTTGTTATTTGTATGTAACTGTTAAGACAGTTTGTTTGTTTGTTCTAAAAGAGTGTACTGGGGGGTCCAGTGTGCTGTACTGGATGGATATGATTGCCACAGATTAACATTCCTTCTCCAGACCCCAGGCTGGCTCTGGTTACATGTGACCACATTGTCCTGAGGGACTTCTGCTGGGGGACCTTCATTATGGTAGGTAGATCTCTCCAGGCATGTTCCCTGACTACACACACACACACACACATATATATATATACACACACACACACATATACACACACACACATATACACACACACACATATACACACACACACACACACACACACACACACACACACACACACACACATAGTGTTCAACCATAGGATTCATTAAGGAGTACCAGTCAAAAGTTTGGACACCTTCTCATTCAAAGGTTTTTATTTTTACTATTTTCTACAATGTAGAATGATAGTGAGGACATCAAAACTATGAAATAACACATATGGAATCATGTAGTAACCAAAAAGGTGTTAAAGAAATAAAAAATATATTTTAGATTATTTATGCCTTGACATCTTTGCACACTCTTGGCATTCTCTCAACCAGCTTCACCTGGAATGCTTATGTACATATATTCAGAAATATATTTTACATGTATGTACATATCCCTCTGTGCACCTTCTGTGACTTCTAGAATGATTTTAACCCACTAACCCCCAAAATACTCAAAGTTTTCTCCATCATTGTAAAAGCCAAGTTATTTTCTGAAGATAATTATTTATTTAATGTGATTAGTGATTAATTTACGTCTCTCCCTCATGTTAAGGTCAACCCTGTTACGTGAACTGAACTCTCGTTGTAATATGGTGAACCTATTCCTTTTAAAAATATTTATTTGAAAATAAACATTGAACATCTTATAGTCAAATCGTGAGCCATCCTCGTGCTCTCACCCACGCTTGAATAGAAAGCAGTTTTGCGTAAAACTAGCCTATAAATGCCAAATAATACAGTCATAATAGACAATGACAGGCGCATGGACCCCCAGAGCTCATGGGCCACTGCAGGGGTGTCCAATATGCCAGTGCTTGTTGGGCAATATTCTTTGTATTTTAAGAAGCTGAATTATGAACCATTATGGCCACCCTGTAAACAACTGTAGATATCATAGCCTCTTCAAGGACACAACTTATCTTATCTTTAACCCAAACACCAGATGTGCTCAGGATAGAGATGCTACAGCTATTTAAGTCAGAGGCGTTGTGCTGTTTAATTCGTTTTTTTATTAAAGCTACTTTGCTGCTTGCTTAAGTGATTTGAAATGGCAGGGAGTTCCACGCTATCGTGATTCTATACACTGAGTACACTAAACATTAGGAACCACCTTCCTAATATTGAGTTGCATACCCCCACCACTTTGCCTTCAGAAAAGCCCCAATTCTTCGGGGCATTGACTCTACAAGGTGTTGAAAGTGTTCCACAAGGTTGCTGGCCCATGTTGACTCCAATGCTTCCCACAGATTTGTCAAGTTGGCTGGATGTCCTTTGGGTGGTGGCCCATTCTCGATACACACAGGGGAACTGTTGAGTGTGAAACACCCAGCAGTGTTGCAGTTCTTCACATCAAATCTAATTGTATTTATCACATGCGCCGAAGATAACAGGTGTAGACCTTACCATGAAATGCTTACTTACAAGCCCTTAACCAAGAATGCACTTCAAGAAATAGAGTTAAGAAAATATTTAGTAAATAAACAAAATAATTTTTTTTATCTGAAAGTAACACAAGAAAATTACATAACTGTAACAAGGATATTTACAGGGGGTACCGGTACCGATGTTGCCTGTAATCCATGGCTTCTGTTTGGGATATGTATGTACGGTCACTGTGGTATACTACTCAAAGACATTGAATGAATCCCGGAATATATTCCAGTCTGTGCTAGCAAAATAGTCCTGTAGCATCTGTGTCATCTGACAACTTCCATATTGAGCGAGTCACTGGTACTTCCTGATTTAGTTTTTGCTTGTATGCAGGAATCAGGAGGATATAATTATGGTCAGATTTGCTAAATGGATGGCAAGCGAGAGACTCTGTGTGTGGAGTAAAAGTAGTCTAGATTATTATATTTTTTGGGTTGCCCATGTGACACAAACCAGTGCGCCTGGCACCTACCCCGTTCAACTGTTTTGTCTTTTCCATTCACCCTCTGAATGGCACACATACACAATCCATGTTTCAATTGTCTCAAGGCTTTTTTAAACCAGTCTCCTCCCCTGCATCTACAATGATTGACATCAATATGGGATCATAGCTTTCACCTGGATTCACCTGGTCAGTCTATGTCATGGAAAGACGTTTAGGGAATACGAAGAGACCTTTAGTTGCATGCCTTGTGAAATATCAATGTCTGTCAGAGCCTCCTGTATCCTGCACTGCTGCCCAGCAGCTCTAGTTGTAGGTCTTTCTAAAAGCATTTGAAGCTCAGCGGATGACTGAGGCCGATAGATAACCTGATAATTATACTGACTCTGCTTGTCTGGATGTGAGTCAGATACACACTCACTCAGCAGGAGACTCTCTGTCTGTGGGAGTCAAACGCACTGACTCACTCAGCAGGAGACTCTCGCTCGCTCGCTCTCTCTTGCTCTCGCACGCTCTCTCTCTCTCTCTCTCTCTCTCTCTCTCTCTCTCTCTCTCTCTCTCTCTCTCTCTCTCTCTCTCTGTGGCACTCAGAAAGTCTCAAAGATTCTTTTCTCATCTTGCCAAACATTCAGACATTTCGTTTT
The DNA here is from genome assembly GCF_002021735.2 of Oncorhynchus kisutch. NCBI lineage: Eukaryota > Metazoa > Chordata > Actinopteri > Salmoniformes > Salmonidae > Oncorhynchus > Oncorhynchus kisutch. The sequence continues at coordinate 86,727,651 of NC_034188.2, read as the reverse complement.
TCTGCCTGAGTCATTGTGTTACGTACACACACACACCCAAAAATAAACACAGGGTGTCGAGCCTCGTGTCGAAACCTAAATAGAGTTACTAGCCCGGCAGTATTTACACACTGACAGGTCCCCTGCTGACAAGGCGCAGGAGGAAGAGAGAGTGGAGAAGGTACATAAAAATATAACACCCTACGGTCAACATCTATTTAGCATAATACAAATATCCCAATAAAAATCGTTCCATTTAAGCTCTCAATCCACTGAATCCGCCTATGTTGTACTTCCACATCTGCAGTGAAAGGTGACAGAGCTAGGGCGGTGTTTGTCAGACCATGAGACATCCCGAAAATTGGTCTTCTCACAAAATCGTCTGACCAGTCTACAAACTATTTAAGACCTCCCTTATGAGACTCTCATGAACACGGCGGTGTTCTCCGTTTTGCTCTACGACCCCAAATGCATCTTGGGATTCGTCTGCAGTTGGTACAGCCGATCTGTCAACTTCTGTCTGTACTGTAGCATCCGAAGAGTTTGAGCTACACACTTATATGACTCCTCTGTGGAAATGTCAGCTTTCTTCCTCCACAGGCCTCATAAGACTCGTCTGACGTTATATACGGAGACTGTTTAGTGACAAAAATAAGGGGTTAAATACATTAAAGAAATGTTTCGGGATCTTTCTTACATCTATCAGATATAGGACAGACACTTTAGAATAAAAATCCTTTAGATTTCTGTTATGGGGACTACCTGTTGTTCCATGTAGTGAATGGATCTGTTATTCAATGCGTTTGTATGGGCTAATGACAAATAAAAATCTAACAATTCATCAAACAATTCAAAAATAATATTTTTTTTGATACTTCAAGGGGTCTTAACTGTCAAAATCTAATACCAAAATGATCCTTGGTCTGACCTTCTGAAAACAATTCCATATAGCTTGGACAGGGCTAAAGAGGTTTCTGTGAAGAAGCAGAGACAGACCGCATGTAAGGGGAGTTCCGAGCAGACAGAATCATTGGTTTCTGAGACAGCGGTTTCACCAAATGTGTTGTATTTATAATGTATTTTATAATGTACTGTATGGTGTTAGTCCTTTTTTTATAGGTGCAGTTATAACGCAACGCTCAATACATTTTTCAACAAAATATGCCAATTATAACTGTAACCATTACCGTTTGCATGACAATGTATTGTAACCCCAAATTCCGTAATGGACTCAGCCCCCTCCTACTCTCCCTGCCCCACCCTCCTCCTCTCCTAGTGGTTGAGCAAGGCTTGATCTCTGATGGCAGCAGGCACGTCCCTTCTCCCCCGCACCGTCCAATTACTGACTCCTACTCTGGGTAAGATGGAGAACAGCGAGAAGGGAAGAACACTCTCCGGGCGCCAACCTTCACACATGTCCAATTATAGTACGATTTGACACACACAGACAGAAGCATACCCGCGCCAAGAGACAGTCAGACTCAAACATTAAAACACACGCACAGACAGAAGCATACCCACGCCAAGAGACAGTCAGACTCAAACATTAAAACACACAGACAGAAGCATACCCGCGCCAAGAGACAGTCAGACTCAAACATTAAAACACACACGCAGACAGAAGCATACCCACGCCAAGAGACAGTCAGACTCAAACATTAAAACACACACGCAGACAGAAGCATACCCACGCCAAGAGACAGTCAGACTCAAACATTAAAACACACAGACAGAAGCATACCCGCGCCAAGAGACAGTCAGACTCAAACATTAAAACACACAGACAGAAGCATACCCGCGCCAAGAGACAGTCAGACTCAAACATTAAAACACACAGACAGAAGCATACCCGCGCCAAGAGACAGTCAGACTCAAACATTAAAACACACAGACAGAAGCATACCCACGCCAAGAGACAGTCAGACTCAAACATTAAAACACACAGACAGAAGCATACCCGCGCCAAGAGACAGTCAGACTCAAACATTAAAACACACAGACAGAAGCATACCCGCGCCAAGAGACAGTCAGACTCAAACATTAAAACACACACGCAGACAGAAGCATACCCACGCCAAGAGACAGTCAGACTCAAACATTAAAACACACAGACAGAAGCATACCCACGCCAAGAGACAGTCAGACTCAAACATTAAAACACACACACAGACAGAAGCATACCCACGCCAAGAGACAGTCAGACTCAAACATTAAAACACACAGACACACGATCCAAATGGGAACCAAAAGATTGTAAAAGACGGATGCAAAACATGTAAAATCCTTAAGAATAACTGATGTGCACAATTTGTTACATAGTAAATTCAGTTATCCATGAAAATATGTGAGTGTGTTCTCTAGTGGATCAGTAAGTAGCTTACTGCTTGACTGCAAGGACTTATCAGGCCTCACAGTATGTACACATGGACTGAGGGAGCGGGACCATAGGGCTGGGGCAAAGGCCAAAGGCCAAAGTTCAAGTTGAATGGCATGCATAAGGACAAGTAGTCCTTCAAACATCAGAAGTTGTCTGTGACAAACTGTAGAAAGTGTGAAAAAAACCCATGAAGGATGATATTTTGGTCTCATAAATAATACGCTATGTCTGGGATAAATTAATGTCCATGAAGATTTAATCTGAGATTGTCCCTTTAGGTTTTGAAAGTTTATAAGTTAAAATACACTATGTATAAATTTGTATGTGGACACCCCTTCAAATGAGTGGATTCGGCAATTTCAGCCACACCCGTTGCTGCCAGATGTATAAAATCGAGCACACCACCATGCAATCTCCATAGACAAACATTGGCAGTAGAATGGCCCTACTGAAGAGCTCAGTGACTTTCAACTTGGCACCGTCATAAGATGCCACCTTTCCATCAAGTCAGTTTGTCAAATTTCTGCCCTGAGCTGCACCGGTTCACTGCAAGTGCTGTTATTGTGAAGTGGAAACGTCTAGGAGCAACAGCTGCTCAACTGCAAATTTGAAGGCCACACAAGCTCACAGAACGGGACCGTGGAGTACTGAAGCACTGTTCGTCATGAGCTTCAGGAAATGGGTTTCCATGGCCGTGTAGCCGCACAGAAGCCTAAGATCACCTTGCGCAATGCCAAGCGTTGGCTGGAGTGGTGTAAAACTCGCCGCCACTGGACTCTGGAGCAGTGGAACCACATTCTCTGGAGGGATGAATCACGTTTCACCATCTGGCAGCCCAACGGATGAATCTGGGTTTGGAGGATGCCAGGAGAACACTACCTGCCCCAATGCATAGTACCAACGGTAAAGTTTGGTGGAGGAGGAACAATGGTTTGGGGCTGTTTTTCATGGTTCGGGCCCCTTAGTTTCAACGAAGGGAAAACTTAATGCTACAGGATACAATGACATTCAAGATGATTCTATGCTTCCGACTTTGTGTCAACAGTTTGTGGAAGGCCCTTTCCTGTTAAAGCCTGACAATGCCTCGGTGCAGAAAGCCAGGTCCATACACAAATGGTTTGTCGAGATCGGTGTGGAAGAACTTGACTGGCCTGTATGAATCCCTAACCTCAACCCCATCGAACAACTTTGGGATGAATTGGAAGGCCGACTGCGAGACAGGCCTATTCGCCTGACCTCACTTGTGACTGAATGGAAGCAAGGCACCGCAGCAACGTTCCAACATCTACTGGAAAGCCTTCCCAGAAGAGTGGAGCAACGAAGGAGGGACCAACTCCATTTGAATGATTTAATGATTTTGGAATGAGATGTTTGAGCAGGTGTCCAAATACTTTTGGTCATGTAGTGTATTTTAAATGGGAAATAGGATGACAGGACATTCATTTCTTTGGACTAATACATTAATGATACATACACATTAATTATTACAGAATATAACTTAAAAATGACTCGTGAGCTTAGTTCAACTGTTGGACACCATCAGAACCCAAAATATAAGCTTGTTTTACTCCAAATGTTTGTAAACAGCATACATGTAAACAAACACCGTATAGCCTCGAAACATGGTTACAACTCTAATTTTGATATCATGGATGGGCAATCTTTCCATCCATAAGCATTCATTTGAGAGGTCATATCTCTCCAGCCCTAAGACTTATAGTGAAACAGGGGCCGGAAAAAAACTTAGTTGTTTGTTTAAATTAAAAGGCTGTCGTTTTAACAAAAACATTCACACAAAACATTTAAGAATAAACATCAAGCATTATACAGATAATCATATATCAATGCAAAAAAATAACAAGTATATTATATTATATTTGTTGTGTGTGTGTGAAGGGAGAGAGAGAGTGAGAGATCAGAGAAATGCTCAACCAGGATAGGTTTCTACTAGTAAATCTTCCCCATTTAGCCTGGACAAGTTTCCTGAAGCCACAGGCAGCAGGCCAAGTCACTCTCTCTCTCTCCCCATCTGCCCTTTTGCTTATGTAGGCTACATAGTCTCGATAACCTGACCCTAGGCAACAGTGACTAGGCAACAGTGACTTAGGGTCTTGTTTCAATGACAGACTCTTTTGGCAACTTCGACAAGAAAATAAAAAAGATTGAGATGGGTCCTCTTCAGACAGAAGTAAAACAAAATCAAGCAGCCTGGCCTCAGAGCCATACGAAATATACTTTATGTATTTCTGAGCACCACCAAGACATATTTGACCTACTAATGGTTGATCGGGGAGGATGGGTGGGTGTAATCCGCGACAGTCTAGCAATCCAAAGGTGGCATGTTCAATGTCGCGTCTGGGACAACTGAAGTATTTTAGTTTACGTACAGAATAATACTAATTGCCCTGAGACCACGTTGAATCACGAGGTAGACATGCCAGAATGTTGTAATTTGAAACCAATGTTTGCAGGCAAAACCTTTGCTGTGGTTATAGTGAAGGAAGTTGATGCAAACTAGGCACTATCGAAATGCACTCATTGAAAATAACCCCTGTGAGTTCCATCTTGCTAGATACTATTTTGTATTGTTGTTTTTGGTCTGTTGGGTTGACTAGCCTCTTCAGTAGTTTCACCAGAGTTAGCTCAACGTATCCAGCTACTGTACCGTAGCTAAATGTCAGCTTTTACTGTAGCTGAATGACTGTTCGTCCGTCAACTCCTCGTTGGTGGATGGTGTGGGAAGAAGGCCACAACCTTGTAAATGTAGCTAATGCAACACAGAAATTGACTAGCTCTTTACAGTGGAACTGACAGCAGTTTAACTACTTTGCAGACATGAAAAACAAACAGGCAATCATAATATCAGTGAAAAACATAACATTCCCAGTTTATGCTACAAAACCAACTGTATAAAAGGTTTTAAAAATAGGTTCTATATGACTCAAAATTCTATGACATAGAGTAAGTCATTGTTGTCAGAATAGATGGATGCAGTTCAATGCATGATTTAATATAGCTATTTAACCAATACATTTCTTGGTGGTTTAACAAATATTGCTATCAGGTTGTAAATCACAGCTGGCCTGGTACATTGTTTCAATGCATTCAGGATGCACTGTTTCAGTTTCAATGACTCAAATATTTTGGACAAAAACAGACGAATGTAACTAAGGCTGGGAATGTCAATTCAATCAAACTAGCAAGGGCAATGATCACAAGTCAATCATATTGTGGTTAATAGGCTACCTCATCTATTTATGTAGCTATTTATTTAGTAAGCAAAAAACATGGAGTCTAACGTTAGCTAGCTAACTGACTAGCTACTGTGACGACGTCATGTCATTGGACGAGTGTGTAAGTGGCCAACTTCTTTCCCCTATATCGTTTTTCAGTGGCTACAGCTAAAGTTACAGGTGTCATTTGGTTAGCTGGAAATAAATGTGAATCACTTTGCTAGCTAGCTATGCTAAACTTGAACAACAATGCACAGTTAACACATCTCTTAGTTGTCAATCAAATTGACGGCGAACTACAAACTGAAAACGAATATGGCTCCCGAAAGTCGCAGCGGTCTAAGGCACTGCATCTAAGTGCAAGATGCGTTACTGCAATCCTTGGTTCGAATCAAGGCTGCATCACATCTGGCTGTGATTGGGCGGCGTGCAATTTGCCCAGTGTCGTCTGGCTTTGGCAGGGGTAGGCTGTCATTGTAAATACGAATCTTTTCTTAACTGACTTACCTGGTTTAATTTAAAAATATGCACATATTTGAATAAGATCAGATTTCATATGGCTAAAATGCTGCCAGTTCCACTTTAAACTGAGTCTACACAGCTGTCAACAAGGCAAAGGGTGACTACTTTGAAAAATCTCAAATATATTTTGATTTGTTTAACACTTTTTTGGTTACTACATGATTCCACATGTGTTTCATAGTTTTAATGTATTCACTATTATTCTACAATGTAGAAAAGAGTAAAATGTAAAACACTGGAATAAGTGTTGACGGGTACTGTAAGCATCCAGACCCTTGACTCAGTACTTTATTGAAGTACCTTTGACAGCGATTATAGCCTCAAGTCTTCTTGGGTATAACGCTATAAGCTTGGCACACCTGTATTTGGGGAGTTTCTCCCACTCTTCTCTGCAGATCCTCTCAAGCTCTGTCAGGTTGGATGGGAAGCTTCGCTGTACAGCTATTTTCAGGTCTCTCCAGAGATGTTTGATTGGGTTCAAGTCCGGGCTCTGGCAGGGCCACTCAAGGTTATTCAGAGACTTGTCCCGAAGCCACTCCTGCATTGTCTTGGCTGTGTGCTTAGGGTCATTGTCCAGTTGGAAGGTGAACCTTAACCCCAGTCTGTGGTCCTGAGTTCTCTGGAGCAGTTCTCTGGAGCAGGTTTTCATGAAGGATCTCTCCGTACTCTGTTCCTTTCATCTTTCCCTCGATCCTGATAAGTCTTTCAGTCCCTGTTGCTGAAAAACATCCCCACAGCATGATGGATGGTGCAAGGTTTCCTCCAGACGTGACGCTTGGCATTCAGGCCAAAGAGTTCAATCCTGGTTTTATCAGACCAGTGAATCTTGTTTACCATGGTCTGAGAGTCCTTTAGGTGCTTTTTGGCAAACTCCAAGCTGGCTGTCATGAGCCTTTAAAACCTCTTAAGGATCAGACCCATTTTCTTTTACGCCTAAAATGATTTACCCAAATCTAAGTGCCTGTAGCTCAGGACCTGAAGCAAGGATATGCATATTTTTGATACCATTTGAAAGGAAACACATTGAAGTTTGTGTAAATGTGAAACAAATGTAGGAGCATATAACACATTAGATCTGGTAATAGATTAATGCAAAGAAAAAACATGAATAGGCGCAATTCAGATTTCGGCCAGCAGTGTATGTGCAAAGTTTTAGACTTATCCAATGAACCATTGCATTTCTATTCAAAATGTTGTATCAAGTCTGACCAAATGTGCCTAATTGGTTCATTAATACATTTTCAAGTTCATAACTGTGCACTCTCCACAAACAATAGCATGGTATTCCTTCACTGTAATAGCTTCTGTGAATTGGACAGTGCAGTTACAGTGCCTTGCGAAAGTATTCGGCCCCCTTGAACTTTGCGACCTTTTGCCACATTTCAGGCTTCAAACATAAAGATATAAAACTGTATTTTTTTGTGAAGAATCAACAACAAGTGGGACACAATCATGAAGTGGAACGACATTTCTTGGATATTTCAAACTTTTTTAACAAATCAAAAACATAAAGATATAAAACTGTATTTTTTTGTGAAGAATCAACAACAAGTGGGACACAATCATGAAGTGGAACGACATTTATTGGATATTTCAAACTTTTTTAACAAATCAAAAACTGAAATATTGGGCGTGCTAAATTATTCAGCCCCTTTACTTTCAGTGCAGCAAATACAGGTTTATATCTTTATGTTTGAAGCCTGAAATGTGGCAAAAGGTCGCAAAGTTCAAGGGGGCCGAATACTTTCGCAAGGCACTGTAGATCAACAAGAATTTAAGCTTTCTGCCCATATCATATGTCTATGTCCTGCGAAATGTTCTTGTTACTTACAACCTCATGCTAATCACATTAGCGCACATTAGCTCAACCGTCCCACGGGGGACACCAATCCAGTAACTGAGGAGTGGCTTCTGTTTGGCCACTCTACCATAAAGGCATGATTGGTGGAGTGCTGCAGAGATGATTGTCCTTCTGGAAGGTTCTCCCACCTCCACAGAGGAACTCCGGAGCTTCTTCAATCTACACACAATACCTCATAATAACAAAGCAATAACCATGTTTTTTTAATTGTTCACCTCCCTGACCAAGGCTTTTCTCCCCTGATTGTTCAGTTTGGAGGGGCGGCCAGCTCTAGGAATAGTCTTAGTGGTTCCAAACTTCTTCTATTTAAGAATGACGGAAGCCACTGTGTTCTTGGGGACCTTCAATGCTGCAGAAATGTTTTGGTACCCTTCCCCAGATCGGTGCCTTGACACAATCTTGTCTTGGGGGGCTTCATGGGCAATTCATTCAACCTCATGGCTTGTTTTTTGCTCTGACATGCACTATCAACTGTGCGACTTTATATAGACAGGTGTGTGACTTTCCACTTTCATCAGTTGAATATACCACAGTTGGACTCCAATCAATTTGTAGAAACATTCTTAAAGATGATCAATGGAAACAGGATGCACATGAGCTCAATTTCAAGTCTCATGGAAAAGGGTCTGAATACTAATATAAATAAGGTATTTCTGTTTTTTATTTTAAAACATTTGCTAAAATGTCTTAAATCTTTGTCATTATGGGTTATTGTGTGTAGATTGACAAGGAAAACATTTAATGGCATCCATTTTAGAATAAGTCTAACATAACAAAATGTTGAAACGGGTCTGAACTTTCTGTTGATCAAATGTGTTTACAACTTATATGTGACGACTGAGCAACTCCACAAATGTAACCCAGTCATTGGTATGCCTAGTCCTACTCCCAGTCTCAGTTCAGTGACAGTTCAGTGACAACACTTTCCCATGCCGTGCTCCATCGCCACACCGGTGTTAGGGGTTATCCCGAGGTTCTCCCGGTCTCAGAGGAGGTTATATATAAGATGTCACCCCGGCAGACCACTCTACCCTGAGTGCTGCAGCAAAGAAATGCTGATGTGCTGCTCCCAATGATGTATATAAACCCTGAATTGCAGATGCTATGCATTGGCCAATGAGAGTCTTTGAAACCACCAGTCGGCCATATTGGCAGTACCCAGAAGAAGCAGTCCTCTGTAGGATGAATTTAACCCTGTTAAATGTTAGGATAAAATGACATGTATTTAACTTGTTTAAATTTTAAAATGTATTTATTATTATTTTTATTTTATTTTACCCCAATTTCTCCCCAATTTCGTGGTATCCAATTGTTAGTAGTTACTATCTTGTCTCATCTCTACAACTCCCGTACGGGCTCAGGAGAGACGAAGGTCGAAAGTCATGTGTCCTCCGAAACACAACACAACCAAGCCGCACTGCTTCTTAACACAGCGCGCATCCAACCCGGAAGCCAGCCGCACCAATGTGCCAGAGGAAACACCGTGCACCTGGTTACCTTGGTTAGCGTGCCCGGCCCGCCAGAGCGGTATACTTTAAAAGTCCAATGCAGCAGTTTTTTTCTCAAATATCAAATTATTTCTGGGTAACAATTAGGTACCTTTAAACAATGTGATTGTTTCAATTCAAAAGGTAAAAAATAAACAAAAATGACTATTTCTCAAGTAATGATTTTTCTAGCACAGTCTGGTAGTGGTCTGAGTTGGGAGGGGCAAACTGAAAAATACCTGTTATTGGCAGAGAGGTTTGGATCTCTCTTTCTGGGTCATTAAAGAGCCACCTCAGAGGAAGTTGCAGCACCTATTTAAAGTTATTCCTGTCCTAGATAGGATATTCTCATTTAGGTTCCACCGCCGAAGACTGAAGCAGACTGCTAATATATATTCAGGAATTGGGGGTGGGAATGATGTGGTGATTTCCAAGGGTATCAGAAAAATAATAACACATTGATCACTGACTGACAGCTGTCAGTGTAACTATTTAGCATGCTAAGTTAACCGTAGCCAGCTAATGAAAGTTATTTCAGCACCATTTCAGTTAGGACAGGCATACCGTTAATCAGTTGAACATTTTTATTTCAGAAAAAGAATACCTCAGCTGAACCCTGTCTGTACTAGCTGTTGTCTTGTTGAGGGTTGATGTTTGTCTGACTCTTGCCATTTGATCATTCCAGTGAAACCGTGTCGGATTCCAGACCGAATTGATTTTTTGGACATGCACACGGACATTATCAAATGGCTATATTTTTAGTTCTCTCTGTTATATACATCACTGCATAGATTACATAGATTACACAGAGATATATTAATGCATTATCTAAAGTGTTCAGTAATATAGTAATGCATTATCTAAAGTGTTCAGTGATATATTAATGCATTATCTAAAGTGTTCAGTGATATATTAATGCATTATCAAAATTGCAAATCCACCGTTTACATATAAATAATGTTGATTTAGACTGAAATGTATTGAATTACATTGTTGTAAAACATCATGGTTCTGGCCATCATCTTTCAGCTCCAAAAATAGCATTTCTACTTGTGTGGGCGTTTAAGGAAAATGTTTCTAATTATATACACATCTTTTTTTCTTTGTTTAGCTCACATAATGCATACTTTAAAATTATATTAAGTTGTCAGTAATAGAATAAACATGGAAAAAGACTAATGTAGACATTAATAAATGCATTTCCATTGCTTCCAAAATATGTTTTATGTTGTGGGGGAGGGCCAAGATGGAGGCGCGGTGGCTTCAAAACAGCTTCCCATACAACTCACCTAGCGTACATAAATTGTTGGCTGCGTCCATCTCGCCTGGGTGGAGAGTGCTGACACCACATCTTGTGCTTCGGGTTGAAGAATATGAATAATTGTGAAATTATTGTCCACCAGTCGGATTCCTTAACATTTTGCATTCCACGCCGATATAATAACCTGCAACCTGCGAACAAATATAGAGGGCGCCGCAGTGGTGAAAGTTGCGCCGTCGCAGCAAGTTTTCTGGCTCATGTTTCTCACCCGGCTGGGGACCAAGTGGAGTGAGGGAGGGGGGAGGGGAGGGGGGTGCTAACCCTTCAGTTCTATCGTTTCAACTCACTGGGGCACTTCAACCCACCGGCGCGCGTTAACACATTGTTCTATTTCCATGGGTGTGAAGGACAGGGAATCATACGACACAACCGCCTGCTGCGCGCAGGCAGTGATAGTCACGGTGAAAAGCTATGATCATGCTCGCTTTTTATGATCAGATAACTCTTGCACGTGCTTTCATATCTGGCTGTCTCAGTTCCAAAATTAATACAAGATTACGCTTTGCTCAGACTTAAGTGACTTGATCATAAACAAAACTGACATAGTTTCTTTCTGCACCCTGCCATCAATAGTTGCGGACTCCTCGTAAAATGCAGCTGAAAGGCATATTTTTACTCCTGTCTTTAGGAGCGTTCACCTCTTATTATGTTTACCAGCCCATTCCAGACAAGATAGAGGAGAGATGGAAACTCATGTTGACCGACTGTTTCTTCAGAAGTCTCAGCCACCTGGTAAGAATAATGCAAGAATGGATTTTACAATGAGCTAGAATATTAGTTTTTGATTCAGAAATTATTTGATGCAGACTTATCCTGTTGATGTGTTTTACATATTGTTGTGAAGTTACTATTATAGACGGTTCGTACTCAAAACTGCGCATCTCGGGTGTGCTTGGGAGTCATGCCTAAATATATATTTATTGGCATAATTACATGTATGGTTTTAAGATGTTATTGTTTGACTAGAATGACGTGGTTATTGGCCAGTCCTTTGGCACGGTAAATAGACTTGGTAAATAGCCTAGTAGGCTATAGCCTAGAAATGGATTCCGCGAGATTGATGTGTACCTGCAGACATGCTGAATGACAGTTACAGCAGATTATGTCAAACGGTAATCCAGGTATTGTAGTCTTGCTCACCTGTTCTAATTATAGACCCTATTAAGAAAAGCGATGGTGTATTTATGAACGGAAGAACACCAGACTGTTTATACCCCAGCATTCATGACACCAGAGGTGTTTATCGATTTAGATATGATATAATTCAACATCGTATTTATTATTTCAGGTGATAAAATATAAAAAATGTGTTAAACCAGGCTAAATTCCTTCTAACTAGAATTATTCATTATTATTGTTCATTATAATTGCTCAATGTCCCCATTGTAACTGCTTATAAAGCAGACAAATTTAACTCTATTTAACTTAACTAGTCCAAGTTAAGTGAGAGAAGTGAAACAAATGTATTTTGATCATGGGGGTCAAGGGGTGAACTTCCCCTGTTATTCAGTCACCAATTGTTATTCAATTTTGACAACTTAATTATCCACGGTCATGCCTTGGCTCTGTCCAAGAGCAAGGACCATGTCATGCCTGTGTCTGTCCAAGAGCAAGGACCATGTCATGCCTGTGTCTGTCCAAGAGCAAGGACCATGCCTTTTCTGGTGCATATTTGTCCGGTGCATGGCACGCATATAAATACAGTACTAACAGGCAGTGAGGGATTTAGGTATAGGCGACATGGACAGCCACCCAGGGCGGCATCTTGCCGGGGACAGCATGGGGCACCCAGGGCGGCATCTTGCCGGGGACAGCATGGGGCACCCACACAAAAAAAAAAAACGGAATGGTGATATTTATGTGATCGGTTCTCTATCACTTATTTGCACGTCAGGTCAATGATATCATGTCACCATGTGGGATTGTGGGTCAATTAACCTTGTCGGAGTGGGCGTCCTGATTCCAGTTGGTGAGCTAGGCAGGCTACTGCCTGGGAAGGTCTCCCGGAACTCAGAAGTACGAGATGGGGAGGGGCGCGGGGTAGGTTGACCTTGGGTCTCCCCACTGGAAGCCCGAGGTAGGGGGAGTGGGGGAATCTATCAAATAGCGCACCTCTAACTTTGTACAGTACAAATGCAATTAGTCAAATCAGTCACACTACAAAATGCTACCAAATGAACCACAATTAATTCATAATACTGTGAATATATAGTTTCACAGATATATTGTTGCATTTTTTTCTGGTTTGTGCTAAATCGTTAAGAATAATATAAAACCAGTCTGCACACCACCAAGGTGAATTGGTTTAGTCTTGACTCTTGGTTGACAGTATTGGGGAATGGGTAATGTATTGATGCTGGAATACCAAATCAACACAAATGAGTTTCTATTTCTCTTTGTTACTTCTTTTTGATATTTATATTTATATAGTTTAAAATGTTATGATCATTTATTTCTGTTGTTCCAAATGTCTGAATAAAAATGACAGTTAGTGCAGAATGGTGGAGGGGGCGCTGAAGGGGGGGTTTGCCCAGGGAGCCATACAAGCTAGAACCGCTACTGCCAACAGGGAACATTGATTGAATGGATTTATGAGGAAAAGTAGTGTAAAAACTCAGAAAAGGCCAACGTCATTTTAAATCATCTACCCAGGTTTACTGGGACCTGGTTACATGGATAGACACGCAAGACCCTTTCTCCTCCTATACAAGCTTACAGCAGAATAGGTCAGCTCTGAGACACCCTCTGGCTAGAAAGTTACAACGTTATGCTAGACACGGAGCTAGCAGCTTACCCTCCCCAAACCCGTATACATAGGGAGGTAACACAACACTTTAAGATCAGTGGATTTAGGGGCGATATCATTCTACTTCTGGAGAGCACAGGGAGTGGATGAGGAGATCTCAGTAGTCAGCTGATTGGCCCCAGTCAACCCCTGGCCATTTTTCTATTGGTATTGGAATCATAAAGGATCCTATAAGACAAAACCATAAAGGATAGAATCTCATAGAGTGTTACAATCCCGGAAGGGAGGAAGGGAGTGGGGGACGGATGGGGAGGAGGCGGGTAGGGCGGGAGACGGGATGGTACAACCCTGGGTATGAAGGAGTCAAGGTAACATTCTCTGTTCCTCTCCCTACATAAAGAGAGTCAAGGTAACATTCTCTGTGCCTCTCCCTACATAAAGAGAGTCAAGGTAACATTCTCTGGTCTTCTCCCTACATAAAGAGAGTCGAGGTAACATTCTCTGGTCCTCTCCCTACATAAAGAGAGTTGAGGTAACATTCTCTGGTCCTCTCCCTACATAAAGAGAGTTGAGGTAACATTCTCTGTGCCTCTCCCTACATAAAGAGAGTCAAGGTAACATTCTCTGGTCCTCTCCCTACATAAAGAGAGTTGAGGTAACATTCTCTGGTCCTCTCCCTACATAAAGAGAGTTGAGGTAACATTCTCTGTTCCTCTCCCTACATAAAGAGAGTCGAGGTAACAGTCTCTGTTCCTCTCCCTACATAAAGAGAGTCGAGGTAACAGTCTCTGGTCCTCTCCCTACATAAAAAGAGTTGAGGTAACATTCTCTGGTCCTCTCCCTACATAAAGAGAGTTGAGGTAACATTCTCTGTTCCTCTCCCTACATAAAGAGAGTCGAGGTAACAGTCTCTGTTCCTCTCCCTACATAAAGAGAGTCGAGGTAACAGTCTCTGGTCCTCTCCCTACATAAAGAGAGTTGAGGTAACATTCTCTGTGCCTCTCCCTACATAAAGAGAGTCGAGGTAACAGTCTCTGTTCCTCTCCCTACATAAAGAGAGTCAAGGTAACATTCTCTGTTCCTCTCCCTACATAAAGAGAGTTGAGGTAACATTCTCTGGTCCTCTCCCTACATAAAGAGAGTCGAGGTAACAGTCTCTGTTCCTCTCCCTACATAAAGAGAGTCGAGGTAACAGTCTCTGGCCCTCTCCCTACATAAAGAGAGTCGAGGTAACAGTCTGTTCCTCTCCCTACATAAAGAGAGTCGAGGTAACATTCTCTGTGCCTCTCCCTACATAAAGAGAGTTGAGGTAACATTCTCTGGTCCTCTCCCTACATAAAGAGAGTTGAGGTAACATTCTCTGTTCCTCTCCCTACATAAAGAGAGTCGAGGTAACAGTCTCTGTTCCTCTCCCTACATAAAGAGAGTCGAGGTAACATTCTCTGTTCCTCTCCCTACATAAAGAGAGTCAAGGTAACATTCTCTGTTCCTCTCCCTACATAAAGAGAGTCAAGGTAACATTCTCTGGTCCTCTCCCTACATAAAGAGAGTCAAGGTAACATTCTCTGTTCCTCTCCCTACATAAAGAGAGTCAAGGTAACATTCTCTGTTCCTCTCCCTACATAAAGAGAGTCAAGGTAACATTCTCTGTTCCTCTCCCTACATAAAGAGAGTCAAGGTAACATTCTCTGGTCCTCTCCCTAAATAAAGAGAGTCAAGGTAACATTCTCTGTTCCTCTCCCTACATAAAGAGAGTCGAGGTAACATTCTCTGTCCCTCTCCCTACATAAAGAGAGTCAAGGTAACATTCTCTGTTCCTCTCCCTACATAAAGAGAGTCAAGGTAACATTCTCTGTTCCTCTCCCTACATAAAGAGAGTCAAGGTAACATTCTCTGGTCCTCTCCCTACATAAAGAGAGTCAAGGTAACATTCTCTGTTCCTCTCCCTACATAAAGAGAGTCAAGGTAACATTCTCTGGTCCTCTCCCTACATAAAGAGAGTCGAGGTAACATTCTCTGGTCCTCTCCCTATTCATCCCCCCTCCATTTGTTTTCTACACTGCTGCTACTCACTGATTATTATCTATGCATAGTCACTAAGGCCCTACCTACATGTACAAATGACCTCTAACCTGTACCCCGCACACTGACTTGGTACCGGTATCCCCTGTATATAGCCTCCACACTGACTTGGTACCGGTATCCCCTGTATATAGCCTCCACACTGACTTGGTACCGGTATCCCCTGTATATAGCCTCCACACTGACTTGGTACCGGTATCCCCTGTATATAGCCTCCACACTGACTTGGTACCTGTATCCCCTGTATATAGCCTCCACACTGACTCGGTACCGGTATCCCCTGTATATAGCCTCGTTATTGTTATGTTATTGTTATGTTATTGTTATGTTATTGTTATGTTATTGTTATTATTTGGTAAATATTTTCTTAACTCTTGAACTGCACTGTTGGTTAAGGGCTTGTAAGTAAAGCATTTCACGGTAAGGTCTACGCTTGTTGTATTTTAGCGCATGTGACAAATACAGTTTGATTTTGTTATCCTAACATAAAGATGGTAAAGAGGACATTCTCTTGTTTTGTATGCATAGCTTACTATTATATATTACATTAAAATAAATGTCTATATCTTTGTTTTACCGTACCTAAAAACATATTTAGTTATAGGCAATGTAAAGATGCTGTGCATTCAAAATATTGTGCTATTTTAATATTGATTCCATTGAGGTTGATGTGTACCTGCAGACATGCTGAATGACAGTTACAGCAGATTATGTCAAACCGTAATCCAGGTATTGTAATCCTGCTGATCTGTTCTAATTATAGACCCTATTAAGAAAATCGATGCTGTATTTATGAACGGAAGACCACCAAATTAGACGACTGTTTATCCGCCAGCATGACACCAGAGATGTTTTAGTTATGTAGACACGATATACAGTGATACATTTAACACTTTCTGACGTGACCATCTCAAATCGTGTTTAAAAAAATAACACTTTTCAAAGGGTTGATAAGCTAACCCCCAACAGTGTTGGGTCCCTAACGCCGTAAATTCCAACTTAAATGAACACTTTAGAGTTGATGCAATTCCACTTCCTCATACCACTGTGTTAGGGTAAAACTAGGATGTTGAAATACGGGGTTGTCAACAAAAAAGCTATGTATTACATTTTTATGATAAAACGTTCACTTAGGCAGGCAGTCACTTAGTGAAGGCTACAGGACTGAAAGCCATTGAATGTAACAATTATGTCTCTGTCACTATCAAACACAGCCATGGGTGGTACTGGCACCTCAGAAAATGGTGGTACTGGCACCTCAGAAAATGGTGGTACTGGCACCTCGGAAAATGGTGGTACTGGCACCTCAGAAAATGGTGGTACTGGCACCTCGGAAAATGGTGGTACTGGCACCTCAGAAAATGGTGGTACTGGCACCTCGGAAAATGGTGGTACTGGCACCTCGGAAAATGGTGGTACTGGCACCTCAGAAAATGGTGGTACTGGCACCTCAGAAAATGGTGGTGCTGGCACCTCAGAAAATGGTGGTACTGGCACCTCAGAAAATGGTGGTACTGGCACCTCGGAAAATGGTGGTACTGGCACCTCGGAAAATGGTGGTACTGGCACCTCGGAAAATGGTGGTACCGGCACCTCGGAAAATGGTGGTACTGGCACCTCAGAAAATGGTGGTACTGGCACCTCAGAAAATGGTGGTACTGGCACCTCGGAAAATGGTGGTACTGGCACCTCGGAAAATGGTGGTACTGGCACCTCGGAAAATGGTGGTACTGGCACCTCGGAAAATGGTGGTACTGGCACCTCGGAAAATGGTGGTACTGGCACCTCAGAAAACGGTGGTACTGGCACCCTTTTAAATACATATGCTAATAAGGCTTTACATGCTACGGTGTTAAACAATACCACCGAAAAACTAATTACTGTAACACCACAGGTGTTAATTCCCTAACACTGAAATCTGCAAGTCACAATATGCTGGCTTGCAAAGTGTTATATAATTCCTATTGGAATCCAGCCAGAGATAGGATAGCCAACAATTTCAACTTTTAATCAACCCCAACTGCAGTTAGAGTGACTGCCAAGGTAGGGAAGGTTAATAAATGAAACTTCTTACCCATCTAAAATGGAACAATCATTTCATTAACGTGTGGGAAAAGTCCAACCATTTGCAGATAGGATCAGTTTAGAAAAATGTATACTATTTATCATTGTGTAGTATAATATCAATGAATCAATGTGCATGCAGAAACCTATATATTAAAACCAACTGTTGTAAAAAGCAACCTGCAACAAAAGATGCTGAGAAATATGATAGTGAGGCCTCTCCGATGTCTTTTTCACTCTGAGTTAACAGGAAATTAACTCAATATAGTCGAGTAACAACACCACCAATCAGTGGTGATTCCACTGTGATTCAAATAACACTTCATTTATTCACCGTGACCATACTAAAACATAGACAACCCACCCAACTCACACCCTGACCATACTAAAACATAGACAACCCACCCAACTCACGCCCTGACCATACTAAAACATAGACAACCCACCCAACTCACGCCCTGACTATACTAAAACAACAGACAACCCACCCAACTCACACCCTGACCATACTAAAACAACAGACAACCCACCCAACTCACACCCTGACCATACTAAAACAAAAAGACAACCCACCCAACTCACGCCCTGACCATACTAAAACAAACATAGACAACCCACCCAACTCACACCCTGACCATACTAAAACAACAGACAACCCACCCAACTCACGCCCTGACCATACTAAAACATAGACAACCCACCCAACTCACGCCCTGACCATACTAAAACATAGACAACCCACCCAACTCACGCCCTGACCAGACTAAAACATAGACAACCCACCCAACTCACGCCCTGACCATACTAAAACAACAGACAACCCACCCAACTCACGCCCTGACCATACTAAAACAACAGACAACCCACCCAACTCACGCCCTGACCATACTAAAACAAACATAGACAACCCACCCAACTCACACCCTGACCATACTAAAACATAGACAACCCACCCAACTCACGCCCTGACCATACTAAAACAAAGACAACCCACCCAACTCACGCCCTGACCATACTAAAACATAGACAACCCACCCAACTCACGCCCTGACCATACTAAAACAACAGACAACCCACCCAACTCACGCCCTGACCATACTAAAACAAACATAGACAACCCACCCAACTCACGCCCTGACCATACTAAAACATAGACAACCCACCCAACTCACGCCCTGACCATACTAAAACATAGACAACCCACCCAACTCACGCCCTGACCATACTAAAACATAGACAACCCACCCAACTCACGCCCTGACCATACTAAAACAAACATAGACAACCCACCCAACTCACGCCCTGACCATACTAAAACATAGACAACCCACCCAACTCACGCCCTGACCATACTAAAACAAACATAGACAACCCACCCAACTCACACCCTGACCATACTAAAACATAGACAACCCACCCAACTCACGCCCTGACCATACTAAAACAAACATAGACAACCCACCCAACT
This sequence comes from Oncorhynchus kisutch, assembly GCF_002021735.2. Classification (NCBI taxonomy): domain Eukaryota; kingdom Metazoa; phylum Chordata; class Actinopteri; order Salmoniformes; family Salmonidae; genus Oncorhynchus; species Oncorhynchus kisutch. The sequence continues at coordinate 86,708,511 of NC_034188.2, read as the reverse complement.
CACACCCTGACCATACTAAAACATAGACAACCCACCCAACTCACACCCTGACCATACTAAAACATAGACAACCCACCCAACTCACACCCTGACCAGACTAAAACAAAGACATAACAAAAGAACTAAGGTCAGAACGTGACACTACCATCATGGGACTTGTATTAATTGTTTTATTCTGTGCTGTTACAGCATTCAACCCACATAATAATAATTGAATAATGGAACTGAAACGGGACTGACCTCATTGTCAACGTTCTCTGTTGATATTCATATGGGTGCCATTCACCAGCCAAAAGGTTTCAGAAAAGGCTTGACCTTTTGCGAGACAGGCATGACCGTGGGTAATGAAGATTCAATACAAATCGCTGACTGAATACCTGAGGAAGTTTACCCCATTGTACACATGATAAAACATGTATTTAGGTCCATTCTCTCACTCAACCAGGACAGAGTGAAATACTGTCTGCTTTATAATCGATTTATACTGTATAACAATTTGGAGATAATATTTTTGTGGATTTTTCTAGACTGGATAACATTTTTATCTGGACCCAGTTCAATGGGGATATTGAGCATTAAATCATTATAATAATGATTAATAATTCTAGTTGCAATGTTACAGCAGAATAGGTCAGCTCTGAGACACCCTCTGGCTAGAAAGTTACAACGTTATGCTAGACACGGAGCTAGCAGCTTACCCTCCCCAAACCCTTATACTTAAGGAGGTAACACAACACTTTAAGATCAGTGGATTTAGGGGCGATATCATTCTACTTCTGGAGAGCACAGGGAGTGGATGAGGAGATCTCAGTAGTCAGCTGATCAACTCCTTGCCCAGCCCTGAGCCCAGTTGAATAACACAGCTTAACTGTTTCTCTTAAGGTTTAACCTTAAGTAATAATTATCCCTTACCTAAGAGAATACAGTAGTTTAAAGACATTTATGCAACTGGGTCCTTAGCCTTCCCACCACAGCATGTGATGACAGGGCCTCTGGTGGACAGCTGGGGCTTTTGTTGGACAGCTGGGGCCTCTGTTGGACAACTGGGACGCTCTGGTGGACAGATGGGGCGCTCTGGTGGATAGCTGGGGCCCTCGGGTAGACAGCTGAGGCCCCCTGGTAGACAGCTGGGGCCCTCTACTGTAGATTCCCTCTGGTGGACAGCTGGGGCCCTCTGGTAGACAGCGGAGGCCCTCTGGTGGACAGCTGGGGCCCTCTACTGTAGATTCCCTCTGGTGGACAGCTGGGAACCTCTGGTAGACAGCTGAGGCCCTTTGGTGGACAGCTGGGGCCATCTACTGTAGATTCCCTCTGGTGGACAGCTGGGACCCTCTACTGTAGATTATCTCTGGTGGACAGCTGGGTCCCTCTACTGTAGATTATCTCTGGTGGACAGCTGGAACCCTTTACTGTAGATTATCTCTGGTGGACAACTGTGGCCCTCTACTGTAGATTCTCTCTGGTGGACAAGTGGAACCCTCTACTGTAGAATATCTCTGGTGGACAGCTAGAACCCTCTACTGTAGATTCTCTCTGGTGGACACCTGGAACCCTCTACTGTAGATTCCCTCTGGTAGACAGCTGTGGCCCTCTAATGTAGATTCCCTCTGGTGGACAGCTGAGTTCCTCTACTGTAGATTCTCTCTGGTGGACAGCTAGAACCCTCTACTGTAGATTCTCTCTGGTGGACAGCTGAGGCCCTCTACTGTAGATTCCCTCTGGTGGACAGCTGGAACCCTCTACTGTAGATTCTCTCTGGTGGACAGCTAGAACCCTCTACTGTAGATTCTCTCTGGTGGACAGCTGGGACCCTCTACTGTAGATTCTCTCTGGTGGACAGCTGGGTTCCTCTACTGTAGATTCTCTCTGGTGGACAGCTGGGGCCCTCTACTGTAGATTCTCTCTGGTGGCCAGCTGGAACCCTCTAGTGTAAATTCTCTCTGGTGGACAGCTGGAACCCTCTACTGTAAATTCTCTCTGGTGGACAGCTGGAACCCTCTACTGTAAATTCTCTCTGGTGGACACCTGGAACCCTCTACTGTAGATTCTCTCTGGTGGACACCTGGGACCCTCTACTATAGATTCTCTCTGGTGGACAGCTGGTACCCTCTACTGTAGATTATCTCTAGTGGACAGCTGGAACCCTCAACTGTAGATTCTCTCTGGTGGACAGCTGGGACCCTCTACTGTAGATTCTCTCTGGTGGACAGCTGGGACCATCTACTGTAGATTCTCTCTGGTGGACAGCTGGGACCCTCTACTGTAGATTCTCTCTGGTGGACAGCTGGAACCCTCTACTGTAGATTCTCTCTGGTGGACAGCTGTGACCCTCTACTGTAGATTCTCTCTGGTGGACAGCTGGGACCCTCTACTGTAGATTCTCTCTGAAGCTCACATGACTCAGGGGAAAGCCCTTTAATCCCCTGCTTGTTCCTCTCCTGTTTAGATTGTATGGTTACGTAATGATCATCTGATTCCCTCAGATTTCAAACAGACACATTTTTCTTTATTTTTATCGACCCATATCTCTCTTTCTCGCTCTCCCTCTGTTTTTGTCCACCCTCACAACATCCCTCATAACTGTGTGCCTTTCTCTCTGACCCTGCATTTCTCTCTACCTCTCTGCTCCAACATGCCTCTTCATCTCTCTCTACCTCTCTGCTCCAACATGCCTCTTCATCTCTCTCTACCTCTCTGCTCCAACATGCCTCTGCATCTCTCTCTACCTCTCTGCTCCAACATGCCTCTTCATCTCTCTCTACCTCTCTGCTCCAACATGCCTCTTCATCTCTCTACCTCTCTGCTCCAACATGCCTCTTCATCTCTCTCTACAGGCAGACTTCAGTGAGCTGCTGGGGTTGAAGGACTACATGGGGGTGATGATGTTCATCACGTTCGCTGAGCGGGTGGTGCCCGTGTCAGACCAACGTGTGCACGTCACAGAGGAGCTGTTTGATGGGGTGGAGGTGGTGGTGTACCAGCCCAAACTGCAGGGCGGCGACACTGAGCTGAGGAGAGCAGTCATATACCTGCATGGAGGAGGATGGTGCTTGGGCAGCGCCAGTGAGTAGCAGTTAGGTGCTTGGTAATTAATCCATCTACCAAGCAAGCAATTAGTCAAGGCCTATACAGTATATTTATTCATCCATCCACTGATCCATTCACCCACATTTATCCATCCACTGATCCATTCACCCACATTCATCCATCCACTGATCCATTCACCCACATTCATCCATCCACTGATCCATTCACCCACATTCATCCATCCACTGATCCATTCACCCACATTCATCCATCCACTGATCCATTCACCCACATTCATCCATCCACTGATCCATTCACCCACATTCATCCATCCACTGATCCATTCACCCACATTCATCCATCCACTGATCCATTCACCCACATTCATCCATCCACTGATCCATTCACCCACATTCATCCATCCACTGATCCATTCACCCACATTCATCCATCCACTGATCCATTCACCCACATTCATCCATCCACTGATTCATTCACCCACATTCATCCATCCACTGATTCATTCACCCACATTCATCCATCCACTGATCCATTCACCCACATTCATCCATCCACTGATCCATTCACCCACATTCATCCATCCACTGATCCATTCACCCACATTCATCCATCCACTGATCCATTCACCCACATTCATCCATCCACTGATCCATTCACCCACATTCATCCGTTCACCCACATTCATCCATCCACTGATCCACTCACCCACATTCATCCATCCACTGATCCATTCACCCACATTCATCCATCCACTCATTGCTGTGTGTGATTATTTGATCCACCTCTACGCAGATGACACCATTCTGTATACTTCTGGCCCTTCTTTGGACACTGTGTTAACAAACCTACAAACGAGCTTCAATGCCATACAACACTCCTTCCGTGGCCTCCAACTGCTTTTAAATGCTAGTAAAACGTAAGGCATGCTCTTCAACCAATCACTGCCCTCACCCGCTCACCTGCCCGCCTAGCATCACTACTCTGGACGGTTCTGACTTAGAATATGTGGACAACTACAAACACCTAGGTGTCTGGTTAGACTGTAAACTCTCCTTCCAGACTCACATTAAGCCTCCTTCACTCATGCTGCCAAATACCCTCATAAAGCTGACTATCCTACCGATCCTTGACCTCGGCAATGTAATTTACAAAATAGCCTCCAACAATCTACTCAGCAAATTGGATTCAGTCTATCACAGTGCCATCTGTTTTGTCACCAAAGCCCCATATACTACCCACCACTGCGACCTGTATGCTCTCGTTGGCTGGTCCTCGCTACATATTCGTCCACAAACCCACTGGCTCCAGGTCATCTATAAGTCTTTGCTAGGTAAAGCTCCGCCTTATCTCAGCTCACTGGTCACCATAGCAACACCCACCCGTAGCACGTGCTCCAGCAGGTATATTTCACTGGTCATCCCCAAAGCCATCACCTACTTTGGCCGCCTTTCCTTCCAGTCCGAAATGAAATGAAAAAGTCACTGAAGTTGGAGACTTATATCTCCCTCACTAACGTTAAGCATCAGCTGTCAGAGCAGCTTACCAATCGCTGCAGCTGTACATAGCCCATCTGTAAATAGCCCATCCAACCATCTATCTCATCCCCATATTTGTATTTTTTCGGCTCTTTTGCAAACCAGTATTAATACTTACACATCCTCATCTGCACATCTATCACTCCAGTGTTCATCTGCTAAATTGTAATTACTTCACTACTATTGGCCTATTTATTGCCTTACCTCCGTACTTCATTTGCACACACTGTATACAGATTTTTCTATTGTGTTATTGACTGAATGTTTGTTTATCCCATGTGTAACTCTGTTGTTTTTGTCGCACTGCTTTGCTTTATCTTGGCCAGGTTGCAGTTGTAAATGACAACTTGTTCTCAACCGGCCTACCTGGTTAAATAAAGGTGTTCTCAACTAGCCTACCTGGTTAAATAAAGGTGTTCTCAACTAGCCTACCTGGTTAAATAAAGGTGTTCTCAACTAGCCTACCTGGTTAAATAAAGGTGTTCTCAACTAGCCTACCTGGTTAAATAAAGGTGTTCTCAACCGGCCTACCTGGTTAAATAAAGGTGAAATAAAAAATCAATAAAACAACCAATCCATCCATGCATCAAACCCGTCCACAATGTAATGTGGGAGAGGTTCAGTGGGCTGAATGTCAGCTGGGAATCCAGACAAGAAATAACCAGAGGCCCAAGCGACATGGGGGAGGGGCTATAGGGTACATGCAAATTAAAGCTGCAATATGTCACTTTTTGGGCGACCTGACTAAATTCAGATAGAAATGTAAGTTATAGATCTGTCTCTCTTATTGAAAGCAAGTCTAAGAAGTGGTAAATCTGTCTTATGTGCTCTATTAGCACCACGCCGGTAGCCATGGAGTGCATTGAAATGTGGGTCATGGCTCACATCAACACCATCATCCTGGAAACCGTAGACTCAATCCAATTCGCATACCGCCCCCAACAGATCCACAGATGACGCTATCTCAATCGCACTCCACACTGCCATTTCCCACCTGGACAAATGGAACACCTACAGTATGTGAGAATGCTGTTCATTGACTACAGCTCAGTGTTCAACACTATAGTGTCCTCAAAGCTCACGGGCCGCCCCCAGGTGGTGAAGGTAGGCAACAACACATCTGCTAAGCTGATCCTCAACACGGGGGCCCCTAAGGGGTGCGTGCTTAGTCCCCTCCTGTATTCCCTGTTCACCCACGACTGCGTGGCCAAGCACGACTCCAACACCATCATTAAGTTTGCTGACGACACAACAGTGGTAGGCCTGATCACCGACAACGACGAGATAGCCTATAGGGAGGAGGTCAGAGACATGGCAGTGTGGGGCCAGGACAACAACCTCTCACTCAAAGTGAGCAAGGCAAACTAGGTGATCGTGGACTACAGGGAAAGGAGGGCCGAACAGGCCCCCATTCACATCGACAGGGCTGTAGTGGAGCGGGTCGAGAGATTTAAGTTCCTTGGTGTCCACATCACCAACAAACTATCATGATCCAAACACACCAAGACAGTCATGAAGAGGGCATGACAACACCTTTTCCCCCTCAGGAGACTGAAAATATTTGGCATGAGTTCCATGATCCTCAAAGAGTTTTACAGCTGCACAATCGGGAGCATCCTGATCGGTTGCATCACCGCCTGGTATGGCAACTGCAAGGCATCTGACCGTAAGGCGCTACAGAGGGTACTGCGTACGGACCAGTACGTCACTGGGGCCAAGCTTCCTGACATCCAGGACCTTTATACTAGGCGGTGTCAGAGGAAGGCCCCAAAAATTGTCAAAGACTCCAGTTACCCAAGTCAAAGACTGTTCTCTCTGCTGCCACACGGCAAGCGGTACCGGGGTGCCAAGTCTCCAAAAAGCTCCTTAACAGCTTCAACCACCAAGCCATACGATTGCTGAACAATTAATCACATGGCCACCAGAACTATTTGCATTGACCCCCCCCCACCCATTTGTTTTGTACTCTGCTGCTACTTGATGTTTATTATCTATGCATAGTCACTTCACCCCTACATACATGTACAAATTACCTCGACTAACCAACCGGTGCCCCCGCACATTGACCCGGCACCGGTACCCCCTGTATATAGCCTCGTTATTGTTATTTTTTTAATTTAGTTTATTTAGTAAATATTTTCTTAACTCTATTTCTTGAACTGCTTTGTTAAGGGCTTTAAATTTCACTGCAATTATTTGTATTCGACACCAAATATGATTTGATTATTTGCTTCTCCGTCTTAAGTTTCGTTTTTGTATCTTTTACTTTCAGTTTTCTACACAAGTATCAAAATGCTGAAATACTTTTACTTACAATACCGGTCAAATTTTAGAACACATTCTTATTCAAGGGGTTTTTCTATATTTTTTTTACAATTTTCTACATTGTAGATTAATAGTGAAGACATCAAACTATGAAATAACACATATGGAATAATATAGTAATCAAAAAAAGTATTTGACAAATCAAAATATATTTTATATTTGAGATTCTTCAAATAGCCACCCTTTGCCTTGATGATACCTTTGTACACTCTTGGCATTCTCTCAACCAGCCTCACCTGGAATGCCTTTCCAACAGTCTTGAAGGATTCCCACATATGCTAAGCACTTTTGTTGGCTGCTTTTCCATCACTCTGTAGTCCAACTGATCCCAAACCATCTGAATTGAGTTGAGGTCGGGTGATTGTGGAAGCCAGGTCATCTGATGCAGCACTCCATCACTCTCCTTCTTGGTCAAATAGCCCTTGTGTGTTGGGTCATTGTCCTGTTGAAAACAAATGATATTCCCACTAAGCGCAAACCAGGTGGGATCATGCACACAGTATATAGGTTATAACACTATTTCACAGTGGAATAGATGGTACAATGATTCTCTACACTTTACTTGCTTGTTTTGTCACATAAACGGAAATTAGGCAAACGATTCACATTTTAGCAACCAGGAAATGGCAAAGCGTTTTCTGCATAGTGCATCTTTAAACACTGTAGTATTTTTGCGGACATTACTGTAGTATTTACAACAATGTTTTTTTGCAGATATTATTTACTATAGCATTCTACACTATACTACAGTTTACTGTTGAATTCATATACACGCTGTTCACCCTCCACCTCTCCTGAGGAACATACACTCTGTTCAAGCTGTTCAACACAGAGACCGTGGTATCCCCCTGGTAACCAAAAGCAATTATTTGACATGCGACAAGTGTCATGTTGTGCCTGCAATCTGCTGTGTGTGTGTCTGTGTGACTTGTCATGACTACAAGCCTATTGAGCATGAGATGCGCAAGATACTGCTCAAGATACTATTGAGTACTTTGTAGCTATGTTGACGATGTAAGATGCTATTAGATAATATTGTCTCTGATGGCTCTCTCTTCTCTCTCCTCTCTGTGTAGGAATGGGACCGTACGACCTCCTAGCTAGGCAGATGGTCATTGATCTTAACTCTGTGGTCGTGTCTGTAGAGTGAGTATATATTTGATGTACTGTATATCTGACATACGTCTGGTATCAGTGTTCCGTATGTTATACTGTATATTTTGTCTAACAGGTTGCTGTGAAAGGACAGATAGGTAAAAGATGAACGTCTGCTTGTTTACATTTTGTAAAAGTGTGAAAAAGGTAGTTCTCTTTTTATTTGGAACACATACAGAAAGCGTTCGTACTCCATGATGTATTACGTTGTTGTTGTGTTAGAGGCTGAATTCAAAATGTCTTTTGCATTTAAGCCAACCCCTCTGAATCAGAGAGGTGCGGGGTGCTGCCTTAATCGACATCCACGTCTTTGGCGCCCTGGAAACAGTGGGTTAACTGCCTTGCTCAGGGGCAGAATGACATATTTTTACCTTGTCAGCCCGGGGATTAGATCCAGCAACCTTTCGATTACTGGCCCAATGCTCTAACCACTGAAGAGTAGTACTCAGTGATGTGTTGGATTTGGCCCAAACATTACGTTTTGTACAAGCATTTCACTACCCCACAAGCATTTCTCTACATCCGCAATAACATCTGCTAAATATGTGTATGTGACCAAAACAATTTGATTTGATTTGATGAAATTAAATTTGATCTGATTTGTATTCAGGACATACGTTTATTTATTTGCCACATGTTTGGCAGTATTACTTACGTGCCTTGAATGCATGTTTTGGAATATTTTTTATTCTGTACAGGCTTCCTTATTTTCACTCTGTCAATTAGGTTAGTATTGTGGAGTAACTACAATGTTGTTGCACCATCCTCAGTTTTCTCATATCACAACCATTAAACTCTGTAACTGTTTTAAAATCACCATTGGCCTGAGCGGTTTCCTTCCTCTCTGGCAACTGAGTTAGGAAGGATGACTGTTTCTTTGTAGTGTCTGGGTGTATTGACAAACCATCCAAAGCCTAATTAATAACTTCACCTCAAAGGGATATTCAGCATCTGCTTTTCATTTTATTTACACAATCAGTACCCTTTTTTTGTGAAGCATTGAAAAGCTTCCCTGGTCGTTGTGGTTGATTCTGTGCTTGAAATTCACTACTTGATTGAGGGACCTTACGGTTTTCTGTATGAGTGGGGTACAGTCAATAAAACATCATGTTAACCAGTATTATTGAACACAGAATGAGTTGCTATAACAAATGGGTTAAATACTTATTAATTCAAGACATTTCAGCTTTAAATGATTTGATTACTTTCTATTCTGTACTTTACTGCAGCCTTTGTTTTCACGTACGTGAGGAGAGACGGACCAAGGCGCAGAGTTCCACATATTTATTATGAAGTGAAACTTAGCAAAAAAATAAATCAAATAAACTAACTCAATGAAACGTGACGACGTGGTGCACATGCACAAAACACAAAATAATATCCCACAACTGCAGGTGGGGAAGCAACCTACCTAAATATGATCCCCAATCAGAGGCAACGTTAAACAGCTGCCTCTAATTGGGAACCATATCAGCACCCACATAGAAATATCTATACTAGATCACCCCCTAGTCACGCCCTGACCTACTACACCATAGAGAACTAAGGGATCTCCATGGTAAGGGCGTGACACTTTGATAATTTTTCTACAAACAAAATTCCACTTTGATATTTTGGGGGGATTTTGTGTAGATCATTGATACAACATACATACAACATATCAATTTAATAAATTTTAAATTCAGGCTGTAACACAACAAATGTGGATAACGTAAAGGGGTGAAGGCCCTGTAAATGCACTCATGCAAAAATATATACATATTTTATTACTGTCTCACCAGGTTTTTATTACTGTCTCTCCAGGCTTTTATTACTGTCTCACCGGGCTTTTATTACTGTCTCACCGGGCTTTTATTACTGTCTCACCAGGCTTTTATTACTGTCTCACCAGGTTTTTATTACTGTCTCACCAGGTTTTTATTACTGTCTCTCCAGGCTTTTATTACTGTCTCACCGGGCTTTTATTACTGTCTCACCAGGTTTTTATTACTGTCTCTCCAGGCTTTTATTACTGTCTCACCAGGCTTTTATTACTGTCTCACCAGGCTTTTATTACTGTCTCACCAGGCTTTTATTACTGTCTCACCAGGCTTTTATTACTGTCTCACCAGGCTTTTATTACTGTCTCACCGGGCTTTTATTACTGTCTCACCAGGCTTTTGTTACTGTCTCACCAGGCTTTTTTTACTGTCTTACCAGGCTTTTATTACTGTCTCACCAGGCTTTTCATACTGTCTCACCAGGCTTTTATTACGGTCTCACCAGGCTTTTATTACTGTCTCACCAGGCTTTTATTACTGTCTCACCGGGCTTTTATTACTGTCTCACCAGGCTTTTATTACTCAGCTTTTAATACTGTCTCACCAGGCTTTTATTACTGTCTCACTGGGCTTTTATTACTGTCTCACCAGGCTTTTGTTACTGTCTCACCAGGCTTTTATTACTGTCTCACCAGGCTTTTATTACTGTCTCACCAGGCTTTAATTACTGTCTCACCAGGCTTTTATTACTGTCTCACCGGGCTTTTATTACTGTCTCACCGGGCTTTTATTACTGTCTCACCAGGCTTTTATTACTGTCTCACCAGGCTTTTATTACTGTCTCACCAGGCTTTTATTACTGTCTCACCAGGCTTTTATTACTGTCTCACCGGGCTTTTGTTACTGTCTCACCAGGCTTTTATTACTGTCTCACCAGGCTTTTATTACTGTCTCACCAGGCTTTTATTACTGTCTCACCGGGCTTTTATTACTGTCTCACCAGGCTTTTATTACTGTCTCACCAGACTTTTATTACTGTCTCACCAGGCTTGTATTACTGTCTCACCAGGCTTTTATTACTGTCTCACCAGGCTTTTATTACTGTCTCACCAGGCTTTTATTACTGTCTCACCAGGCTTTTATTACTGTCTCACCGGGCTTTTATTACTGTCTCACCAGGCTTTTATTACTGTCTCACCAGGCTTTTATTACTGTCTCACCGGGCTTTTATTACTGTCTCACCAGGCTTTTATTACTCAGGCTTTTAATACTGTCTCACCAGGCTTTTATTACTGTCTCACCAGGCTTTTATTACTCAGGCTTTTAATACTGTCTCACCAGGCTTTTATTACTGTCTCACCAGGCTTTTATTACTGTCTCACCAGGCTTTTGTTACTGTCTCACCAGGCTTTTTCTGTCAAATCAACGTCTTCATCCACAGTAGCAGCACTGTCACATCTTTATTTCTCCATCTCGCTCTCATCTACCCCCTATTTCTCTTTCATAACCTTTTCCTATCCCCTTTTATCTTTTTTCAAGCACCTCTCTCTCGCTCTCTCGCTTTCTCAAAATGAGAGAGAAGAAGCACTTTGTACACCACATTACATCTGTGATTCCCTCTGTGAGAGTATGGCTGCGTGTGTGTAGGGGTACTGTATGTGTGCAAACTGCAAGCCAAATTCCTGACAACAATGTATCGATGTACCAATGCTAAAATGTGTTCGGCTCCAAACTGTTTTCATATATTTCTTTGATAACGTTAATGGGCTGAGTCATATGACTGTATTATGCAGTATCATTATGTGACTTACCTTTCATCTCTAAACCAGAAAATGAAAACAGTGCTCTTGTATCAGCTAGCCTTTGGTCCCTGATTAGATAGATCCCATGAAGTACACTTATCGTACCGGATTAGGATGTTTTGCTTTAGTGATGTCAACACAACACGACAGGTTAGACGTCCTGTAGTGAAGTTAACACCTGGGCCACAACCAGTGAGTCAGAGCTGCTTTACATCTATACTAGTAGTTTGTATAGAGATTAGTCAATATGTCCTTATTGTTGAGTTTGCATAGAGATTAGTCAATATGTCCTTATTGTTGAGTTTGCATAGAGATTAGTCAATATGTCATTATTGTTGAGTTTGCATAGAGATTAGTCAATATGTCCTTATTGTTGAGTTTGCATAGAGATTAGTCAATATGTCCTTATTGTTGAGTTTGTAAAGAGATTAGTCAATATGTTCTTATTGTTATTGTTTGTATAGAGATTAGTCAATATGTTCTTATTGTTGAGTTTGTATAGAGATTAGTCACTATGTCATTATTCTTCCACCCCCAGTTGGCTTAGGTACATATTGACTTCCATAGTGTACATGACATTTATATTTGCATATTGTTATCATTTAACTGTAGCTACCTCAGCTGGTACAGACACTAGTTCGCAGGTGAGAGGACCTGAATTCTAGCTGAGTTGACCTCTGACCCCTCCCTTGTGTCCACCCAGGTACCGCCTGGCCCCAGAGCACCACTTCCCTGTCCCATATGAGGATGTGTACCGGGTGGTGAAGCACTTCCTCCAGAGGGTAGTTCTGGCCCAGTACACTGTAGACCCAGGACGTATCGCTGTGTCTGGGGACAGCGCCGGGGGAAACCTGGCTGCTGCTGTGTCCCAGCAGGTTAGCTCTTAGTGTGTGTGTGTGTGTGTGTGTGTGTGTGTGTGTGTGTGTGTGTGTGTGTGTGTGTGTCCCAGCAGGTTAGCTGTTAGTGTGTGTGTTAGCGGCAGTATTATATATCCACTGTTGTTTTAATTAGCTGAGATTAGGAGGAGCAGTCCAAGACTGCAGTACAGTACAGAACAGTAAGTCTTAAGGTCCTGTGTGTGTGTGTGTGTGTCTCTACAGCTGCAGCAGGATCCAGAACAGCAGCTGCAGCTGAAGGTCCAGGCCCTGCTCTACCCTGTGCTGCAGGCTCTGGACCTCAATACCCCGTCCTACCAGCAGAACCAGAACATGCCTATCCTGCCCCGTACCCTAATGGTGCGCTTCTGGAGTGAGTACTTCACCAGCGACAAGACCTTCTTCAGGGCCATGATGACCAACACTCACAACAGCCCAGAGTCCGCTGCTCTGCTCAAATTCGTCAACTGGAGTGCCTTCCTGCCAGAGTCCTACCGGGGCAAGTACAACTACAGCGCTCCGGTCGTGGCGTTGTCGGCTGGAGGGGCAGGGTCGGACGGGCCATCGCGCTCCATCGCTGACCCCCGGGCCTCGCCCCTTCTGGTCCCAGACGCTGCTTTACGCTCGCTACCCAAGGCCTACGTTCTGACGTGTGAGTACGACGTGCTGCGGGACGACGGGGTGATGTATGCCGCGCGCCTGCGCCGCGCTGGTGTGGAGGTGACACACGAACACTACGCCAGTGGTTTCCACGGCGCCCTCATGTTCACGGTGTGGCCAACCGACTTCCTGATTGGACGCACGATGACGGAAAACTTCATCAAATGGCTGCAGCATAACTTGTAGAAAACAGAAGAAAAGTTACGATCTTTCAATGTTCATTCCTGTTTCCCCTAGCAACTCAATAGCCGTTGTTTAGGTGCTGCTTAGATTTTTGTCTGTTTGGTTGTTTATTCAGTGACAGACAGTGTTTTTGTTTATGCTTGCAAACTGATGGGTTTTTCTCTCTATGTCACTGTGTCCCAACAACAATACCAGATACCAGTCAAAAACAGGTTTGTCTGGATTTTCTAATCACCAAGGCAACCAATGAGGCAGAACATGAGGCTAAGCAACTGATACCAGATACAAGACATTTGATGAAGCCAAGTGTTTCTACATTTGATTTCTGACACATCCATCTGATACTGCAGCTGATTCTCATCACATTTCAAAGTGTTTAAGGTTAAGTTTTGTCATTAACTTCCTGGTGGCGTGATGCTTGCAACACCCGGGTTGTGTGTTTGATTCCTATGGGGGGACCAGTATGAAAATGTATGTGTTCATTACTTCATTACTGTTTATTACTTACTGTAAGTTGCTCTGGATAAAAGCATCTGCTAAAATAATAGAACATATAACATTTAAAAAAATAATAATCTTAAGGTCGTTGACTCCTAAGGTTTAGGATAGGCTTAAAACGAAAATCTCAAAAACAACTATCTATCACTGGATTCAAAGTTGCAACCTTTGGAATCAGAAGCAGATGCCTGTACCCATCTGCTGTCCCTGTCCACAACACTCGAGCAAAACGGAAACCTACTTGAAGGTAACAGTGCTCAATGTTGGCCCTAGTGGCCAGTGTCCGGTTTCCACGAATACTGACTTGTAGTATCACTTGTTATTTAGTTGTGTAAAGTACTTCAGTAAAAATGCTCTAAAGTACTATCTAAGTAGTTTTTTTCACAACTTTTACTTTTACTTCACTACATTCCTAAGGAAAATAATGTGCTTTTTACTGCATACATTTTCCCCTGACACCCAAAAGTACTCATTACATTTTGAATGAATAACAAGACAGGAAAATGGTCCAATTCACACACTTCTCAAGAGAACATCCCTGGTCATCCCTACTGCTTCTGATCTGGCGTATTCACTTAAACACAAATGCATCGTTTGTAAATGACGTCTGAGTATTGGATTGGTCCCCTGGCTATCCATAAAATAAATTAAATTACAAGAAAATTGTGTTGTTTTCTTTGCTTAATAAAATAGTGAAAAAGACTAAAAGCATTTGGTTTTAAATATACTTAAGTATAAAAAGGAAATGTATTGCTAAAATATACTTAAGTATCAAAAGTAAATGTATAAATCATTTAAATTTCCTAAAATGATTTATAATTTAACTTTTGATACCTAAGTATATTTTTGCAATACATTTACGTTTGATACTTAAGTATATTTAAAACCAAATACTTTTAGACTTTTTCTCAAGTAGTACTTTACTATTTTACTTTCACTTTTAATTGAGTCATTTTCTAGTAAGGTATCTTTACTTTTACTCATACTTTAAGTATGAGATTTGGGTACTTTTTCACCACTGCTGTTATTGAGGACCAGTAAAGAGTACTTGTGTTCTTCAGTTTAGTTCTCATCCCATACAGGCGCTGTAGGCCCAGTCATCATGTGTGGTGTACTGAGCCTCTTCACGTGTCTCCCCACCCACCCACCCACCCACCCAACCTCTCTCTCTCTCTCTGTCTCTCTCTCTCTCTCTCTCTCTCTCTCTCTCTCTCTCTCTCTCTCTCTCTCTCTCTCTCTCTCTCTCTCTCTCTCTCTCTCTCTCTCTCTCTCTCTCTCTCTTTCTCTCTATCTAACTGGGTGTTAATCCACCTGCCTTGTGACATGGAAGGACCAACATGAGGAGGGGAGGGACAAAGTGTGAAACCCCTACAGTATGTCAGGTTTGGAGTGTTTCTAGTCTGAGCGTGTAGCTGTTATTTTCCGGCTTTGAGGTTTAACAGAGCTGCAGTCAATTGAGTGCAGTTTAAAGTAGTAGCTTTGATCTTACTATAGAGCTAATGGTCTCCCTACCGGTCTCCCTATGTTTCCTTAGAAAGCCTCCCCAGCTCAGCTGACACCCCTCACCACCATTTGCAGATTTGTTACAGAATAATGTTGTTGGGGGAAATATAGCTCAGTGTTCATTATCATGGGATTAGCGTTTTTCTGAGAAAGTGTTTTGATGGCTTTGATGACTGATAATCTAATCTATTTCATTTTTGTTTCAGTATTCTCCTTACAAATCCTTGTAAATATCATGGCCTGTTGTTTTTCATGTGAAATTAGAATTGAAGACATGCGTCATTTTGTTATTTTTTCTCACAATAAAATGAACCCACATTTGACCGTCTGCTGCCCATTCTGTCCCAGATAATGACTGTCTGGATAATGTGTGTGTGTGTGTGTGTGCGTGCGTGTGTGTGTATGTGTGTGTAACTATGATTTGTCACACCATCCTGAAAGATTGAGAGAGGGAAAGAGATAGTGAGATGAATAGAGGGAAAGAGAGCGATAGATGGAGAGAGAGATATTGCTTCTGAGAAGTGCTTGACTGAAGCATTTCCTGTGGGATCAGTAGTTATGGGGTCAGGGAGAGGAGAGAGAGAGCTGGAGGGTGAAAAGGAGAGAGAGCAGGAGGGAGAGAAGGAGAGAGAGCAGGAGGGTGAGAAGTAGAGAGGGAGAGGAGAGCGAGAGAGGAGGAGGGAGAGGTGAGAGCAGAAGGAAGAGGAGAGAGAGAGAGCTGGAGGGAGATAAGGAGAGAAAGCAGGAGGGAGAGAAGGAGAGAGGCGAGAGAGAAAAGTTGAAGAGAGGAGAGAGGAGAAAGAAAGCAGGAGGGAGAGAAGAAGAGAGGAGAGAGAGAGAGAAAGCAGAAGGGAGATAGCAGGAGGGCCAGAAGGAGAGAGAGAGTGTTTGTGTGTCTGAAAACCATAATGATTTTTGATTAGAAGCCAAAAGAAAAACGGTCAAATAATGTGCCAAATAATGTGTCAATGTGGAACGCATTACCAAATTAAACACCTGTTGAGATTCATATTAACAGGCCAGAGAATCAAGGTGTTCCTATTTTCCTGTAAATCACAGCAAACCGCTCCAGACAACCAGCAGAGATGATGATTAATTACTCCATGCCCGTCATCTTTACGGAATGTCTCCTTCGACCTCCATTTTCACAGAAATGGGTCATCTCCCGAAGGGGACTTCCAGAAATGCACAGCCCAGCCTAGACCATGTCCTCCTGGGCATAGCATGGACTACTTTCTCTCTATCCTTGGAGAGGTAAAGGTTTCACAAAACAGAATTTGTCCACCTGGTTCTTTCCCCTGCTGACTATGACTACTAAAACACTTGGACCCGGCGGGCAGCGGCTCGGAATAAACTACTCCATTCAGTGGTAGGTGTGTGTGTGTGTGTGTGTGTGTGTGTGTGTGTGTGTGTGTGTGTGTTGCACAAGTTCTTTGCCAGACATTTTCCTCTGTTTCTGCACATCAACAACAATCCCTTAAGAAAACTTGTTCCGAAATTTTTCCATTTTATGGATGGTTAATGAAAGCAATGTGATTTGGAAAACACTTGATAAACTCCGGGATTTTCACAGAATGAATCATAGACAACCCTAAGCCAGTGTACACACACACACACACACACACACACACACACACACACACACACACACACACACACACACACACACACACACACACACACACACACACACACACACACACACACACACACACACACACACACACACACACACACACACACACACACACACACACACACAAACACAAACACACACACACACACACACACACACAAACACACAGGCCAGTGTATTGATTTTTACAGAGAGGAGAAAGATGGCCTTTGTCTGGAAAAAACTTGTCTGAGAAGGCTTTTGTCATGTGCAGTACACAATTATCCAGACAGTGCATTTTAATCACAGATAAAGACAGTAGGTTACTGAAGACAAACAATAGGGGTGAGGTTGGTCGGGGTGGTCACATGAAGTAACCGTCTAGCAGCCCAAACATTGTGTTGTTCGAATCACGTCATGGACAACTTTTGCCTTTTAACAACTTAGCAACAACTAATTATGTTTGAACTACATTGCTAGCTATAATCCTAACCTTAAAACCCTTTATCAACTTACTTAGTATGTTAGATATTATGTTAAATCAAATCAAAGTTTATTTGTCACATGCACCAAATACAACAGGTGAACCTTACAGTGACCTTACAGGCTCTAACCAATAGTGCGGAGAAAAAAAAGCATGTGTGTGTAGGTAAGTAAATAAATAAAACAACCTTAAAAAGACATTTGAAAAAAAGAGTATCGAGGCTCTATACAGACACCTGTTAGTCCGGCTTATTGAGGTAGTATGTACATGTAGGTATGTTAAAGTGAATATGCATATATGATGAGCAGAGAGTAGCAGCAGCGTAAAAAGAGGGATTGGTGGGTGGTGGGACACAATGCAGATAGCACGGTTAGCCAATGTGCGGTTAGCCAACCAGCACTGGTTGGTCGGGCCAATTGAAGTAGTATGTACATGAATGTATAGTTTAAAGTGACTATGCATAGATGATAAACAGAGAGTAACAGCAGTGTAAAAGAGGGGATGGGGGGCCACACAATGCAAATAGTCCAGGTAACCATTTGGTTACCTGTTCAGGAGTCTTATGGCTTGGGGGTAAAAACTTGGGGGTAAAAACTGTTGAGAAGCCTTTTTGTCCATTCTAGTTTGTTGTTGATGTGGACACCAAGGAATTTGAAGCTCTCAACCTGCTCCACCACAGCCCCGTCGATGAGAATGGGGACGTGCTCGGTGCTCCTTTTCCTGTGGTCCACAATCATCTCCTTGATCTTAGTTACGTTGAGGGATAGGTTGTTATTCTGGCACCACCCGGCCAGGTCTCTGACCTCCTTCCTATAGGCTGTCTCGTCGTTGTTGGTGTTCAGGCCTACCACTGTTGTGTCATCAGCAAATTTAATGATGGTGTTGGAGTCGTGCCTGGCCATGCAGTCGTGGGTGCACAGGGAGTAATGGAGGGGACTGAGCACGCACCCCTGGGGAGCTCCAGTGTTGAGGATCAGCGTGGCAGATGTGTTGTTGCCTACCCTCACCACCTGGGCCAGGCCCATCAGGAAGTCCAGGATCCAGTTTGAGAGGGAGGTCTTTAGTCCCAGGTTCCTTACCTAACCTTAGATATAACCTTAACCTCTAACCCCGAACCTAACACTAACCTTAACCCCTAAGCCTAACCTTAACCTTTAGCCTAGTTAACTTTAGCCACCTAGCTCACCTGGCTAACATTAGCCAAATTGGAATTTGTGTAATCTAGGTTCTGAAGAAAGAAAACCATGTAATACACACGACATGAGAGAGCTTCAAGTTCCTATGTGTCCACATCACTAAGGACCTATCATGGTCCAAACACACCAACACAGTCATGAAGAGGGAAGGACAATGCCTCTTGGAGGCTGAAAGAATTTGGACTGGGTCCTCAGATCCTCAAAAGGTTATACAGCTGCACCATCGAGAGTATCTTGACTGGCTACATCATCGCTTGCTATGGCAAATGCTTGGCAGACTGTAAGGCGCTACAGAGGGTGGTGCGTTCAGCCCAGAACATCACTGGGGTTGAGCTACCTGCCATCCGGGTCCTCTATACCTGGCGGTGTCATTGACTGCCCATTTCGTCTTTCTTTTAAACTCTGCATTGTTGTAAAAGGGCTCACAAGTAAGAATTTCACTGTAAAGTCTACGCCTGTTGTATTCGGGCGCATGTGACAAATTACATTTGATTTGATTGATTTGATTTGAAATGCATAATGAATACATTTATCTTTCGTGTGCCTGTCACTATTTTCAAATATATAGTTTGTTTCTACTGTATTTCACAATGAGCTGTGATAGTGTGTTGAGACGGGAACAGCTGAATAGGGAATCAGCTTGAGTCGTATAAAATAGAACATACAGGTTCATGAATTAAACGTTTCGAGCTTATGCCGCAAGTTATTGGTAGACGGTAACAGATGGTGGTAAATTGCGTCATTCTGTCATTGTGCCACATTATCCCAAGAGGGAGTTATAACGTTGATCTATCGGTAGTCTAAACTGTGGCACAAATTGGGGGATTTTTCACACCTAGCCCAGCTATTAGACTATCCATTTGTAAATTAATGGAGGTGTGAATGTTTCAGTCCCAGAGTCTCTTTCCTCTTGCACTAGAGTCCTACATCAGGCAACAACAACAAAAGATCAGCTGGCAGATGGTCCCGAAATTGAGAGAGAACTTGGTTAAATTCAATGGAGCAATTACACTTGACATGTGGACTGACCATTTTCAAAAAATAGGATACTTGTGCCTTGCAGTCCATTACATAAAGGAAGAGTGGGTGTTATCCACCACTGAGTGGGACAGTGCAGCTCAAAACTGCAGATAACATCAGGCCATCTACTGTCTGTGATTTATTTAGAATTCAAGACACACTAACCAGCGTGGGTACCACAGCGATCTGCAGCAATACTCCATCCCGTCTGTTTTTTTCCTTAGTGCGACAGGACAATGACCCAACACACCTCCAGGCTGTTTAAGGGCTATTTGACCAAGCAGGAGAGTGATGGAGTTCTGCATCAGATGAACTGGCCTCCACAATCACCCGACTTCAACCTAATTGAGATGGTTTGGGATGAGTTGGACCGCAGAGTGAAGGAAAAGCAGCCAACATGTACTCAGCATATGTGGGAACTCCTTCAAGACTGTTGGAAAAGCATTACAGGTGAAGCTGGATGAGAGAATGCCAAGAGTGTGCAAATCTGTCATCAAGGCAAAGGGGGGCTACTTTGAAGAATCTCAAATGTAAAACATATTTTTTACTTGTTTAACAATTTTTGGGTTAATACATTAATCCCTATGTGTTATTTCATAGTTCAAACCCTCAAATGAGTAGGTGTGTCCAAAATGTTGACTTGTACTGTATATCACTGAATGACCAAAAATATTGGAATAAAGTAGGCTACTGAAATTGAAGGTATCCAAGTGTTGCTTACTGAAACACCCAAAGTCATCCAACTGTTATAATAGGATTTGAGACAAGCATTGGGACTGGTCTTTGCATTGGGACTGGGCTTTGCATTGGGACTGGTCTTTGTAAGTCAATGGGATTTTTATTTTCACTGGATCTCGTTTGGATATTGATTAGACTACAATTAGGCTGTGGAACTGTTATGATTATTTTGCTCTTCACTTGCAGTCGCTTAGTAGCCTAGGTCTACTACCGACCGGTCACGTTGTACAGCGCCATATTTCCCTAATGGAAATCCTGAGGCCTAAATGGGATACTGTAAAATGCATTTGAGTTTTTCGTGGAATAGAAACACCATAATATTAATCAATTGAATTAAGCTCCATTTCTAACAGTACAAACAGCACAACAAATACAATAATAATTTACAGACAAATTACTATAAATCCCATATAGTCTCTAGTACAGCTAATGTTAAAAACCGTCAAATGCATTTGTGAATTCAATAGTTTAGACTTACAGCTCCATGTCATTTCAATAACTTAACAATAAATAAACTTAATAAAAACCTTGAACCCACCTGTCCCTGACTTTTCCTAAATATATGTATTTTACACTCTAGCAGACATACATGATGAGCCTACATGAAGATACATATCATAAAAGAAACACATTTTCTGAGCATTTCATCCTCAAAGCACCATGTGCTGAACACACCATCCCCACTGTCAATAGCTGAAGCTTTGGCTACACCATGTATGAAAATAACTTGTTCATTAGCAGACATCACATGCTTATATTCCCCAGCCTTTTACAATATAAATATATGTTGGAATATAACAGAATACAATGGAAAGGATATTTTTCCCCAGATGGCTATTTGTTTATTGTCGTTAGTAGACATGGAGTTGTGGTTATTCTAGGAAAACATATTTTGAAAGAGAGACCATCTGTAAAATGTTTTCTGTCTGAAAGTATGTTAACTAAAAACCTTAGAATATGCTATTTTGGATAGGGTATAGCAATCAAAACGACTGACCTGCATTGGCCCCTAGGATTATTTGGAAAAGTAAGCAAGCACCAACAGGCTTCATAAAGATGACCTCAAAGATGCCCTCTGGTGGTCAAAACTAGCATTAAATGCAACAATGGCTCACAGTAAAATACTATGACATCATGCACTCAAACATGCCATAACATTACACAGCATCTCGCAAGCTGTGCTGCAGTATGACTCTACTTTAAAATGACTCTACTTTAAAATGACTCTACTTTAAAATGACTCTACTTTAAATTACCCACTGTAATTTAATTTATACACAATTTCATGTGTATAACATCTTAAGGTCTGCATCAATATACTGAGAGCGTTTCCGTTTCTAAAAGGACGGGGTGTTTATGGAGCATTTGTTTATGTTTTCTTTCAGAGCCCCTGTACTGCACAATGAGGATGAGGAAGTGAATAGAGATTTTGTTGAAAGAAAGCTAACTTTAAGATAGCTAGGTAAGACAACCATCACAGGCGGCCGGTAGCACCGTCACTGGGGAGGCCGGGCTCATAGTAATGGCTGGAACGGAATCAATGGAATTGTACCGAACACATCAAACGTATGTTTCCCATTAATTTCATACCATTCCATTTACTCCATTCCAGCCATTGTTATGAGCCATCCTCCCCTCAGCAGCCTCCTGTGACAGCCACATTTCACAGTCAAAGTAAGGCAATTTTTTTCCTGACCCTGAGGAGGGGTTGAACAGGAAGATGGTGGATGGTCTGCTGAGATCACCATCAGGGCCAAGGAGACTGGTGACATACAGCAGACAGTGTAGGATAGTCCAATGGTTTTCAGAACTGTCTCTGGGGACCCTCAGATGTTTCAGACGTTTGAATTAGCTCACCTGATTCACCAATCACAGGCTTGATGATTAGTTGACAAGCTGAATCAGGTGTGCTATCTCAGGAAGAGTTCAAATACATGGAACGGCTAGGTGTCCCCGAGGAGATGGAATGGCCAGGGGTCCCTGAGGAGATGGAACGGCCAGGGGTCTCTGAGGAGATGGAACGGCCAGGGGTCCCTGAGGAGATGGAACTGCCAGGGGTCCCTGAGGAGATGGAATGGCCAGGGGTCCCTGAGGAGATGGAACGGCCAGGGGTCCCTGAGGAGATGGAACGGCCAGGGGTCCCTGAGGAGATGGAATGGCCAGGGGTCCCTGAGGAGATGGAACGGCCAGGGGTCCCTGAGGAGATGGAACGGCCAGGGGTCCCTGAGGAGATGGAACGGCCAGGGGTCCCTGAGGAGATGGAACGGCCAGGGTTCCCTGAGGAGATGGAATGGCCAGGGTTCCCTGAGGAGAGGTTTTAAAGCCCTTGGGATAGGACATGAATTCCACCTCAGGACCCATAGTTCTAACATGAGAGAGAGGATCCATGCTGGGTTCTGTCTCACTCTCCATCTCTCCCTCTGACTTTGATTATACCACCATAGCCAGAACCGACACAGTAACTGAACTCATCATGGGGTTTTGTCAACACAACACAGGAGTTCATCCTTCCACCTTGCTGGTGATGGAGGGCTGATCATTTGAAGCTAAATCATGATTAGACACGGTGTTGTTGTGAATGAAGATTGATTTGTCACGGCTGTGTGGGAGGATATTGGTACAGTTCTATAATCGACAGTTGTGTTGACAGTTGTTGGCAGGGCTGAGTGAATGTGTCAAGGGGGTCAGTATGCAATCAGAGAACATTATGATGCATTTAGTTGGGCTAGGTAGTGAATTATAAAACCAGGGAGGGGTGACATTATGTCATGCACCTAGAATTGATTTGAAGTAAAATATGAACTATAACAATGAACCCTACCGAATGTCTGTTTCTTAATCTTCTAAACCTTGTTTGCTTGCTTTCTTTGTTTGTTTGCTTGTTGTTTGTTAACGTTGTACTGCAGTGGGCTAAATCAGGGTCACACAGAGTGGTAGTATTAAACATATCTACTTTGAAACCAAAGTCTACACCTCACACACATTATGGGTGTAGTTGTCATGGTTATGGGCTTAAAAAAAGAAGAGTTGAAATGTATTCAATTTTCAATTTTGAATATTTTGAATATTGAATATTTTGAATTCAATTTTGAGTTTGCAATCCAATATTACACTTGATATACATCACAGAATACTGAAATATAACAAAATAATTTGACATAGAAACATTTTATTTGATTTTATTCAAATTACTAAAAATATTAATAACATTTAACTCATGAGGCCACTAGGGGGCGCTTTGGTCTTTCATCTGCAGGAAAGCGGTATGAGCATTGCTTGCCAGCTACACTGTGAAAATTATTAACAAAATTGAATTGCACTGTGAAGTCATCATCCCAGCGATTGATGTGTTTCACTGCACCATCATTTAGGACAACTGCATTTTCTCTAATGGGGAAATAGCCTGGAGAGGGATGAAGCCAAGCAGGAATATTGGGCTGTGGGGGAATAGCCTGGAGAGGGCTGAAGTCAAGCAGGAATATTGGGCTGTGGGGGAATAGCCTGGAGAGGGCTGAAGTCAAGCAGGAATATTGGGCTGTGGGGGAATAGCCTGGAGAGGGCTGAAACCAAGCAGGAATGCTGGGCTGTGGGGGAATAGCCTGGAGAGGTCTGAAGCCAAGCAGGAATATTGGGCTGTGGGGGAATAGCCTGGAGAGGGCTGAAACCAAGCAGGAATGCTGGGCTGTGGGGGAGAGAGGAAATTAATATTAATGCTGTTAGCTGTCTAGGGATGGGCTTATGTAAGGCTTATGTTTCAATACCTTTCAAAACAGAAAACAGCGGAAAACAGAGCGATGAAGGACGCAATAAGTGTATGTGTGTGTGTGTTGGAGTGTATGAGTGTGCGTGTGTTTGTGTCGATGTGTTTGTGTGGGTTTGTGTGAGTTTGTGTGTGTGAGTGTGTATGTTTGTGTGAGTGAGTGTGTGTGTGTTTATGTGAGTGTGTGTTTGTGTTTGTGTTTGTGTTTGTGTGTGAGTGTGTTTGTGTGAGAAAATAACATGAGGGTTGCAATCTGAGCCCTCTACTCTGCAATATTTACATCAACAAATTGGCCACTATTATAGAAAAATCCTCAACCCCTGGTGTTAGTCTCCACAATTCAGAGGTTAAATGCCTGCTCTTCGCAAATGCCATATGCCTGCTGTCACCCACAGCACATTGCCTACAGCAGAGGATTTCGCCAAATGGGACAAACACCCTGTCATGTTTGTTCCTTATATAATGACAAACCGGGGCGCAAGTTTAGCTACTTTTAATGAACATATACTTCAGCTAGAAAACTCCATGTTTAGCCATGCATGGCCTTCTTCAACTATCCGCATAGCCTGTGGGTAACGTAGTCTAAATGTTATTAACACATAACAACAACAACACAACAACACAAAAGAAAACTACTTTTCTATGTAACTATACATCACATCACATTTGTTTACTCAACCTGCATTACATGCAATTTTCAATAATACATTTCTTTCCCCAATTTTTTTTCCTTAATTTTTTATTTTTTTTGCCTACAGTGCCTTGCGAAAGTATTCGGCCCACTTGAACTTTGCGACCTTTTGCCACATTTCAGGCTTCAAACATAAAGATATAAAACTGTATTTTTTTGTGAAGAATCAACAACAAGTGGGACACAATCATGAAGTGGAACGACATTTATTGGATATTTCAAATCAAAAACTGAAAAATTGGGCGTGCAAAATTATTCGGCCCCCTTAAGTTAATACTTTGTAGCGCCACCTTTTGCTGCGATTACAGCTGTAAGTCGCTTGGGGTATGTCTCTATCAGTTTTGCACATCGAGAGACTGACATTTTTTCCCATTCCTCCTTGCAAAACAGCTCGAGCTCAGTGAGGTTGGATGGAGAGCATTTGTGAACAGCAGTTTTCAGTTCTTTCCACAGATTCTCGATTGGATTCAGGTCTGGACTTTGACTTGGCCATTCTAACACCTGGATATGTTTATTTTTGAACCATTCCATTGTAGAATTTGCTTTATGTTTTGGATCATTGTCTTGTTGGAAGACAAATCTCCGTCCCAGTCTCAGGTCTTTTGCAGACTCCATCAGGTTTTCTTCCAGAATGGTCCTGTATTTGGCTCCATCCATCTTCCCATCAATTTTAACCATCTTCCCTGTCCCTGCTGAAGAAAAGCAGGCCCAAACCATGATGCTGCCACCACCATGTTTGACAGTGGGGATGGTGTGTTCAGGGTGATGAGCTGTGTTGCTTTTACGCCAAACTTCTTCACAACAGTATCTCGGACCTGCCTGGTGTGTTCCTTGTTCTTCATGATGCTCTCTGCGCTTTTAACGGACCTCTGAGACTATCACAGTGCAGGTGCATTTATACGGAGACTTGATTACACACAGGTGGATTGTATTTATCATCATTAGTCATTTAGGTCAACATTGGATCATTCAGAGATCCTCACTGAACTTCTGGAGAGAGTTTGCTGCACTGAAAGTAAAGGGGCTGAATAATTTTGCACGCCCAATTTTTCAGTTTTTGATTTGTTAAAAAAGTTTGAAATATCCAATAAATGTCGTTCCACTTCATGATTGTGTCCCACTTGTTGTTGATTCATCACAAAAAAATACAGTTTTATATCTTTATGTTTGAAGCCTGAAATGTGGCAAAAGGTCGCAAAGTTCAAGGGGGCCGAATACTTTCGCAAGGCACTGTAAATATAGTCTGTCCAACAATACTCTATTGTGGCTCTATTTCTTTTCACAATCACAAAACATTCAGTCCAGGTGCCCCTTTTTTGACATTTTCTTTTTTAGCAATTCTCTATAAGCATTTCAGGGGCTCTGACAGTCCTTTTTGGTCGTTCTGCTGAAGTGCTTCCTGAAACAGTTGGACAGCGTTTGTTGTCAGTCAGGGTGTTCTGACTGAATTGTCCATTTCTAAAGGCATTTGAGGCTTCAGCAGTATCCTCCTGATGATCCTCAGTCCCCTGAGTGAATGGCTGCAGCCTTAGATCCACTCTGTTTCGTCTCAGTTGTGATCCATGCTCCGTTTGGATCTCATAGGATCGCAGTGCAACTTCTCTCTGCACACACCCTTGCTCCATCCAGGTTCCTGTAGTGATGTCTCGGAGTCGTACATGATCTCCAGGTTTCAATTCAGGTAAGTGTCTTGCACTTTAGTCGGGTCGCTGTTTTTGTTTGTCTTTCTGTTTTTCCTTTGCGAGGTTGACTTTGTGAGCACCTGTGGGATGAGTCCTCATGGATGAGTAGGTTGGTTCTGATGCGACAATTTTGTAGTAGGGTCTGTTGTGTACTGGATGAGGCATTAGCGGCTCTGCTTGCTGCTTTGGCCTGTAGGTCAAACACAGTTCACATGAAGCAGTGGTATGGCTGATTTCCTGGTTCATGCTTGGCCAGTACATTACTTCTCGTGCTCGTCGTTTGCATTTTCCCCTCGTGTATGTTCTGTAGCATTTCTTTGCGTAGTGTCATGGGAATGACAATCTTGTTGCCTTTGAACACTATGTCATCCACAACGGTGAGCTCTGCTCTGCACATCCAGTAACACTGTATTCTCCTTGGACAGTTGTTTTTCTGTGCAGGCCATCCTATCAGTGTTGTTTCTTTCAACTCTGTCATTGTTTGGTCAGCTGCGGTCTCTCTTTTGATCTGCTCCATTCTCTCAGAAGACACAGGAAGTGATGCTACGATCATGTCGACGTAGGCCTGAATCTCAGTGTTTTTCTGTGTGTCGAAGCTCTCCTTCTTGTCGACTGCTCGAGATAGGACGACGGTCCATACGTTATAAAGGACTAACATGTCAACTACAGAACTAAGCAAACCTCAGCGTGAGCTTTGGTTGTGAATGGTATGAACTTTGAACTCTTATTCACTACAGAAGTGAGACATCCTAGCCATTGAGTTAGCAACAGCAGCTGTAAACGTGGGCTAGGAAAGGATGGACGTATCCAGTCTAACACACAACGAAGATACTACAACGTATCCAATTTACCACCAGAGACATTCTTCCGAGGACAGGAAGATCTCTGTTGGACAACACAACCAGCATCTACGACCAACCTACCGATCCGAAGCTCAGAGTAAAAATGTATTGCATTTTCCTTTTCCAAATGGGTGGTATTTTAGAATGCATAAGATACTGTATTTACGATAGCACAGCTTCTCCCTTTGTTCCTCAGTCTTCCCACTCTTTCACTCAAACCCAACCCCCTCCCTTTGTGTAACCAGCCGTCATGTCGGCTCCGTCCTCCAGGGACGTTTTCTGTATGACATAATTTGCATTCTGTGTATATGTAATTATGTGTGATTAGTTAGGTATTTAGTAAATAAATAATTAAACCCAATTTTGCATTGCTGATTCAACTTGTTAGCCAGGGTTCGTGAAGATAACCAAGAATTTACCATTTTCAGATGAGACTGGAATAAGGTGACGATTAATATTGACTGCTATTGATGTAAAATATGACTAGGTCTTTAAGAGTTTATTCGGAAGATAACAGCTCTTTAAACACTCTTTCGTGGTGCCCCGACTTTCTAGTTAATTACATTTACATGATTAGCTCAATCAGGTAATATTAATTACAGGGAAAGGATTTTATAGAATAGCATGTCATATGCCATTTGTCAATCCGGCATAGCCAAAGACACCACAATAGAAGGAATGAAAGTCTATATACAGTGTGTGCAAATGGCACGAGGAGGTATAGCAATAAACAGGTCATAGTAGCAAATTAATTACATTTTAGCATATTAAAACTGGAGTGATAGATGAGCAGATGATGATGAGCAGATTATGGTGTGCAAGTAGTGGTACTGGTGTGCAAAAGAGCAGCAAAGTAAATAAAAACAATATGGGGATGAGGTAGGTAGATTGGGTGGGCTATTTACAGATAGACTATGTACAGCTGCAGCGATCGGTGAGCTGCTCAGATAGCTGATGTTTAAAGTTAATGAGGGAAATGTAAGTCTGCAGCTTCAGCGATTTTTGCAATTCGTTCCAGTCACTGGCAGCAAAGAACTGAAAGGAAAGGCGGCCAAAGGAGGTGTTGGCTTTGGGGATGACCAGTGAGATATACCTGCGGAAGCGCATTATTCGGGTGGGTGTTGTTATCGTGATCAGTGAGCTGAGATAAGGCGGAGCTTTACCTAGCATAGACTTGTAGATGACCTGGAGCCTGCATGCAGGGCAGAATTGGGCCAATATCCATTATTAATAAAAACAAAAAAAAGAGCAACTCAGTTTTGGAAACATCTAAAAAACTCTGACCCCCTCTCATATCATTACGAAGCCCTGCAATGCCAAGAGCTGAGCAAAGAAAAGAGTCCCCTCATCCAGCTGGTCCTGGGGCTGAATTCATAAACCTGTTCTACGAACACACCGAAGCCTCAGGACTAGAACATCCAATCAAT
The DNA here is from genome assembly GCF_002021735.2 of Oncorhynchus kisutch. NCBI lineage: Eukaryota > Metazoa > Chordata > Actinopteri > Salmoniformes > Salmonidae > Oncorhynchus > Oncorhynchus kisutch. The sequence goes on along the minus strand of NC_034188.2, from coordinate 86,679,712 downwards.
AAGAATAAAACAAATGACAACAAAGTCAAAACAAAACTACATTGCTTATTGTGAAACACAAGCACAAGCTAAATGCAGTGCTATCTGGCCCTAAATCAACAGTACACCGTGGCTAACTATTTGACCATGGATACAGATCAAAACTTTAGAAGAGCCTTGATAAAGTACACGCTCAGTGAAAACAGCCATGCCATTGAGAAAGGTAGACACAGGAAACCCTGGCTCCCTGTAGAGGGAAGGCTGTGCAGCCACTGCACCACAGCAGAACATGAGACAAAGCTGCATTTCCCCAAAAAAATCTGAATTATAAAACAATTAGAGAGTGTCATTTCGTCAAATTTGAAACCCTTATTCAAGGATCAAAGATCTCTCTGATGAGAATAGGCTACCTGTCCTGTTGGGGGAGGACGCAGAGAGCTGTGGGCTGGCTACTTTGTTGCCTGCCATAAGATGAAGGACAGTGAATGACAGACCAACCAACCTGCACATGTCCTCTATATTGGTATTGTTCAATGTTATTATTGTTACTGTCCCATTGACAATTTTGATTATTATTAGTTTAATATTGCAAGTATCCGAAGTAAGCTTTGGAAATATGTACATTGTTAGGTCATGCCAATAGAGCAAATTGAATTGAGAGAGAGAGAGAGAGAGAGAGAGAGAGAGAGAGAGAGAGAGAGAGAGAGAGAGAGAGAGAGAGAGAGAGAGAGAGAGAGAGAGAGAGAGAGAGAGAGAGAGAGACAGACAGACAGACAGACAGACAGACAGACAGACAGACAGACAGACAGACAGACAGACAGACAGACAGACAGACAGACAGACAGACAGACAGACAGACAGACAGACAGACAGACAGACAGACAGACAGACAGACAGACAGACAGATTGAGAGAGACATATATATAGACAGAGAGATTGAGAGAGACATATTTATAGACAGAGAGATTGAGAGAGACATATATATAGACAGAGAGATTGAGAGAGACATATTTATAGACAGAGAGATTGAGAGAGGCATATATATAGACAGAGAGATTGAGAGAGACATATATAGACAGAGAGATTGAGAGAGACATATATAGACAGAGAGATTGAGAGAGACATATATATAGACAGAGAGATTGAGAGAGACATATATATAGACAGAGAGATTGAGAGAGACATATATAGACAGAGAGATTGAGAGAGACATATTTATAGACAGAGAGATTGAGAGAGACATATATATAGACAGAGAGATTGAGAGAGACATATATAGACAGAGAGATTGAGAGAGACATATATATAGACAGAGAGATTGAGAGAGACATATATATAGACAGAGAGATTGAGAGAGACATATATAGACAGAGAGATTGAGAGAGACATATATATAGACAGAGAGATTGAGAGAGACATATATATAAACTCAGCAAAAAAATCAACGTCCTCTCACTGTCAACTGTGTTAATTTTCAGCAAACTTTAACGTGTAAATATTTGTATGAACACAACAAGATTCAACAACTGAGACATAAACTGAACAAGTTCCACAGACATGTAACTAACAGAAATTGAATTATGTGTCCCTGAACAAAGGGGGGTCAAAATCAAAAGTAACAGTCAGTATCAGGTGTGGCCACCAGCTGCATTAAGTACTGTAGTACATCTCCTCCTCAAGGACTGTATCAGATTTGCCCAATCTTGATGTGAGATGTTACCCCACTCTTCCACCAAGGCACATGCAAGTTCCCGGACATTTCTGGGGGGAATGGTCCTAGCCCTCACCCACCGATCCAACAGGTCCCAGAAGTGCTCAATGGGATTGAGATCCGGGCTCTGTGCTGGCCACAGCAGAACGCTGACATTCCTGTCTTGCAGGAAATCACTCACAGGAAGAACAGTATGGCTGGTGACATTGTCATGCTAGAGGGTCATGTCAGGATGATCCTGCAGGAAGGGTACCAGATGAGGGAGTCTTCCCTGTAACGCAGAGCATTGAGATTGCCTGCAATGACAACAAGCTCAGTCCGATGATGCTGTGACACACCATGACCATGACGGACCCTCCACCTCCAAATCAATCCCTCTCCAGAGTGCAGGCCTCCTTGTAATGCTCATTCCTTCGATGATAAACCCAAATCCGACCATCACCCTTGGTGAGATAAAACCGCGACTCGGCAGTGAAGAGCACTTTTTGCGTGTCCTGTCTGGGCCAGCGACGGTGGGTTTGTGCCCATAGGCGACGTTGTTGCCGGTGATGTCTGGTGAGGACCTGCCTTGCAACAGGCCTATAAGCCCTCAGTCCAGCCTATTGCAGACAGTCTGAGCACTGATGGATGGTTTGTGCGTTCCTCATGCAACCCGGGCAGTTGTTATTGCCATCCTGTACCTGTCCCACAGGTGTGATGTTCAGATGTACCGATCCTGTGCAGGTGTTGCTACATGTGGCCTGCCACTACGAGGACGATCAGCTGGCCGTCCTGTCTCCCTGTAGCGCTGTCTTAGGCGTCTCACAGAACGGCCATCACAAGTTATTGCCCTGGCCCACTCTGCAGTCCTCATGCCTCCTTGCAGCATGCCTAAGGCACATTCACGCAGATGAGCAGGGACACTGGGCATCTTTCTTTTGGTGTTTTTCAGAGTCAGTAGAAAGGCCTCTTTAGTGTCCTAAGTTTTCATAACTGTGACCTTAATTGCCTACTGTTTGTAAGCTGTTAGTGTCTTAAACCTCTCTGGGATAGGGGGCAGTATTTTCACATCCGGATGAAAAGCATGCCCAAAGTAAACCGCCTGCTACTCAAGCCCAGAGGGTAGGCTATGCATATAATTAGTAGATATGGATAGAAAACACTTTGAAGTTTCTAAAACTGTTAGAATAATGTCTGTGAGTATAACAGCACTTATATGGCACGTGAAAACCCGAGCACAATCCATCCAGGGAAAACATTTTTTGAGGTCACTGTGTTTTCCAATGGTGTCTATGGGAGACCTGATTTATAAGGGTCCAGATTGCAGTTCCTATGGCATCCACTAGATGTCAACCATCTTTAGAAATTGTTCGATGTTGTTATTTTGAGAAATGAAGAAGTAGGGCTTTGTAGGTGTCACTCTGAAGGGCTTTAGTCTTTTGTTGCGCGTGAACTGGAGCTCGCTTCACGTTGTTTTTATCCGGTTTAGAAACAGTTTATTCCGTCTTAAATGTTATAATTTATTTACATTTTAGGATACCTGAGATTGGATTAGGAACGTTGTTTGAAATGTTTGGACCAAGTTTACAGGTAATTTATTAGATACTCTGTAGTCATGTTGGGCGAGTTGGAACTGGTGTATTTCTGAATCAAACGCACTAAATAAATTGACATTTTGGGGACATAAAGAAGGAATTTATCGAACAAAACAACCATTCATTGTGTCAATGAGACATTTGAGATTGCATAAAGAAGAATGTCATCAAAGGTAAGGCATTTATTATATTTATATTTCTGGCTTTTGTGTCGCACCTGCCTGGTTGAAAAATTATTTTCATGTGTTTGTATGCGGGGCGCTGTCCTCAGATAACCGCATGGTCTGCGTAAAGCCTTCTTGAAATCTGACACAGCGGCTGGATTAACAAGAAGTTAAGCTTTATTTTAATGGATTACACATATATTTTTGTGAATGTTGAATATTGATATTCCTGTAGTTTGAATTTGGCGCGCTGCCATTTCACTGGATGTTGTCAAATCAATCCCGCTAAAGGGATTGGCGCGTGAAGGGATGCATAAGAGGTTTAAAATCGTGGATCCATATTAATATAAGGAATATAAAATGATTTATACTTGTACTTCTACTTATTTTAGCAATTACATTTACTTTTGATAATTTTGATAATATTTAAAACCAAAAACTTTTAGACTTTTACTCAAGTAGTATGTTAATGGGTGACTTTTACTTTTACTTGAGTCATTGTCTATTATTTTCTTCTTTGGGATAGGGGGCGGTATTTTGACTTCCGGATGAAAAACGTGCCCAAAGTAAACTGCCTGCTACTCAGGTCCAGAAGCTAGGATATGCATATAATTGGTAGATTTGGATAGAAAACGCTCTAAAGTTTCTAAAACTGTTATTTAAATGTTAATGTCTGTGAGTATAACAGAACTGAAATGGCAGGCGAAACCCCGAGTACAAACCCCCCCCCCCCCAAAAAAAATCATCCGACCACTGATTTCAATGGCAGGCACTTTTATAATAGGCCGAAATCGTGCCCGATTGCAGATCCTAGGGCTTCCACTAGATGTCAACAGTCTTTAGAAAGAGTTTCAGGATGGTTTTTGGAAAAATTACCCAGAAATTGTAGTTTTTCTAGGTGGCTCCCATTTTGGCTGTAGTGTTTCCAAGTGCGTGGAATAGAACGCGTTCTTTGGTATTTTTCTCCGGTAAAGACAATAACGATTCTCCGTCTTAAATGTTATTGTATATTTACGTATTACAGTACCTAAGGTTTGATTATAAACGTTGTTTGACTTGTTTGGAAAAGTTTATTAGTAACGTTCGGGATTCATTTGGTATGCATTTTGATGGTGGATTATTGACTGAAGTGCGCCAGCTAAACTGAGTTTTTATGGATATAAAGAAGGACATTATCGAAAAAATGACCATTTGTGATGTAACTGGGACCTTTTGGAGTGCCAACCGAAGAAGATCATCAAAGGTAAGGCATTTTTTATATAGCTATTTCTGACTTTCGTGTCGCACCTGCCTGGTTGAAATATGTTTTTCATGTGTTTGTATGTGGGGCGCTGTCCTCAGATAATCGCATGGTTTGCTTTCGCCTTAACTTCTTACAGCTGAGATCCCGTTAACGGGGTCGATATGACAACAGCCAGTGAAAGTGCAGGGCGCCAAATTCAAACAACAGAAATCTCATAATTAAAATTCCTCAAACACACAATTATTTTACACATGAAAGATGAACTTGTTGTTAAGTAGCTAGGTCACAAAAATCAGAAAAGCAATCAAATTAACCGTTTACCTTTGATGATCTTCGGATGTTTTCACTCACGAGACTCCCAGTTACAAAACAAATGTTCCTTTTGTTCCATAAAGATTATTTCTATACTCAAAATACCTCTGTTTGTTTGTTGCGTTATGTTCAGAAATCCACAGGACAGAGCGGTCACGACAATGCAGATGGAAATTCCAAGTAGTCTTCATAATGTCCACAGAAACATGTCAAACATTTTTTATAATCATTCCTCAGGTAGTTTTTATATATCAACCAAGTGTGTAGGTTTTTCAATAACAGCGGGAGGAACAATGGCGGCTTTACTCTGTAGCTCAAAAACTCACTCTGAGAGCCCCGACCTTATGCAATGTGATCTTTCACGCTCATTTTTCAAAATAAAAGCCTGAAACTCTGTCTAAAGACTGTTGACACCTTAGGGAAGCCAGGGAAAAAAGGAATCCGATTGATATCCCTTTAAATGGAGGATAGACATGCATAGGAACATAAGGGTTTCAAAATAAGAGGCACTTCCTGATTGAATTTTCCTCAGGGTTTGACCTGCAATATCAGTTCTGTTATACCCATAGACAATATTTTGACAGTTTTGGAAACTTTAGAGTGTTTTCTATCCTAATCTGTCAATTATATGCATATTCTAGCGTCTGGTCCTGAGAAATAGGCTGTTTACTTTGGGTACGTTATTTTTCAAAGCATAAAAATAGTGCCCCCTAGCTTCAAGAGGTTTTAACCTCTTATGGCTGCATCCTTTTGTTCTCAATTTCCGCCTGAAGACCTACCCTAATCTAACTGCCTGTAGCTCAGCCCCAGAGGCAAGGATATGCATATTCTTGGTATCATTTGAATGGAAACATTCTGAAGTTTGTGGAAATGTTAATTGAATGTAGGAGAATATAACACAGTAGATCTGGTGGAAGAAAAGAGAAAGAAAGAGCATACATTTTCTGTTTTTTATTGTTGTAGCATCATATTTCACATGTACTAGAATAGCCACACAGTCAGATAGTAGGCTGGCGATAATTTTGATGGATAACACAAGAGGGCAACTGTAGGTGTGCAAAGTTTCAGACTGATAATGTCACGCCCTGGTCTAAGTATTTTGTGTTTATCTTCATGTATTGGGTCAGGCCAGGGTGTGGCATGGGGTTTTTGTATTGTGGTGTGTTTTGTCTTGGGGTTTTGGTGTGTATGTATTGGGATTGTAGCTAGTGGGGTGATCTAGCATAGTCTATGGCTGTCTGGAGTGGTTCTCAATCAGAGGCAGGTGTTTATCATTGTCTCTGATTGGGAACCATATTTAGGCAGCCATATTCTTTGAGTTTGTCGTGGGTGATTGTCCTTAGTGTCCTTGTAACTGTCTAGTGTTAGTTTTCACCAGTTTAGGCTGTTTCGGTTTTCACATTACGTTTATTGTTTTTGTATTGATTCGTGTTTACGTTGTTTTTTTTATTAAACATGAATCTCAAATAGCCAATTGCCACGCCACATTTTGGTCCGACTCTCTTTGCCATACAGAAAACCGTTACAGATAACTTCAGCTACATGACATTTAGCATGAAGTCATATTAGAAAATAAATATTTAAAAAAAACAGTACACCCTTTGGAAGTCCTCTACACAATATTTTGCTGCCTGTGCCATGTCCCATAGCAGTCTCTTTCCTGTAGCACACGCTCCAGCAGGTATATCTCTCTAGTCACCCCCAAAACCAATTCTTTCTTTGGCCGCCTCTCCTTCCAGTTCTCTGCTGCCAATGACTGGAACGAACTACAAAAATCTCTGAAACTGGAAACACTTATCTCCCTCACTAGCTTTAAGCACCAACTGTCAGAGCAGCTCACAGATTACTGCACCTGTACATAGCCCACCTATAATTTAGCCCAAACAACTACCTCTTTCCCAACTGTATTTAATTTTAATTTATTTATTTATTTTGCTCCTTTGCACCCCATTATTTTTATTTCTACTTTGCACATTCTTCCATTGCAAAACTACCATTCCAGTATTTTACTTGCTATATTGTATTTACTTTGCCATCATGGCCTTTTTTGCCTTTACCTCCCTTCTCACCTCATTTGCTCACATTGTATATAGACTTGTTTATACTGCATTATTGACTGTATGTTTGTTTTTACTTCATGTGTAACTCTGTGTCGTTTTATCTGTCGAACTGCTTTGCTTTATCTTGGCCAGGTCGCAATTGTAAATGAGAACTTGTTCTCAACTTGCCTACCTGGTTAAATAAAGGTAAATAAAATAAATAAATAAAATGATGTAAAGCAGAGGCAAACTGAACAAGTGGTGCAGTTCATGCGACACAGAACACAACGACGCCTCCATGCTGTGCCCGTTTTGGCCCAGAGGCACAGTCATGCCTGCAGTAATGAACTGTGGCATATGAACACCACTGGGGGCAGAGGTAGAGTGGGCAGCTTGGCACCGTCCAATGATGGTTTGCAGTTACACAAACCACTCATTGGCCCCTACAATACAGAGAGGCTCATTTCTTTTCTGGAGGAACTGCTACTTGTGCCAGCGGACGAAAAGGGGAAAAGAAACTCCCCTAACTTCATTGTTGTGTGAGATAATGTGGCATTCCACCACTCTGCTGCAGTCACAGACTGGTTTGCTGCACATCCCAGGATGTCAGTACTATTCCTGCCTCCATACATCCCCTTCCTAAACCCTATAGAGGAGTTTTTCTCTGTGTGGAGGTGGAGACACTTCTCCTGAAGTCTGACAGGGTTATTAGACATTCCAGAAGATACTTTGCAAGATGCATCGCCAGAGAACACATAGATGTAATTTGAAGAGAAGAGATTATACTATACATGTGGTTCATGGTTTTTTGGTAATTATTTTTGCAGCCCTGGAATGTCAGGAATTAGTTTTTGTTTCAACTGTTTATTTTTCACAAGTAAATGACTATATGCAAAGATAGAGAAAATATAAAGGCAGTAGCAAATTGCTGCATTTCTGATTCATTCTTGTTACATATACTTCAGTACAGTCAAAGTGAAAAGATGTTATTCTAATTCTATAATGAAATACAGATTTATGTGAAATCATTCAAACTTCAAAGAGGTAAGTTCATAATTCATGTAATGCTCCCTGTTAGTGTTTTTTAGGTCAGTGTGTTATGAGGGACAATATATTCTTTCTGAGTGAGAATTGTTGCCAGTGTTATGTTCGAACAAGCTTATTTTGAGACATGCATGAAGTGTTTTGGTGGTAGGGGTGAGTTTGCGGTGAGATTAACTGTTTGGCCAAAATGCATGCTGGTAATGCAGACTGTGTGAAGAGTTTTGAAAAAGTGGCTTCAGTATTGACCGATGCTTGTTAGCAATTGAAAAAATTACGAACAACTGCTCACACAGACTCCAGTCGGATATTCTAAACAGAATATCAACCATTCACACAGATGGGGTTGAACCGCTCACACAGATTCTGACCCTGGCAACTCACACAGATATTGCCCTGTGTTAACACCTCTTTTTCTTTTAGGCCTTTCATATGCTTGCTATAAGAAATTCCTGTCTCACCTTTTTATTTCTCTATGTTCGGGATTCCTTGTCCACCCGCTGGATCCCATCCTCGTCAGCAGATTGTCATAAAAAAAATATATTAAGTGAGAGAGACTTTGTTATTTTTTCAAACAATCAATATTTATTATCAAGAATTGCAATAATGGAGCTGGTCAAGGACCAATCGTAGGTGACTTGTTGTGAGCCCAATAATACAAGAAATGCTCAGGTCTTATATAGTAGACACAAAAATGCTTAGCGTGGCTGGTTCCACCCCTCCCCTGCAGATCGGGACATCACAACATTGGTTAAATATGCCTACTTGAATAATATTTCAAACATACCATGATATTTTCCCGGACACTGTGTGTGTTTGTTTGTGTGTATGAGTGAGTGTTCAACAGGATCTCACATTGAGGTCCCTGTCCTCTGTTCTAGCTGTCTCACCAGGACTCTGATCTTGGCCAATAGGAGCTCTCTGAACTTGTCTCCCATGAAGAAGTAGAACACAGGGTTAATGACACTATGGACGAATGCCACCGGCCTGGTCAGGATGTATGCACTCTGTATATATTTCTTGTGGCAGTCAGACAGCCCTGCCCAGGGATGCCGCGACGCTATCCTCACATTCCTCATCAAATGATAGGGCAGATACAGTACCAGAAACATGGTCGCTACAGCAGAGACCACACGTACGGGCTTGCGGAACGATGTCCCCGTGCCCTGAATCACTTCCGCCTGGACACGGAGAAGCCGGTTGATGTGGAAGCTGAAGAAGCCAAGCCCCAGCAGAGGCAGCAGGTAGCCAGTCACCGTCAGGCCCAGGCTGTATCCCAGCAAGTTCTCCATAACCCCCAGGCTCCCAAAGTCCTTACAGAAGCTCCAGTTCCCTTTCTGCATGTCCTGGATGATGTAGAATATTAGGGGGGCCACCTGCATGTTAACTGCCACCCAGGTCATGAGAGACAAGCAGAGGGCCGCCTTCTTGGTCAACAGGAAGTGAAGTCGTGACGGGTGTCGTACGAGCAGGAAGCGGTCCATGCTGACCCACACCATGAAAAGGATGGAGGAGTAGAGGTTGGTATGGAGGATATAGCGGTTGATGATGCAGCCGAAGCCGCTGTATTCTGATTTGGCGTTGGCGTACAGATAGGAGAGGTGTGGCAGAGTGCACAGAAAGATGAGATCAGAGACAGCGAGGTTGAACAGGTAAACATTGGTGCTCTTCCACTCTGGCAGGCAGAACACGTAACCCAGGACCACCAGCAGGTTGCTGGGGAAACCCAGGGCAAACTCCAGGGCATAGGCGGGAGTCAGGTAGTACTGCAACAGGAAGTCATCTAGCATTGTACAGTTATACACCTGGAGAGGGGAGGAGAGGAGAGGGGGGAGATGAGAGAAGAGGAGTGCTGGCACTAAAATTGCACTCAATGAGCTGTATACCACCATAAGCAAACAGGAAAAAGCTCATCCAGAGGCGGCACTCCTAGTGGCAGGGGACTTTAATGCAGGGAAACTTAAATCGGTTTAACCTAATTTCTATCAGCATGTTAAATGTGCAACCAGAGGGTAAAAAAATTCAAGAACAACTTTACTCCACATACAAAGCTCTCCCTTGCCCACCATTTGGCAATCTGACCATAATTCTATCCTCCTGATTGCTGCTTACAAGCAAATATTTAAGCAGGAAGCACCAGTGACTCGGTCTATAAAGAAGTGGTCAGATGAAGGAGATGCTAAACTACAGGACTGTTAAGCTAGCACAAACTTGAATATGTTCCAGGATTCATCCAATGGCATTGAGGAGTACACCACCTCAGTCATCGGCTATATCAATAATTTCATCGACGACGTCGTCCCCCCAGTGACCGTACATACACTACAGTTCAAAGGTTTGGGGTCACATAGTAATGTAAAAAAGAAAAGCACCTTTTTCATGCATTAAAATAACATATAATTGATTGGAAATACAGTGTAGACATTGCTAATGTTGTAAATGAGTATTGTAGTTGGAAACGGCAGATTTTTTTAATGGAATATCTACATAGGCAACCAGAGGGCCATTATCAGCAACAATCACTTCTGTGTTCCAATGGCACGTTATGTTAGCTAATCTCAGTTTATAATTTTAAAAGCTAATTTATTATTAGAAATACCATCTTGCAGTTATCCTCGCACAGCTGAAAACTGTTGTTCTGATTAAAGAAGCAGTAAAACGGGCTTTCTTTAGACTAGTTGAGTATCTGGAACATCAGCATTTGTGGGGTTGATTACAGGCTCAAAATGGACAGAAACAAAATACCTTTCTTCTGAAACTCATCAGTCTATTGTTGTTCTGAGAAATGGAGGCTATTCAATGTGAGAAAATGCCAAGAAACTGAAGATCTTGTACAACACTGTAATACTCCCTTCACAGAACAGCGCAAACTGGCCCTAACCAAAATAGAAAGAGGAGTGGTAGGTCCCGGTGCACAACTGAGCAAGAGGACAAGTACATTAGAGTATCTGGTTTGAGAAACAGACTTCTCTCAAGTCCTCAACTGGCAGGTTCATTCACTTCTTGGATATAGGGGGCGCTATTTTAATTTTTGGATGAAAAACGTTGCTGTTTTAAACAAGATATTTTGTCACGAAAAGATGCTCGACTATGCATATAATTGACATCTTTGGAAAGAAAACACTCTGACGTTTCCAAAACTGCAAAGATATTGTCTGTGAGTGCCACAGAACTGATGTTACAGAAAAAACCCAGATAAAAATCCAATCAGGAAGTGGCACATTTTTTTAAACCGCCTCATGCCAATGACTCCTTATATGGCTGTGAATGGGCCACAAATGAGCTTAGGCTTTCTGTCGCTTCCCCAAGGTGTCTGCAGCATTGTGATGTATTTGTAGGCATATCATTGGAAGATTGACCATAAGAGACTACATCTACCAGGTGGTCGCTTGGTGTCCTCCGTTGCAATTATTGCGTAATCTCCAGCTGCAGTATTTTTCCGTTTGCTTCTGATGAGAAACCAACTGTCACGACTGATATATTATCGTATAGATATGTGAAAAACACCTTGAGGATTGATTCTAAACAACGTTTGCCATGTTTCTGTCGATATTATGGAGCTAATTTTGAAAAAAGTTTGGCGTTGTAGTGACTGCATTTTCTGGTCTTTTTCTTAGCCAAACGTGATGAACAAAACAGAGCTATTTCGCCAACACAAATAATCTTTTTGGAAAAAATGAACATTTGCTATCTAACTGAGAGTCTCGTCATTGAAATCATTCGAAGTTCTTCAAAGGTAAATGATTTTATTTGAATGCTTTTCTTGTTTTTGTGAAAATGTTGCCTGCTGAATGCTAGGCTTAATGCTATGCTAGGCTATCAATACTCTTACACAAATGCTTGTTTAGCTATGGTTCAAAAGCATATTTTGAAAATCTGAGATGACAGTGTTGTTAACAAAAGGCTAAGCTTGTGTTTCAATATATTTATTTCATTTCATTTGCGATTTTCATGAATAGAAAAAGTTGCGTTATGCTAATGCGTTATAGTTGAAGTATTTTTCTGTCGATTTCTCAGCCAAGCAGGATGAACAAACGTGACGTTTTTCACCTACAAAAATATTATTTTTGGAGAAAAAAAATTGCTATCTAACTGGGAGTCTCCTGAGTGAAAGCATCTGAAGTTCTTCAAAGGTAAATTATTTAATTTGGTTGCTTTTCTTATTTCTGTGAAAATGTTGCCTGCTGCCAGCACAGCCTAGCATTGCATTATGCCATGCAAAACTTACACAAATGCTTGTCTAGCGTTGGCTGTAACGCTTATTTTGAAAATCTGAGATGACAGTGTTGTTAACAAAAGGCTAAGCTTGTGTTTGAATATATTTATTTCATTTCATTTGCGATTTTCATGAATAGGAAACGTTGTATTGTGGTAATGCGCTTGAGGCTATGATTACGCTCCCAGATACGGGATTGCTCGTCGCTAGAGGTTAAATAGTAAACGCAAAACACTAGTCTCAACGTCAGCAGTGAAGAGGCGCCTCCGGGATGCTGGCATTCTAGGCAGTGTTCCTCTGTCCAGTGTCTGTGTTATTTTGCCGTCTAAATCTTTTATTTTTATTGGCAAGTCTGAGATATGGCTTTTCTTTGCAACTTTCCCTAGATGGCCAGCATCTCGGAGTCACCTCTTCACTGTTGACTTTGAGACTGGTGTTTTGCAGAAGTTTTTTCCATCTACGTAACATTGCAAAAATCAGAAACTGTCTGTTCCATATCTAGGAGACATAAGAAAGCTCAGGAAATATATACAGTATATACATTTTTTTACACATATTATTTAACCCCTAATTTTTGTCGGGACAAAGCTAGCTCCATACTTCCATTCATTTGTATGGGTTACCTTCAGATGGGGGTTTAATAATATCTATATATATCTCCATACTTACAATAATTTGTATGGGTTACTTTCAGATGAAGGTTTAATATCGATATATATCTCCATACTTCCTTTAATTTGTATGGGTTACCTACAATTGAAGGTTTACTATCTATATATATCTCCATACTTCCTTTAATTTGTATGGGTTACCTTCAATTGAAGGTTTAATATCGATATATATCTCCATACTTCCTTTAATATGTATGGGTTACCTTCAGTCCTGTGAGACTTGTGGGGGTTGTAGAGCAAAAGGTTTCCCCTTAAAGGTTTCCCCTTACCAAAAGGTGGTTATTTAATGTTGTGTGCTACAGAAGTTCTCATGAGAAGACCTATTTTCGGGATGTCTCATGGTCTTGCAAACACCATTGTGGCTCGGCCACCTTCCACCACAGATGCAGAAGGCTGACATAAGGGGTCTACACAGTATACGTAAACAAGGCTGACGGATCGTAGCACAGTGTTGCAATTGTTTTTCGTCACAAAAGGGGCGGTTTCTTGTAATACGCATTCTACGTATTTTTTTTCTTACATGGAAATTGAGACCCGACTGGCAACGTCAGTGGTGTATAGGTGGGGACGGAGTCAAGCGCAGGAAACAGAACTGGGTAAAATAACGTACTTTACTCAGTAGAATAAATCCACGTAGGGATAACAAATCCTAACACGCAAGACTAAACATAACAGGAACAATCACGCACCACACATACTGAGAACCAGAGGGTTAAATAGGGAAATAAGAATAACTTAATGGGAACCAGGTGTGTTCACTCAAGACATAACAAATGGAAAACAGAAACATGGATCGGTGGAAGATAGAAAGCCGGTGACAACGAGCGCCAAACGCCACCCGAAAACGAGCGCCAAACGCCACCCGAACAAGGAGAGGCACCAACTTCAGCGGAAGTCGTGACAGTACCGATAGTACCACCCCGTAGTGCCGGAAGACGTGTGTAAACAGGGCCTCCGCAGTCTGTAGGGCCATAGGGAGACCGGGCAAAGGAACTTAGAAAACCTATCCACAACAATCAGAATCGTGGTGTTCCCGTGTGGCGGAGGAAGATCCGTCACAAAATCCACCGATAGGTGCGACCACGGCCGTTGTGGAACGGGTAGGGGTTATATTTTCCCTCAGGGTAGGTGTCTAGGTGCCTTGCACTGAGCTCATACTGAGCAGGAGGAGACATACACCCTCAATTCCTTAGCTAAAGTGAGCCACCAGTACTTCCCACTAAGACAGCGTCCGATCGATGCCAGGATGACCAGAGGAAGGTGACATATGAGCCCAACAAATCAATCGATCAAGAACATCAGACGGAAAGTACTTACGTCCAACTGGACACTAGGTAGGCGTGGGCTCCGCACGTAACACCCGTTCAATGTCCGCGTCAACCTCCCATACCACCGGTGCCACTAGGCAAGAAGCCGGAAGTATGGGAGTAGGATCCGTGGACCGCTCCTCTGTGTCATACATCCGAGACAGTGCGTCTGCCTTAGCGTTCTGGGAACCTGGTCTGTATGATAGAGTGAACCCCAAATGGTTGAAAAACATGGCCCACCTTGCCTAGCAAGGATTCAATCTCCTAGCCGCCCGGATGTACTCCAGATTTCTGTGGTCAGTCAAAATGAGAAAAGGGTGTTCAGCCCCCTCAAGCCAATGCCTCCACGCTTTCAGAGCCCCGACAATATCCAACAGCTCACGATCCTCCACATCATAGTTTCGCTCCGCCGGGCTGAGCTTCTTTGAAAAGAACGCACAGGGGCGGAGTTTAAGTGGTGTACCCGAGCGCTGAGACAGCACAGCCCCTATCCCAGCCTCGGATGCGTCCACCTCCACTATGAATGCTAAGGAGGGATCAGGATGAGCCAACACAGGAGTCGAGGTAAACAGAGCCTTCAGGTGACAAAAAGCTGTTCGCCCATGACACCGATGATCCGTGACACCGACGGATCATTCCTTGCGAAGACTGAGGAGCAGCAGTTAGTGAGTTTTGTAACGGAAGTCCCGCCCCTTTGTCTGAATCACATTTTTTCCAGTATCTCTTCTGGTATAAACACGGAAGAGATGGACGTTCTGCAACTTCGATTCTACTACTTGCAAGCAATTCCCCCCCCCCAAAAAAAATGTAGGCACTGAGCAAATTTCAGGTCTGCTGAGCACAAACTTGAAAATTGTGAATATTCTGTGCAACTTCACACACACATTTGCTGTGAAAACTGAGGATGTACCTGCTTTAGTTACAGTTTTAACAGTGGCCATATAGGCTAATGTGGCTATTGGATCATAATAAGGCCTACTGTATCAGAGTGGCCTACCACCAACAACAATGGAGAAAATGCATCCCATAACATTTTAACATAGAAATAGCTGTTCTATCATTCAGCTTACAGTAGCAGCTAATGTGTGGTGTTCAATGTAAGCCTACATTCCATGAGACTTTTGAAAAAAAAAAACATAGAAGGCTTGACATTACCCTGTTTATCGACATCAGACATGGAGGTGACTGAACATGTAGTTGTGTTGTTTGATGCAAGACACCAATTAACAGAATAAAATGTATTATTAATCCCATTCCATCATTACAGAGAATCAGACAAATGAAGCCACCCTCTGCCTATTAGCTACTTAATTTATTCAAGCCTGTGTCACGTCCTGACCTTAGTTCCTTTTTTATGTCTCTGTTTTAGTTTGGTCAGGGCGTGAGTTGGGGTGGGCATTCTATGTTGTGTATTCTAGGTTTTGTATTTCTGTGTTTGGCCTGGTATGGTTCCCAATCAGAGGCAGCTGTCGATCGTTGTCTCTGATCCTCTTAAGCTTAGCTATTTCATTTTTGGATAAAAAGACGTTCCCGTTTTAAGCGCAATATTTTGTCACAAAAAGATGCTCGACTATGCATGGAATTGATAGCTTTGGAAAGAAGACACTCTGACGTTTCCAGAACTGCAAAGATTTTCACTGTGAGTGCCCCAGAACTCATGCTACAGGCGAAACCAAGATGTTTCTGCAACCAGGAAATGAACAGGATTTCTGAGGCTCCGAATTGCATCATCTCCTTATATGGCTGTGAATGCGACAGGAATGAGCCTACCCTTTCTATCGTTTCCCCAAGGGGTCTGGAGCATTGTGACGTATTTGCAGGCATATCATTGGAAGATTGACCATAAGAGACTACATTTTCCAAGTGTCCGCACGGTGTCCTGCGTGGAAATTGGTGCGCAAAACTCAGCTGCTAGTATTTTTCCATGGGATTCTGAGAAAAACCATGCTTCCACGAACGGCATATCAATGAAGAGATATGTGAAAAAACACCTTGAGGATTGATTCAAACAACGTTTGCCATGTTTCGGTCGATATTATGGAGTTAATTCGGAAAAAAGTTCGACGTTTTGGTGACTGAATTTTCGGTTCGTTTCGGTAGCCAAATGTGTAGTAACAAAACGGAGCGATTTGTCCTACACAAAGAATCTTTCAGGAAAAACTGGACATCTGCTATGTAACTGAGAGTCTCCTCATTGAAACATCTGAAGTTCTTCAAAGGTAAATTATTTTATTTGATTCCTTTGCTGGTTTTTGTGAAAATGTTATGTGCTAAATGCTACGCTAAATGCTAAGCTAGCCATCAACACTCTTACACAAATGATTGATTTTCTATGGTTCAAAAGCATATTTAGAAAATCTGAGATGACAGTGTTGTTAAGAAAAGGCTAAGCTTGAGAGCAGGCATATTTATTTCATTTCATTTGCGATTTTTAGAAATCGTTAACGTTGCGTTATGGTAATGAGCCTGAGGGTGTAGTCACGCTCCCGGATCCGGTATCGGTAGTTCAGAGAGGATAACCATACTTAGGCAGCCTGTTTTCCCACTATGGGTGGTGGGTAGTTATTTTCTGTTTAGTGTTTTTGTTGCACCTTACAGAACTGTTTTGTTTTTGTCGTGTTTTCCCCTTTGTTATTTTTGTGTTCAGTTTAATAAATATAACATGAACACTTACCATGATAGCATTGGTCTGATCCATCCTATTCCTCATCAGAAAAGGAAGACAACCGTTACAGAACTACCCACCACAAACGGACCAAGCAGCATGGTAACCAGGAGCAGAGGGTTCTGGACTCCTGGACATGGGAGGATATACTGGAAGGCAAGGGACCCTGGGCACAGGCAGGGAAATATCGCTGCCCCAAGGAAGAGCTGCAGGCAGTGAAAGCTGAGCGGCGGCGATATGAGGTAAGGCAGCGCAACAGGCAAGAGAGGCAGCCCCCCCCCAAAAAAAATTCAGAGCCCCGACAATATCCAACAGCTCCCGATCCTCCACATCATAGTTTCGCTCTGCCGGGCTGAGCTTCTTCGAAAAGAACGCACAGGGGCGGAGTTTAAGTGGTGTACCCGAGCGCACACGGGAATAGTACTCCTAAGGGAGAGGTGTGAGTGATATGCACCAGATCTCCAGTGCTCACCCACAGCCAAGTTCAACCTGTGCCTGCAATCTGGAGGGTCCGGGCTAACGGGGTCATCCAGCCAGGAGGAGTGGTGCCAAGGCTGTGCACCAGAGCTCCAGTGCTCCTCCACAGCCCGGTCCATCCGGTGCTGTGCCTCTCTCCATCTCCTCCCTCCAGGTTCTCCCGTCTGTCCAGAGCTGCCAGAGCCACCCGTCTGTCCGGAGCTGCCAGAGCCGCCCGTCTGTCAGGAGCTGCCAGAGCCGCCTGTCAATCAGGAGCTGCCAGAGCCGCCCGTCAGTCAGGAGCTGCCAGAGTCGCCCTTCACTGCGACGCTGCCAGAGCCGCCCTTCACTCCGGCGCTGCCAGAGCCGCCCTTCACTCTGGAGCTGCCAGAGCCGCCCTTCACTCCGGCGCTGCCAGAGCCGCCCGTCAGTCAGGAGCTGCCAGTGCCGCCCATCTGTCTGGAGCTGCCAGAGCCGCCCATCTGTCTGGAGCTGCCAGAGCCGCCCGTCTGTCAGGAGCTGCCAGAGCCGCCCGTCTGTCAGGAGCTGCCAGAGCCGCCTATCAGTCAGGAGCTGCCAGAGTCGCCCTTCACTCCGGCGCTGCCAGAGCCGCCCGTCAGTCAGGAACTGCCAGAGCCGCCCGTCTGTCCGGAGCTACCAGAGCCGCCCGTCTGTCAGGAGCTGCCAGAGCCGCCCGTCAGTCAGAAGCTGCCAGAGCCGCCCGTCAGTCAGAAGCTGCCAGAGCCGCCCAGCTGTCCAGAGCTGCCAGAGCCGTCCGTCTGTCAGGAGCTGCCAGAGCCGCCCGTATGTCAGGAGCTGCCAGAGCCGCCCTTCACTCCGGCGCTGCCAGAGTCGCCCTTCACTCCGGCGCTGCCTGAGCCGCCCATCAGTCAGGAGCTGCCAGAGGTCTGTTTAATGCTGGTCCGACCAATCGGATTCCACGCTTCAAGATTGCTTCGATCACGTGGACTGGGATATGTTCCGCGTGGCGTCAGACACTAACATTGATGAATACACTGATTCGGTGAGCAAGTTTACTAGCAAGGGCATTGGTGATGTTGTACCCACAGCGACTATTAAAACCTTCCCCAACCAGAAATCGTGGATTGATGGCAGCCTTCGCACAAAACTGAAAGTGCGAACCACTGCTTTTAATTAGGGCAAGGTGACCGGAAACATGACCGAATACAAACAGTGTAGTTATTCCCTCCGCAAGGCAATCAAACAAGCTAAGCATCAGTATAGAGACAAAGTCTAGTCACAATTCAACGGCTCAGACACAAGAGGTATGTGGCAGGGTCTACAGTCAATCACAAACTACAAAAAGAAAACCAGCCCCGTCGCGGACCATGATCAAATCAAATCAAATCAAATGTATTTATATAGCCCTTCGTACATCAGCTGATATCTCAAAGTGCTGTACAGAAACCCAGCCTAAAACCCCAAACAGCAAGCAATGCAGGTGTAGAAGCACGATGTCTTGCTCCCAGACAACTAAACAATTTCTTTGCTTGCTTTGAAACATTCACATGCAACAACATGGGCTAGAAAAGGTTGTATACATTGGCCATGCTGTCAAGCCAGCATGACTTCTGCCGCGTTCAAAACAACTGGAAACTCGGATCTCATAAATCTCAGACTTCAGTGAGTTCAAGACAACCCGGAACTCTGAAAAAAAACATTTCCGACTGGGAAAATACCTTTTGAACAGTCATCCAACTCAGAATTCCAAGTTGGGAACTCAGGCCTCTGTCACGCCTGCTCCCGCTCGCCTTCTCTGGCGCTTACACACTCCTGCCACCATCAGTACGCACACCTGCCTTTCCCCATCACACGCATCAGCGTATTATTGGACTGACCTGGACTCAATCACCTGTTTAGTTACCTCCACTATATTTGTTAGTTCCACATCTCTGTTCCCCGCTACTGCAATGATTGTCGAATCTTGTTGTTTTGCCCCATGTGCTGAC
This sequence comes from Oncorhynchus kisutch, assembly GCF_002021735.2. Classification (NCBI taxonomy): domain Eukaryota; kingdom Metazoa; phylum Chordata; class Actinopteri; order Salmoniformes; family Salmonidae; genus Oncorhynchus; species Oncorhynchus kisutch. Next base: position 86,660,364 of record NC_034188.2, on the reverse strand, counting down.
GCTGTGCCGGTCTTGTTTCATGGTTGTTCCTATTAAATGTTGACTTCTCGTACCTGCTTCTCATCTCCGGTGTCGGTTCTTACAGCCTCTTTATAGAGCTCTGACATCAAGATAACTGAAGTCATGATTCAACCTTGTTTATTTCCGAGTTCCCAGTTGTCTTGAAAGCACCATAAATCCCGAGAATGCCAGACTTTGATGACAAAGTTTGATGTCCACCTTCCTGTTCAATTGTCATTAGAAACCACATTTGTTCAAGCAAGTCAGCCATATCAGCTATGTTTTTTTAAAAGGGCAGTAAATGAGGCTGAATGAACTGTTTTGCTGTCAGACAAGGCTCCGCTGATAGCCAGGTTTAGCGGTGGTACGGATTCATTACATGGTGCTGAAAAGAAACAGCTCTGCTGTTGGGACAGCTTTCTGTAGGCCCTAATGTGGGCATCGTTTGTAACCGTTATAGTGCAATTAATGTATTGTTTAGTGTTGTGTAGTGCCTTTGCTGGCATGCATCAACAACAAAAAATGTAGTTTCCACCACCAAGATTTACATGCTAAAATAGCCAGTGAATATTACCTGGACTAGCCTGCACCCCCGCACATTGACTCGGTACCGGTACCCCCTGTATATAGCCTCCACATTGACTCGGTACCGGTACCCCCTGTATATAGCCTCCACATTGACTCGGTACCGGTACCCCCTGTATACAGCCTCCACATTGACTCGGTACCGGTACCCCCTGTATACAGCCTCCACATTGACTCGGTACCGGTACCCCCTGTATACAGCCTCCACATTGACTCGGTACCGGTACCCCCTGTATATAGCCTCCACATTGACTCGGTACCGGTACCCCCTGTATACAGCCTCCACATTGACTCGGTACCGGTACCCCCTGTATATAGCCTCCACATTGACTCGGTACCGGTACCCCCTGTATATAGCCTCCACATTGACTCGGTACCGGTACCCCCTGTATATAGCCTCCACATTGACTCGGTACCGGTACCCCCTGTATATAGCCTCCACATTGACTCGGTACCGGTACCCCCTGTATATAGCCTCCACACTGACTCAGTACCGGTACCCCCTGTATATAGCCTCCACACTGACTCAGTACCGGTACCCCCTGTATATAGCCTCCACATTGACTCAGTACCGGTACCCCCTGTATATAGCCTCCACATTGACTCTGTACCGGTACCCCCTGTATATAGCCTCCACATTGACTCAGTACCGGTACCCCCTGTATATAGCCTCCACATTGACTCGGTACCGGTACCCCCTGTATATAGCCTCCACACTGACTCAGTACTGGTACCCCCTGTATATAGCCTCCACACTGACTCAGTACCGGTACCCCCTGTATATAGCCTCCACATTGACTCAGTACCGGTACCCCCTGTATATAGCCTCCACATTGACTCTGTACCGGTACCCCCTGTATACAGCCTCCACATTGACTCGGTACCGGTACCCCCTGTATATAGCCTCCACATTGACTCAGTACCGGTACCCCCTGTATACAGCCTCCACATTGACTCGGTACCGGTACCCCCTGTATATAGCCTCCACATTGACTCGGTACCGGTACCCCCTGTATATAGCCTCCACATTGACTCAGTACCGGTACCCCCTGTATACAGCCTCCACATTGACTCGGTACCGGTACCCCCTGTATATAGCCTCCACATTGACTCGGTACCGGTACCCCCTGTATACAGCCTCCACATTGACTCGGTACCGGTACCCCCTGTATACAGCCTCCACATTGACTCGGTACCGGTACCCCCTGTATATAGCCTCCACATTGACTCAGTACCGGTACCCCCTGTATATAGCCTCCACATTGACTCAGTACTGGTACCCCCTGTATATAGCCTCCACATTGACTCGGTACCGGTACCCCCTGTATATAGCCTCCACATTGACTCTGTACCGGTACCCCCTGTATATAGCCTCCACACTGACTCGGTACCGGTACCCCCTGTATATAGCCTCCACATTGACTCGGTACCGGTACCCCCTGTATATAGCCTCCACATTGACTCTGTACCGGTACCCCCTGTATATAGCCTCCACACTGACTCGGTACCGGTACCCCCTGTATATAGCCTCCACATTGACTCGGTACCGGTACCCCCTGTATACAGCCTCCACATTGACTCGGTACCGGTACCCCCTGTATATAGCCTCCACACTGACTCGGTACCGGTACCCCCTGTATATAGCCTCCACATTGACTCAGTACCGGTACCCCCTGTATATAGCCTCCACATTGACTCAGTACTGGTACCCCCTGTATATAGCCTCCACATTGACTCGGTACCGGTACCCCCTGTATATAGCCTCCACATTGACTCGGTACCGGTACCCCCTGTATATAGCCTCCACATTGACTCGGTACCGGTACCCCCTGTATACAGCCTCCACATTGACTCGGTACCGGTACCCCCTGTATATAGCCTCCACATTGACTCGGTACCGGTACCCCCTGTATACAGCCTCCACATTGACTCGGTACCGGTACCCCCTGTATATAGCCTCCACATTGACTCGGTACCGGTACCCCCTGTATATAGCCTCCACATTGACTCTGTACCGGTACCCCCTGTATATAGCCTCCACATTGACTCTGTACCGGTACCCCCTGTATATAGCCTCCACATTGACTCTGTACCGGTACCCCCTGTATACAGCCTCCACATTGACTCAGTACTGGTACCCCCTGTATATAGCCTCCACATTGACTCTGTACCGGTACCCCCTGTATATAGCCTCCACATTGACTCGGTACCGGTACCCCCTGTATATAGCCTCCACATTGACTCTGTACTGGTACCCCCTGTATATAGCCTCCACATTGACTCGGTACCGGTACCCCCTGTATATAGCCTCCACTCTGACTCTGTACCGGTACCCCCTGTATACAGCCTCCACACTGACTCGGTACCGGTACCCCCTGTATATAGCCTCCACATTGACTCAGTACTGGTACCCCCTGTATATAGCCTCCACATTGACTCGGTACCGGTACCCCCTGTATATAGCCTCCACTCTGACTCTGTACCGGTACCCCCTGTATACAGCCTCCACACTGACTCGGTACCGGTACCCCCTGTATATAGCCTCCACATTGACTCAGTACCGGTACCCCCTGTATATAGCCTCCACATTGACTCAGTACTGGTACCCCCTGTATATAGCCTCCACATTGACTCAGTACTGGTACCCCCTGTATATAGCCTCCACATTGACTCGGTACCGGTACCCCCTGTATATAGCCTCCACTCTGACTCTGTACCGGTACCCCCTGTATGCAGCCTCCACACTGACTCGGTACCGGTACCCCCTGTATACAGCCTCGGTATTGTTACTTTATTATGTTTGATGTCATTTGAAGACTTACATTTCCCTCACTAACTTTAAACATCAGCTATCTGAGCAGCTAACCGATGGCTGCAGCTGTACATAGTCCATCTGTAAATAGCCCAACCAATCTACCTACCTCATCCCCATATTGTTTTTATTTACTTTGCTGCTCTTTTGCACACCAGTATCACTACTTACACACCAGTATCACTACTTACACACCAGTACCACTACTTACACACCATCATCTGCTCATCATCATCTGCTCATGTATCACTCCAGTTTTAATCTGCTAAATTGTAATTACTTTGCTACTATGGTCTATTTATTTCCTTACCTCCTCATGCCATTTGCACACACTGTATATAGACTTTATTTTTTCTACTGTCTTATTGACTTGTTTATTGTTTACTCCATGTGTAACTGTGTTGTTGTCTGTGTCACACTGCTTTGCTTTATCTTGGCCAGGTCGCAGTTGTAAATGAGAGCTTGTTCTCAACTAGCCTACCTGGTTTAATAAAGGTGTTCTCAGCTAGCCTACCTGGTTAAATAAAGGTGTTCTCAACTAGCCTACCTGGTTAAATAAAGGTGTTCTCAACTAGCCTACCTGGTTAAATAAAGGTGTTCTCAACTAGCCTACCTGGTTAAATAAAGGTGTTCTCAACTAGCCTACCTGGTTAAATAAAGGTGTTCTCAACTAGCCTACCTGGTTAAATAAAGGTGAAAAAAAACCATGTTGTTTATTTGGGTAAATATTTTATTAACTCTATTTCTTGAACTGCATTGTTGGTTAAGGGCTTGTAAGTAAGCATTTCACGGTAAAGTCTACACCTGTTGTATTTGTGACGGTGGTGGATCACTTACTGGACTTTTTACATTGACTCATTTCCTCATTTCCATGTTATTGCTGTTGACTTTGTGTCTCTTCTCTTCACCACTTGATCTGCGTATTACATTGTTTTATATTGACTAATTTCCTCATTTCCATGTTACTGGTGTTTACTTAGTCTTCTCTTCACCACTTGACCTGTGTAGTATTACATTGTTTTACACTGCACTATGTTTTTGTATTTAAAACAAAAAAACAGTACCAGTCAATAGTTTGGACCAACTCATTCAAGGGGTTTTCTTTTTTTTAACTATTTTTTACATAAGAGAATGCCAAGAGTGTGCAAAGCTGTCATCATTGGCAAAGGGTGGCTACTTTGAAGAATCTTAATCTTAAATATATAACATATTTTGATTTGTTTAACACTTTTTTGGTTACATGACTCCATATGTGTTATTTCTTGTTTGTGATGTCTTCACTATAAGGAAAAATATGAGGGAAAACCCTTGAATGAGTAGGTGTGTCCAAACGTTTGACTGGTACTTGTGTATCTAAAAGGTCTGCAAATGTATTTGTCTGGTTATTTATAAAATATTGCTGTTTTGAATCAGTCACTCAGTAAACTTGTACTGCTTTGTGCATGAGCTATGTATACTGACCAAAACATAAACAAAACATACAACAATTTCTAAAATTTTACTGAGTTACAGTTCACATAACACTTCATTTATTTGAACTGTCCCCAGCACAAGGTGCACCTCTGTAATGATCAGTCTGTTTAAGGACTGAATGTTATTTATTACTGAACTAAAATATAAACGACCAAGTGTTGGTCCCATGTTTCATGAGCTGAAATAATGCACAACAAGCTTATTTCTCTCAAAAGTGTTTACGTCCCTGTTTGTGAGCATTTCTCCTTTGCCAAGATAATCCATCCACCTGACAGGTGTGGCATATCACGAAGCTGATTCACCTCAAGACTGTAGCTATTTCATTCGCTAACCTTGACTCACTCTTGCGTCTAGTACATCAATAATACAAGTACTGCATTCTATTATGTGTTAGTAGATACATTAGTTGTTGGATACCATAGGCAGCGTACAAACATCAATAAATACAGCCAATCCAACCTTCAACCTTCACAAACTACTCTACCAATCAGTACAGCGGGTCTCATAGAGATGTTCTTTTTTTTTATACAAAAGCGTGATTTCACAGTGAAACATGACATAACATATTGGCATACATTTGGTAAATAATTTAAGATATCTCAATCATCTCTTCTTTATGACATATTACTTAATTAACAGGTGTGTCTTACCATTGTTCTGTCTTGCGTGGTAGGAGTCTTTTTGTAGGCAGTGAATGAAGCTACTGTTTTGACTGCAAACAGGCTGCACAATAACCGATACTGGCTGGCTGAGGAAAGTGCTGACTGGTTCAACAGAGGATACCTTTACAAGCATGCAAACCAGTTAGGCTCACATAAAACTTATTATAGATTAATATAGTAAATATGTTTCATATGTTGTGGTTTTGGCTTGCTAATGAATCAGGTTACATAAATATTTGCATTTGTCCTTGTGCCATTCATTCTGTATGAGGAGTTATCAAGATGGCCTCATTGGTAACGTATTAAAGCATAAAACTTGATATATGCTAGCACGCATCGAAGGATATGACACACATGGAAGTTGGTATAATTTTGCAACCTACAGTGTTGCACTTGGAAGGCAAAAATTCAAAATCAATGACCCAACAGCCATCAATGACCCAACAGCCATCAATGACCCAACAGCCATCAATGACCCAGCAGTGCATGGTTTATTTTGGCAACAGAGATGTAGTACGGTGCACTAACCACATGGTCTACTTGGAAACAGAGAGAGAGAGCATGAAACATTTATGGATGCAGTCAAATATATTGATACAGTAGGTAGTGACTGATGCTGGAGAAGCAGGTACAGGGGGGTCAACTTTTATTTGGGAACAGACAGGTAGAAGCTGAGTCAGCACACGGGTAGGCAACGACAAAGGACAATTAACACTGGGGGGGACAGGTGTGCGTAATGATGGTGGTAAGAGTGAGTAATGCTGGGAAGCCTGGCACCTTCGAGCGCCAAGGAGGGGGAGCGGGAGCAGGTATGCCAATATATATATTTAGCTTTATCTGCAGAGAGAGGGGGGGAGGGCTGAAAATATGTGTCCTTAAACAACCTGTTGTGGGAGTGGCAGTTGTTTATGTCAGAGTCTAAGCCTCTAGATGGTGATATCTACTAAGTTTACAGATGCATTTTTGTATTATTATAATAATGTACAACTGAGTGCACAAAACATTAAGAACACCTACTCTTTCCATGACATACTGACCAGGTGATTCCAGGTGAAATCTATCATTTCTGATTAATGTCACTGGTCACTTGGATTGTGTGTGTGTGCCATTCAGAGGATGAATGGGCAGAACAAAATGTTTAAGTGCCTTTGAACGGGGTATGGTAGTAGGTGCCAGGCACACCGGTTTGTGTAAAGAACTGCAATACTGCTGTTTTTTTTTATGCTCAACAGTTTCCTGTGTGTATCAAGAATGGTCTACCAAGCAAAGGTCATCTAGCCAACTTGACCCAACTGTGGGAAGCATTGGAGTCAACATGGGCCAGCATCCCCATGGAACGCTTTCGACACCTTGTAGAGTCAACATGGGCCAGCATCCCCGTGGAACGCTTTCGACACCTTGTGGAGTCAACATGGGCCAGCATCCTCGTGGAACGCTTTCGACACCTTGTAGAGTCAACATGGGCCAGCATCCCCGTGGAACGCTTTCGACACCTTGTAGAGTAAACATGGGCCAGCATCCCCGTGGAACGCTTTCGACACCTTGTAGAGTCAACATGGGCCAGCATCCCCGTGGAACGCTTTCGACACCTTGTAGAGTAAACATGGGCCAGCATCCCCGTGGAACGCTTTCGACACCTTGTAGAGTCAACATGGGCCAGCATCCCCGTGGAACGCTTTCGACACCTTGTAGAGTCCACATGGGCCAGCATCCCCGTGGAACGCTTTCGACACCTTGTAGAGTCAACATGGGCCAGCATCCCCGTGGAACGCTTTCGACACCTTGTAGAGTCAACATGGGCCAGCATCCCCGTGGAACTCTTTCGACACCTTGTAGAGTCAACATGGGCCAGCATCCCCGTGGAACGCTTTCGACACCTTGTAGAGTCAACATGGGCCAGCATCCCCGTGGAACTCTTTCGACACCTTGTAGAGTCAACATGGGCCAGCATCCCCGTGGAACGCTTTCGACACCTTGTAGAGTCCACATGGGCCAGCATCCCCGTGGAACGCTTTCGACACCTTGTAGAGTCAACATGGGCCAGCATCCCCGTGGAACGCTTTCGACACCTTGTAGAGTCCATGCACCCGACTAATTGAGGCTGTTCTAAAAGAAAAAGGAGAGGGTGCAACTGAATGTTAAGATGTTCTTAATGTTTTGTACACTTAATACACTCAGTGTATTCATGTACAAATGCTTGCCACGTAGGAACACACACACACACAAGGGACATCCACATTAAACCACCATCCCAAAACCACTCTGGTTTAGCTTCAGTCAAGGCTGTTGCATTTCCTAAAGGCCAAGCTAAAAAACTAAGCCAAATGAGGAAGTTCAGTACCCCTTGAAGCCGTCTTCATAAATCTCTCACCGGCATTTGTTTACTTTACCAGTACACCTTGTTCAGTCATGTTACCTCATTAGCTCACTAGCTAACCACCTGGTTACTTTACCAGTACACCTTGTTCAGTCATGTTACCTCATTAGCTAACCACCTGGTTACTTTACCAGTACACCTTGTTCAGTCATGTTACCTCATTGGCTAGCTAAAGACCTGGTTACTTTACCAGTACACCTTGTTCAGTCATGTTACCTCATCAGCTAACCACCTGGTTACTTTACCAGTACACCTTGTTCAGTCATGTTACCTCATCAGCTAACCACCTGGTTACTTTACCAGTACACCTTGTTCAGTCATGTTACCTCATTAGCTAACCACCTGGTTACTTTACCAGTACACCTTGTTCAGTCATGTTACCTCATTAGCTAACCACCTGGTTACTTTACCAGTACACCTTGTTCAGTCATGTTACCTCATTGGCTAGCTAAAGACCTGGTTACTTTACCAGTACACCTTGTTCAGTCATGTTACATCATCAGCTAACAACCTGGTTACTTTACCAGTACACCTTGTTCAGTCATGTTACCTCATTAGCTAACCACCTAGTTACTTTACCAGTACACCTTGTTCAGTCATGTTACCTCATCAGCTAACCACCTGGTTACTTTACCAGTGCACCTTGTTCAGTCATGTTACCTCATTAGCTAACCACCTAGTTACTTTACCAGTACACCTTGTTCAGTCATGTTACCTCATCAGCTAACCACCTGGTTACTTTACCAGTACACCTTGTTCAGTCATGTTACCCCATTAGCTAGCTAGCTAACGACCTGGTTACTTTACCAGTACACCTTGTTCAGTCATGTTACCTCATCAGCTCGCTAGCTAACGACCTGGTTACTTTACCAGTACACCTTGTTCAGTCATGTTACCTCATCAGCTAGCTAGCTAACCACCTGGTTACTTTACCAGTACACCTTGTTCAGTCATGTTACCTCATTAGCTAGCTAACAATCTGGTTACTTCACCAGTACACCTTGTTCAGTCATGTTACCTCATCAGCTCACTAGCTAACCACCTGGTTACTTTACCAGTACACCTTGTTCAGTCATGTTACCTCATTAGCTAACCACCTGGTTACTTTACCAGTACACCTTGTTCAGTCATGTTACCTCATTGGCTAGCTAAAGACCTGGTTACTTTACCAGTACACCTTGTTCAGTCATGTTACCTCATCAGCTAACCACCTGGTTACTTTACCAGTATACCTTGTTCAGTCATGTTACCTCATCAGCTAACCACCTGGTTACTTTACCAGTACACCTTGTTCAGTCATGTTACCTCATTAGCTAACCACCTGGTTACTTTACCAGTACACCTTGTTCAGTCATGTTACCTCATTAGCTAACCACCTGGTTACTTTACCAGTACACCTTGTTCAGTCATGTTACCTCATTGGCTAGCTAAAGACCTGGTTACTTTACCAGTACACCTTGTTCAGTCATGTTACCTCATCAGCTAACCACCTGGTTACTTTACCAGTACACCTTGTTCAGTCATGTTACCTCATCAGCTAACCACCTGGTTACTTTACCAGTACACCTTGTTCAGTCATGTTACCTCATTAGCTAACCACCTGGTTACTTTACCAGTACACCTTGTTCAGTCATGTTACCTCATTAGCTAACCACCTGGTTACTTTACCAGTACACCTTGTTCAGTCATGTTACCTCATTGGCTAGCTAAAGACCTGGTTACTTTACCAGTACACCTTGTTCAGTCATGTTACATCATCAGCTAACAACCTGGTTACTTTACCAGTACACCTTGTTCAGTCATGTTACCTCATTAGCTAACCACCTAGTTACTTTACCAGTACACCTTGTTCAGTCATGTTACCTCATCAGCTAACCACCTGGTTACTTTACCAGTGCACCTTGTTCAGTCATGTTACCTCATTAGCTAACCACCTAGTTACTTTACCAGTACACCTTGTTCAGTCATGTTACCTCATCAGCTAACCACCTGGTTACTTTACCAGTACACCTTGTTCAGTCATGTTACCCCATTAGCTAGCTAGCTAACGACCTGGTTACTTTACCAGTACACCTTGTTCAGTCATGTTACCTCATCAGCTCGCTAGCTAACCACCTGGTTACTTTACCAGTACATCTTGTTCAGTCATGTTACCTCATCAGCTCGCTAGCTAACGACCTGGTTACTTTACCAGTACACCTTGTTCAGTCATGTTACCTCATCAGCTAGCTAGCTAACCACCTGGTTACTTTACCAGTACACCTTGTTCAGTCATGTTACCTCATTAGCTAGCTAACAACCTGGTTACTTCACCAGTACACCTTGTTCAGTCATGTTACCTCATCAGCTCGCTAGCTAACCACCTGGTTACTTTACCAGTACACCTTGTTCAGTCATGTTACCTCATTAGCTAACCACCTGGTTACTTTACCAGTACACCTTGTTCAGTCATGTTACCTCATTGGCTAGCTAAAGACCTGGTTACTTTACCAGTACACCTTGTTCAGTCATGTTACCTCATCAGCTAATCACCTGGTTACTTTACCAGTACACCTTGTTCAGTCATGTTACCTCATCAGCTAACCACCTGGTTACTTTACCAGTACACCTTGTTCAGTCATGTTACCTCATTAGCTAACCACCTGGTTACTTTACCAGTACACCTTGTTCAGTCATGTTACCTCATTAGCTAACCACCTGGTTACTTTACCAGTACACCTTGTTCAGTCATGTTACCTCATTGGCTAGCTAAAGACCTGGTTACTTTACCAGTACACCTTGTTCAGTCATGTTACCTCATCAGCTAACCACCTGGTTACTTTACCAGTACACCTTGTTCAGTCATGTTACCTCATCAGCTAACCACCTGGTTACTTTACCAGTACACCTTGTTCAGTCATGTTACCTCATTAGCTAACCACCTGGTTACTTTACCAGTACACCTTGTTCAGTCATGTTACCTCATTAGCTAACCACCTGGTTACTTTACCAGTACACCTTGTTCAGTCATGTTACCTCATTGGCTAGCTAAAGACCTGGTTACTTTACCAGTACACCTTGTTCAGTCATGTTACATCATCAGCTAACAACCTGGTTACTTTACCAGTACACCTTGTTCAGTCATGTTACCTCATTAGCTAACCACCTAGTTACTTTACCAGTACACCTTGTTCAGTCATGTTACCTCATCAGCTAACCACCTGGTTACTTTACCAGTGCACCTTGTTCAGTCATGTTACCTCATTAGCTAACCACCTAGTTACTTTACCAGTACACCTTGTTCAGTCATGTTACCTCATCAGCTAACCACCTGGTTACTTTACCAGTACACCTTGTTCAGTCATGTTACCCCATTAGCTAGCTAGCTAACGACCTGGTTACTTTACCAGTACACCTTGTTCAGTCATGTTACCTCATCAGCTCGCTAGCTAACCACCTGGTTACTTTACCAGTACATCTTGTTCAGTCATGTTACCTCATCAGCTCGCTAGCTAACGACCTGGTTACTTTACCAGTACACCTTGTTCAGTCATGTTACCTCATCAGCTAGCTAGCTAACCACCTGGTTACTTTACCAGTACACCTTGTTCAGTCATGTTACCTCATTAGCTAGCTAACAACCTGGTTACTTCACCAGTCCACCTTGTTCAGTCATGTTACCTCATCAGCTCGCTAGCTAACCACCTGGTTACTTTACCAGTACACCTTGTTCAGTCATGTCACCTCATCAGCTCGCTAGCTAACCACCTGGTTACTTTACCAGTACACCTTGTTCAGTCATGTTACCTCATTAGCTAGCTAACAACCTGGTTACTTTACCAGTACACCTTGTTCAGTCATGTTACCTCATTAGCTAACCACCTAGTTACTTTACCAGTACACCTTGTTCAGTCATGTTACCTCATTAGCTAACCACCTGGTTACTTTACCAGTACACCTTGTTCAGTCATGTTACCTCATCAGCTAACCACCTGGTTACTTTACCAGTACACCTTGTTCAGTCATGTTACCCCATTAGCTAGCTAACGACCTGGTTACTTTACCAGTACACCTTGTTCAGTCATGTTACCTCATCAGCTCGCTAGCTAACCACCTGGTTACTTTACCAGTACATCTTGTTCAGTCATGTTACCTCATCAGCTCGCTAGCTAACGACCTGGTTACTTTACCAGTACACCTTGTTCAGTCATGTTACCTCATCAGCTAGCTAGCTAACCACCTGGTTACTTTACCAGTACACCTTGTTCAGTCATGTTACCTCATTAGCTAGCTAACAACCTGGTTACTTCACCAGTACACCTTGTTCAGTCATGTTACCTCATCAGCTCGCTAGCTAACCACCTGGTTACTTTACCAGTACACCTTGTTCAGTCATGTTACCTCATTAGCTAACCACCTGGTTACTTTACCAGTACACCTTGTTCAGTCATGTTACCTCATTGGCTAGCTAAAGACCTGGTTACTTTACCAGTACACCTTGTTCAGTCATGTTACCTCATCAGCTAACCACCTGGTTACTTTACCAGTACACCTTGTTCAGTCATGTTACCTCATCAGCTAACCACCTGGTTACTTTACCAGTACACCTTGTTCAGTCATGTTACCTCATTAGCTAACCACCTGGTTACTTTACCAGTACACCTTGTTCAGTCATGTTACCTCATTAGCTAACCACCTGGTTACTTTACCAGTACACCTTGTTCAGTCATGTTACCTCATTAGCTAACCACCTGGTTACTTTACCAGTACACCTTGTTCAGTCATGTTACCTCATCAGCTAACCACCTGGTTACTTTACCAGTACACCTTGTTCAGTCATGTTACCTCATCAGCTAACCACCTAGTTACTTTACCAGTACACCTTGTTCAGTCATGTTACCTCATTAGCTAACCACCTGGTTACTTTACCAGTACACCTTGTTCAGTCATGTTACCTCATCAGCTAACCACCTGGTTACTTTACCAGTACACCTTGTTCAGTCATGTTACCCATTAGCTAGCTAGCTAACGACCTGGTTACTTTACCAGTACACCTTGTTCAGTCATGTTACCTCATCAGCTCGCTAGCTAACGACCTGGTTACTTTACCAGTACACCTTGTTCAGTCATGTTACCTCATCAGCTAGCTAGCTAACCACCTGGTTACTTTACCAGTACACCTTGTTCAGTCATGTTACCTCATTAGCTAGCTAACAACCTGGTTACTTCACCAGTACACCTTGTTCAGTCATGTTACCTCATCAGCTCGCTAGCTAACCACCTGGTTACTTTACCAGTACACCTGGTTCAGTCATGTTACCTCATTAGCTAACCACCTGGTTACTTTACCAGTACACCTTGTTCAGTCATGTTACCTCATTGGCTAGCTAAAGACCTGGTTACTTTACCAGTACACCTTGTTCAGTCATGTTACCTCATCAGCTAACCACCTGGTTACTTTACCAGTACACCTTGTTCAGTCATGTTACCTCATCAGCTAACCACCTGGTTACTTTACCAGTACACCTTGTTCAGTCATGTTACCTCATTAGCTAACCACCTGGTTACTTTACCAGTACACCTTGTTCAGTCATGTTACCTCATTAGCTAACCACCTGGTTACTTTACCAGTACACCTTGTTCAGTCATGTTACCTCATTGGCTAGCTAAAGACCTGGTTACTTTACCAGTACACCTTGTTCAGTCATGTTACCTCATTAGCTAACCACCTAGTTACTTTACCAGTACACCTTGTTCAGTCATGTTACCTCATCAGCTAACCACCTGGTTACTTTACCAGTGCACCTTGTTCAGTCATGTTACCTCATTAGCTAACCACCTAGTTACTTTACCAGTACACCTTGTTCAGTCATGTTACCTCATCAGCTAAGCACCTGGTTACTTTACCAGTACACCTTGTTCAGTCATGTTACCCCATTAGCTAGCTAGCTAACGACCTGGTTACTTTACCAGTACACCTTGTTCAGTCATGTTACCTCATCAGCTCGCTAGCTAACCACCTGGTTACTTTACCAGTACATCTTGTTCAGTCATGTTACCTCATCAGCTCGCTAGCTAACGACCTGGTTACTTTACCAGTACACCTTGTTCAGTCATGTTACCTCATCAGCTAGCTAGCTAACCACCTGGTTACTTTACCAGTACACCTTGTTCAGTCATGTTACCTCATTAGCTAGCTAACAACCTGGTTACTTCACCAGTACACCTTGTTCAGTCATGTTACCTCATCAGCTCGCTAGCTAACCACCTGGTTACTTTACCAGTACACCTTGTTCAGTCATGTCACCTCATCAGCTCGCTAGCTAACCACCTGGTTACTTTACCAGTACACCTTGTTCAGTCATGTTACCTCATTAGCTAGCTAACAACCTGGTTACTTTACCAGTACGCCTTGTTCAGTCATGTTACCTCATTAGCTAACCACCTAGTTACTTTACCAGTACACCTTGTTCAGTCATGTTACCTCATTAGCTAACCACCTGGTTACTTTACCAGTACACCTTGTTCAGTCATTTTAACTCATTAGCTAACTAGCTAAAAACCTGGTTACTTTACCAGTACACCTTGATCAGTCCTGTCCTGACCCCTCCTGTCTCAGCCTCCAGTATTTATGCTGCAGTAGTTTATATGTCGGGGGGCTAGGGTCAGTTTGTTATATCTGGAGTACTTCTCCTGTCCTATTCGGTGTCCTGTGTGAATTTAAGTGTGCTCCCTCTAATTCTCTCTTTCTCTCTGTCTTTCTCTCTCTCGGAGGACTTGACCCCTAGGACCATGCCTCAGAACTACCTGACATGATGACTCCTTGCTGTCCCCAGGACAGGCTGGGTTTCTGTACAGCACTTTGAGATATCAGGTGATGTACGAAGGGCTATATAAATACATTTGATTTGATTTGATATTACCTCATTAGCTAGCTAGCTAACCACCTGGTTACTTTACCAGTACACCTTGTTCCGTCATGTTGCATCATTAGCTAGCTAGCTAACAACCTGGTTACTTTACCAGTACATTTAAATATTTGGGTTGCACAGAAAGAAATGAAAAAGGGAAAGCTTCTTTCGAAGAATAATGATCATAGCAATGAATGACAGACTGATCTCTTGCATGACATAGCTCACAAACTTGACGCTCTTAAAGAGACAGTGTAGATATTTTCAATGTAATACATCTCAATAGGGCTCGTGAGAGAAAGGTCACTGGTTCAAATCCTTGAGCTGACTAGGTGAAAAATCGGTGGATGTGCCCTTAACCCTAATTGCTCCTGTAAGTCACTCTGGATAACAGTGTCTGATAAATGACTAAAATGGAGCCCTTTTACACAATATAGAAACCTATCTAATCTGACAGATATAGGAAAGTTGCATGTGTAAAATAAGTGTAGCCCTGGTGCGTTGAGCTAATAACTGAAATGTCACTGGTTCAAATCCCAGAGCCGATTAGTTGGAAAATCCATTGATGCACACTTGAACAAGGCACTTAATCCCAATTGAATGTGTAAAATGCACTGGATAAGAGTGTCTGCTAAATGGTTCCCAAAAAGTATATTCATTTTCATAAATGTTTTACTGCACAGTCAATGGTAAGTCTTCCCACGAGTCCTGTGAAGCTTGTGGGCCTTGTAGAGCAAAACACGTCCCTGTTCATGAGGGTCTAAAGCTTTGGATATTAGTTTGTAGCTCAAACCGGTCAGACTTTACAGATTTCTATTGGTCAGACAAACAGCGCTATACCTCAGCCTCCTTCCAACACAGATGCGGAAGGCTGCCATTGATGGACGCAGTAGATTGAGACTCAGCTCATACAAAAACCAGGAAGTCTAATTTAATCATATGGATTTTTATTAATGAATGAAAAAAAAAAAAAATGGTGATTGTGCCCGTGAGAGGACATTGTCTCTAGGAGGGAATATTTGAGGGGGTTGGCTATAAAAACCAATAATAAATAACTTTTCTAGGAAACTTGTTCTGTTATCACTTTCTGTCTAGGAACCTTGTTCTGTTATCACTATCTGTCTAGGATCCTTGGTCTGTTATCACTTCCTGTCTAGGAACGTTGGTCTGTTATCACTTTCTGTCTAGGAACCTTGGTCTGTTATCACTTCCTATCTAGGAACCTTGGTCTGTTACCACTTCCTGTCTAGGAAACTTGGTCTCTTATCACTTTCTGTCTAGGAACCTTGATCTGTTATCACTTTCTATCTAGGAATTCTTGTTCTGTTATCACTTCCTGTCTAGGATCCTGTTCTGTTATCACTTCCTGTCTAGGAACCTTGGTCTGTTATCACTTCCTGTCTAGGAACCTTGTTCTGTTATCACTTTCTGTCTAGGATCCTTGTTCTGTTATCACTTCCTGTCTAGGAACCTTGGTCTGTTATCACTTTCTGTCTAGGATCCTTGTTCTGTTATCACTTCCTGTCTAGGAACCTTGGTCTGTTATCACTTTCTGTCTAGGATCCTGTTCTGTTATCACTTCCTGTCTAGGAACCTTGGTCTGTTATCACTTTCTGTCTAGGATCCTGTTCTGTTATCACTTTCTGTCTAGGAACCTTGGTCTGTTATCACTTCCTGTCCAGTGTTGTATTGGGTTGACTCGGGTGGCTTTCCCTTGTCATCCTTAATAAACTTTTTCTTGAAACAAACCAATCGAGCTTCCCAGGAATTGAGCTTCAGCTTTATTTGAGCTTCCCGGGAAAATGTTGACCTTGGTAGAAACAATAACCCGATGGGGTGGGGCTTAGCAAAGGTTGAATTGCAGAGCATGCATTTATTAGCTTGTCTGGTGCAACAACGTCCAATCACATTTAACTATTGTAGGCCGATACAGAGAGATGAGCACCAACGTGTAGTAGCTGTCAGTATGTAGACTATCCTTGTATTGTACCACAGTGCTCTCTGGTGGCAGGACACAGCAGATACCATGATGATATAATGCACTAGGAGCTGTTATAAGTGCTTATAAAAAGTGTTATAAACCACTATAAGGTAGCCTGCTATCAATGCAGTCATACTGCAATATATATGTTTACCTCATAGGAAGCTGGAGAACAATGAGGTCCTGTAAGCCAATCAGACACTAGTAAACAGTAAGTGGTGAAACATTACTGGTAAAAAACACATTCTATCATTCACTGTGTTTGTTAAAGCTGGAGGTTAATGGTGTTTTTTTCCCACAAGGTCATGTTTCTAATGCATTATGATTGACTACAGCATTATTCATGTAGATGATTCTATCCTCAGATCAACTCTCCAATTATGTGTCATGGTGAGTAGGCAGAAGCTTTAGCGCTCACATCAACAAAACATCTCTCTTTCTATTAGATAGTCACAACACGTTACTTTACCCCTCTCCAACCCTCCTGACCCCCTGCCCTCCCCCTCTACGTCTCCTGTGGGCCAGGTTCAACACATGCACACGCGCAAACACACACACACACACACACACACACACACACACACACACACACACACACACACACACGCACGCGCAAACACACAGGCGTAAACACACACACACATACACACACACACACACACACACACACACACAAACACTCTGTGAGTTGGTGTCATTCCTAAATAGTTGCAAATCTCACACCCGACTTGTAGCATTGTAAGTGCTCCCTTAATCCAGAAGAGGGAGGCATAAGCCTCCTGCTGCAGGTTGATATAGTGAACTAAGACAGAGAGATAATATAGGAAATTAAAACAGATAGATACTATAGGGAACTAAGACAGAGAGATACTATAGGGAACTAAAACAGATAGATACTATAGGGAACTAAGACAGAGAGATACTATGGGGAACTAAGACAGAGAGATACTATAGGGAACTAAGACAGAGAGATACTATAGGGAACTAAGACAAAGAGATACTATAGGGAACTAAGACAGAGAGATAATATTGGGAACTAAGACAGATAGATACTATAGGGAACTAAGACAGAAAGATAATATAGGGAACTAAGACAGATAGGTACTATAGGGAACTAAGACAAATAGATACTATAGGGAACTAAGACAGATAGATACTATAGGGAACTAAGACAGATAGATACTATTGGGAACTAAGACATATAGATAATTTAGGGAACTAAAACAGATAGATACTATAGGGAACTAAGACAGAGAGATAATATTGGGAACTAAAGACAGAGAGATAATATAGGAAACTAAAACAGACAGATACTATAGGGAACTAAGACAAAGAGATACTATAGGGAACTAAGACAGATAGATAATTTAGGGAACTAAAACAGATAGATACTATAGGGAACTAAGACAGAGAGATAATATTGGGAACTAAAGACAGAGAGATAATATAGGAAACTAAAACAGACAGATACTATAGGGAACTAAGACAAAGAGATAATATTGGGAACTAAGACAGAGAGATAATATAGGGAACTAAGACAGATAGATACTATAGGGAACTAAGACAGAGAGATAAAATGAGATGATATAGGGAACTAAGACAGAGATAGAATATAGTGAACTAAACCAGAGAGAGAATCCATCCCCTTTGTGTGAGTCTGTATGTGTGCTGTTCCATGTTCAATAGCATACCTGCCAATAAAGGTGAAATGTGAGACTTTCATCCTTCCTTGACATGACTACTCCCTTTGGCCTTGTCCAGTTGATAAGAGGGGAGATGTGAGACTACTCCTTTTGGCCTTGTCCAGCTGATAAGATGGGATATGTGAGGCCTTGACAACTGAAGCATCACACCTTGTGTTGGGCTCCAAGAGATGAGGCCAGGGCGTATTACTACATACAGCCTGTTTCGAATCCAGGCTGCATCACTAATGGCCGCGATTGGGAGTCCCATAGGGCCCTGCACAATTGGCCCAGTGTCGTCCGGGTTTGACCGGTGTAGGCCGTCATTGTAAATAAGAATTTGCCAAGTTAAATAAAGGATATAATAAAGAAGTTCTTACGGCTGTCTCGACAAATTCCGCTGTGTCAGATTTCAAAAAAGCTTTACGGAAAAAGCAAACCATCTTGTGTTTGAGTACGGCGCTCAGACACAAAAACAAGTCATGCAGATAGCCGCCATGTTGTGGAGTCAGTAAAAGTCAGAAATAGAGTTATAAATATTCACTTACCTTTGATGATCTTCATCAGAATGCACTCCCAGGAATCCCAGTTCCACAATAAATGTTGTTTTGTTCGATAAAGTCCATAATTTATGTCCAAATACCTCCTTTTGTTAGCATGTTTGGTAAACAAATCCAAACTCACAAGGCGCGGGCAAGTCCAGGCAAAAGTTCAGGCGGAAAGTTCAAAAAGTTATATTACAGTTCAGCATCTTTAGCATGTTTTTAAAATAAATCTTCAATAATGTTCCAACCGGAGAATTCATTTGTCCTTAGAAATGCAATGGAACGCAGGTCGCTCTCACGTGTGCACGCGTGATCAGCTCATGGCACTCTGGCAGGCCTCTGGTTGAATCAGCTCTCATTTGCCTCCACCTCACAGTAGAAGCCTCAAACAATGTTATAAAGACTGTTGACACCTAGTGGAAGCCTTAGGAAGTGCAATATGACCCCATAGACACTGTATATTCGATAGGCAATGAGTTGAAAAACTACAATCCTCAGATTTCCCACTTCCTGGTTGGATTTTTGTTAAAGGAATTTGATTCCTATATGTTTATTAACCAGTTCAATTAAAACACTCTGCCCATTTCTAAGAATTTGTAAGATACTTTATTTGCATAAAATAGACAGAGACCAGTCTCAAAATCAATCAATAGCGTTTATTCTCGAGAGTACTGATCATGGTTCAATTTACAACAGGTTATAAACTAAAAATGATGTCAAGAGGTTAAAAACTGTCCTTCCTCCACTCCGATACAATGGCAGTATAGTTCACAAGCCTTCCCACATTGTCCACCACCTGTTAAATAATCTACTACTAGCCCAAGGTCTCTCCTCTCCCTGTGTAGAGACAGGATGGCTTGTAAGGAACACATCATTCCAGCCAGTCTGACGATAGCTCCATTAGTTTCTAACAAGGAACAGACAGTCCTTGATTATAATTACACTCATTATATTCAGTACTATGATTATAATAAGATTCATACATCCATACAATGTCACGTTCTGACCTTTATTTCCTGTGTTCTGTATTTAGTTAGTATGGTCAGGGCGTGAGTTGGGTGGGCAGTCTATGTTTGTTTTTCTATAATTTGGGTATTTCTATGTTTCGGCCTAGTATGGTTCTCAATCAGAGGCAGGTGTCATTAGTTGTCTCTGATTGAGAATCATACTTAGGTAGCCTGGGTTTCACTGTGTGTTTGTGGGTGATTGTTCCTGTCTTTGTGTTTGCACCAGATGGGACTGTTTTAGGTTTTCTCACATTTGTTGTTTTTGTTAGTTATCTCATGTGTAGTTTCTTTATAAATTAAAGAATATGAATAACCACCACGCTGCGCTTTGGTCCACCTCTCTTTCAGATGAAGAAAACCATTACATACAGTAACATAGTAGTATTCTGTTTAGTTGTAGTTTTAAGCTAAATAATGTATACCTAATTTAGTCATTATTCATCAAAATCTCGTAACAATTTTTCTCAGGTTTTCGCCTGCCATATGAGTTATGTTATACTCACAGACATCATTCAAACAGTTTTAGAAACTTTAGTGTTTTCTATCCAATACCACTAATCATGGGCATATATTAGCTTCTGGGCCTGAGTAGCTGGAAGTTTACTCTGGGCACTCTTTTCATCTGAACGTGAAAATGCTGCCCCTATCCCAAACAGGTTAAATAAAAATAAATAATCTAGTGCCTTGTTGTAAACACAATGCATGTTTTTGGAATATTTTTTATTCTGTACAGGCTTCCTTCTTTTTACTCTGTCAATTAGGTTAGTATTGTGGAGTAACTAAAATGTTTTCTCCCATCACAGCCATTCAACTCCAACTGTTTTAAAGTCACCATTGGCATCATGGTGAAATCCCTGAGCAGTTTCCTTCCTCTCTGGCAACTGAGTTACACGATCTAAAGTGTAATTAATAACATCACCATCCTCAAAGGGATATTTGTCACGCCCTGACCGTAGAGAGCGTTATATGTCTCTATTTTGGTTTGGTCAGGGTGTGATTTGGGTGGGCATTCTATGTCCCTTTTTCTATGATTTGTATTTCTATGTCTTGGCCTGGTGTGGTTCTCAATCAGAGGCAGCTGTCTATCATTGTCTCTGATTGAGAACCATAATGAGGTAGCCTTTTTCCCCACCTGTATTTGTGTGTAGTTGTCCATGTATAGTTGCCTGTGAGCACTACGTTGGCTTCACGGTTTCGGTTTGATGTTTATTGTTCTGTTGGCGACATCTTATAATAAAGAATTATGTACGCTCACCTTGCTATGCGCTATGGTCCGCTGTTTGCACCTTAGATGAGCGTGACAATATTCAAAGTCTGTTTTTGTTTTGTTTTACCCATCTACCAATAGGTCAAATCAAACCAAATGCATTTATATAGCCCATCTTACATCAGCTGATATCTCAAAGTGCTGTACAGAAACCCAGCCTAAAACCCCAAACAGCTAGCAATGCAGGTGTAGAAGCACGGTGGATAGAAGAAACTCCCTAGAAAGGCCAAAACGTAGGAAGAAACCTAGAGAGGAACCAGGCTATGAGGGGTGGCCAGTCCTCTTCTGGCTGTGCCGGGTGGAGATTATAACAGATATATAGCAGAACAGCTGAAACGAGCAGCAGCACGGCCAGGTGGACTAGGGACAGCAAGGAGTCATCATGCCAGGTAGTCCTATGGCATGGTCCTAGTGGTCAGGTCCTCCGAGAGAGAGAAAGAAAGAGAGAGAATTAGAGAGAGCATACTTAAATTCACACAGGACACCGGATAAGACAGGAGAAGTACTCCAGATATAACAGACTTACCCTATCCCCCGACACATAAACTACTGCAGCATAAATACTGGAGGCTGAGATAGGAGGGGTCAGGAGACACTGTGGCCCCATCCGATGATACACCCGGACAGGGCCAAAGGCAGGATATAACCCCACCCACTTTGCCAAAGCAAAGCCCGCACACCACTAGAGGGATATCTTCAACCACCAATTTACCATCCTGAGATAAGGCCGAGTATAGCCCACAAAGATCTCCGCCACGACACAACCCAAGGGGGGGCGCCAACCCAGACAGGAAGATCACGTCAGTGGCTCAACCCACTCAAGTGACGCACCCCTCCTCGGGACGGCATGGAAGAGCACCAGTAAGCCAGTGACTCAGCCCCTAAAATAGGGTTAGAGGCAGAGAATCCCAGTGGAGAGAGGGTAACCGGCCAGGCAGAGACAGCAAGGGCGGTTCGTTGCTCCAGAGCCTTTCCGTTCACTGAGTCTTCCGTAAAGATTGAAAGGTTGAGACCGAGTCTGCATCTCTCACATGGGTAGGCAGACCATTCCATAGAAATTGAGCTCTATAGGAGAAGCCCTGCCTCCAGCTGTTTGCTTAGAAATTCTATGGACAATTAGGAGGCCTACATCTTGTGACCATAGCGTATGTGTAGGTATGTACGGCAGGACCAAATCGGAAAGATAGGTAGGAGCAAGCCCATGTAATGCTTTGTAGGTTAGCAGTAAGACCTTGAAATCAGCCCTTGCCTTAACAGGAAGCCAGTGTAGGGAGGCTAGGACTGGAGTAATATGATCAAGTTTTTTGGTTCTAGTCAGGATTCTAGCAGCCGTATTTAGCAGTGACTGAAGTTTATTTAGTGCTTTATCCGGGTAGCCGGAAAGTAGAGCATTGCAGTAGTCTAACCTAGAAGTAACAAAAGCATGGATTCATTTTTCTGCATCATTTTTGGACAGAAAGTTTCTGATTTTTGCAATGTTACGTAGATGAAAAAAAGCTGTCCTTGAAACAGTCTTGATATGTTCGTCAAAAGAGAGATCAGGGTCCAGAGTAACGCCGAGGTCCTTCAGTTTTATTTGAGACGACTGTACAACCATCAAGATTAATTGTCAGATTCAACAGAATATCTCTTTGTTTCTTGCGACCTAGAACAAGCATTTTTGTGTTGTCCGAGTTAAAGGAGAAAGTTTGCAGCCATTATGTCTGAAACACAGGCTTCTAGCGAGGGCAATTTTGGGGCTTCATCATGTTTCATTGAAATGTACAGCTGTGTGTCATCCGCATAGCAGTGAAAGTTAACATTATGTTTTCGAATGACATCACCAAGAGGTAAAATATATAGTGAAAACAATAGTGGTCCTTAAACAGAACCTTGAGGAACACCGCAATTTACAGTTGATTTGTCAGAGGACAAACCATCCACAGAGACAAACTGATATCTTTCCGACAGATAAGATCTAAACCAGGCCAGAACTTGTTCGTGTAGACCAATTTGGGTTTCCAATCTCTCCAAAAGAATGTGGTGATCGATGGTATCAAAAGCAGCACTAAGGTCTAGGAGCACGAGGACAGATGCAGAGCCTCAGTCTGACACCATTAAAAGGTCATTTACCACCTTCACAAGTGCAGTCTCAGTGCTATGATGGGGTCTAAAACCAGACTGAAGCTTTCGGTATACATTGTTTGTCTTCAGGAAGGCAGTGAGTTGCTAAGAATTTTGAGAGGAATTGAAGATTCGATAAAGGCCGATAGTTTTAAAAATATTTTCTGGGTCAAGGTTTGGCTTTTTTCAAGAGAGGCTTTATTACTGCCACTTTTAGTGAGTTTGGTACAGGTAGAGAGCCGTTTATTATGTTCAACATAGGAGGGCCAAGCACAGGAAGCAGCTCTTTCAGTAGTTTAGTTGGAATAGTGTCCAGTATGCAGCTTGAAGGTTTAGAGGTCATGATTATTTTCATCATTGTGTCAAGAGATACAGTGCTAAAACCCTTGAGTGTCTCTCTTGATCCTAGGTCCTGGCAGAGTTGTGCAGACTCTGCCAGCTGAGCTTTGGAGGAATACGCAGATTTAAAGAGGAGTCCGTAATTTGCTTTCTAATGATCATGATCTTTTCCTCAACGAAGTTCATGAATTTATTACTGCTGAAGTGAAAGTCATCCTCTCTTATGGAATGCTGCTTTTTAGTTAGCTTTGCGACAGTATCAAAAATAAATGTTGGATTGTTCTTACTTTCCTCAATTAAGTTGGAAAAATAGGATGATCGAGCAGCAGTGAGGGCTCTTCGACACTGCACTGTACTGTCTTTCCAAGACTTCCAGTTTGGTGGGGCGCCATTTCCGTTCCAATTTTCTGGAAGCTTGCTTCAGAGCTCGGGTATTTTCTGTATACCAGGGAGCTAGTTTCTTATGACAAATATCTGTCGTTTTTAGGGGTGCAACTGCATATAGGGTATTGCGCAAGGTTAAATTGAGTACCTCAGTTAGGTGGGGAACTGATTTTTGTCCTCTGACGTCTTTGTGTAGGCAGGGAAGGGCATCAAGGAAGGGCATCAAGGAATCTTTGGGTTGTTATAGCACGACTTTTGATGATCCTTGGTTGGGGTCTGAGCAGATTATTTGTTGCGATATCAAACGTAATAAAATGGTGTTCCAAAAGTCCAGGGTTATGAGGAAAAACATTTATTCCATGGGACAAAACTAGGTCCAGAGTATGACTGTGGCAGTGAGTAGGTCCAGAGACATGTTGGACAAAACCCACTGAGTCGATGATGGCTCCGAAAGCCTTTTGGAGTGGGTCTGTGGACTTTTCCATGTGCATATTAAAATCACCAAAAACTTGAATATTATCTGCTATGACTACACGGTCCGATAGGAATTCAGGGAACTCAGTGAGGAATGCTGTACATGGAACAGGAGGCCTGTTAACAGTAGCTATAAAAAAGTGATTGAGTAGCCTGCATAGATTTCATGACTAGAAGCTCAAAAGATGAAAACGTCATTCTTTTTGTTGTAAATTGTAATTTGCTACCGTAAAGGTTATCAACACCGCCTTTGCCGGGTTGCACGGGGGATATGGTCACTAGTGTAACCAGGAGGTGAGGCCTTAACACAGTAAATTCATCACGATTAAGCCATGTTTCAGTAAGGCCAATCACATCAAGATTATGATCAGTGATTAGTTCATTGACAATAACTGCCTTTGAAGTGAGTGATCTAACATTAGGTAGCCCTATTTTGAGATGTGAGGTATCACAATCTCTTTCAATAATGACAGGAATGGAGGAGGTCTTTATTCTAGTGAGATTGCTAAGGCGAACCTTGCCATATTTAGTTTGCCTCACCTAGGTCGAGGCACAGACACGGTCTCAATGGGGATGGCTGAGCTGACTACACTGACTGTGCTAGTGGGAGACTCCACTAAGCTGGCAGGCTGGCTAACAGCCTGGCTAACAGCCTGCTGCCTGGCCTGCACCCTATTTCATTGTGGAGCTAGAGGAGTTAGAGCCCTGTCTATGTTGCTAGATAAGATGAGTGCACCCCTCCAGCTAGGATGGAGTCTGTCACTCCTCAACAGGCCAGGCTTGGTCCTGTTTGTGGGTGAGTCCCAGAAAGAGGGCCAATTATCTACAAATTCTATCTTTTGGGAGGGGCAGAAAACAGTTTTCAACCAGCGATTGAGTTGTAAGACTCTGCTGTAGAGCTCATCACGCCCCCTAACTGGGAGGGGGCCAGAGACAATTACTCGATGCCGACACATCTTTCTAGCTGATTTACAGGCTGAAGCTATGTTGCGCTTGGTGACCTCTGACTGTTTCATCCTAACATCGTTGGTGCCGACGGGGATAATAATATCTCTATACTCTCTACACTCGCCAGTTTTAGCTTTAGCCAGCACCATCTTCTGATTAGCCTTAACGTCGGTAGCCCTGCTCCCTGGTAAACAGTGTATGATCGCTGGATGATTCGTTTTAAGTCTAATACTGCAGGTAATGGAGTCGCCAATGACTAGAGTTTTCAATTTGTCAGAGCTAATGGTGGGAAGCTTCGGAGTCTCAGACCCCGTAACGGGAGGTGTAGAGACCAGAGAAGGCTGGGCCTCAGACTAGGATTCGCTGCTTAATGGGGAAACCGGTTGAACATTTCTGTCGGCTGATTGAGCAACACCGGTTGAGCATTCCTACAGCATTTCCCTCCAGAAGATTTGAGAAAGTTGTCCGGCTGCGGGGACCATGCGAGGGGATTTGTACTATTTATTTTTATTTGACCTAAATCACTATCTGCACTTACTGATACTCCCCAGCCTGTGCCCAGGGTCCCTTGCCTTCCAGTATCTCCTCCCATGTCCATTTCTCCTGATAGCACTGCTCCTCCTTACCACCAAAGTCAGTTAAGAATAAATTATTATTTTCAATGACAGCCTAGGAACAGTGGGTTAACTGCCTGTTTAGGGGCAGAATGACAGTTTTGTACCTTGTCAGCTCGGGGGTTTGAACTTGCAACCTTCCATTTACTAGCCCAACGCTCTAACCACTAGGCTACTAACGTCACTATCTGTATTTACTGGTGGCACTGGCGCTGTTTCATCCTTTTCTACACTGAAACTACCCTTGCCTAACGATTGCGTCTTGCAGCACAGCTATCCATAAGGCGATTGTTCTCATGTAAATGAGTACAGCGACTTCAATTAGAAGGCATCATGTTAATGTTACTTCTTAGCTTTGGCTGTTGGAAGTCCTGATGAACCATGTCCAGATAAAGCGTCCGGAGTGACAAAGTTGAATGAAAAAAAAGTTGAGGCACTGCCTGTTCACCCCGCTATCATCCAGAAGGCGAGGTCAGTACAGGTGCATCAAAGCAGGGACCGAGAGACTGAAAAACAGCTTCTATCTCAAGGCCATCAGACTGTTAACTTGTTGTTAATCCACCTGGCATGTCAGATTTTAATGAAGCTTTTTGCCGAAAGCACACTATGCGTTTATGTAAGGACATCTCTCTCAGTAGACAAAATATTACAAACAGCTGGCAGCCAAGTAGATTGGTCACGAAAGTCAGAAAAGCAATAAATTAAATATCTTACCTTTGATGATCTTCGGATGTTTGCACTCACGAGACTCCCAGTTACACAATAAATGTTCCTTTTGTTCCATAAATATTATTTTTATATCCAAAATACCTCCATTTGGTTGGTGTGTTATTTTCAGAAATCCACAGGCTCGAGCGGTCACGACATCGCAAATGAAAATTCCAAATAGTATCCGTTATATTCATAGAAACATGTCAAACGTTTTTTTATAATCAATCCTCAGGTTGTTTTTACAATATATAATCTATAATATATCAACCGGGACTGTAGGTTCTTCAATAGGAGAGAGAGAGAGAAAATGGCTTCTCCAAGCTGTTGCACATAAAAAACGCTGCTGGCACCCAGCCTGTCACGCCCTGGTAAAAGAGAGGCTTTTTATTCTCTATTTTGGTTAGGCCAGTGTGTGACTAGGGTGGGCATTCTATTTCCTTTTTTCTATATTTTGTATTTCTATGTCTTGGCCTGCTATGTTTCTCAATCAGGGACAGCTGTCTATCGTTGTCTCTGATTGAGAACCATACTTAGGTACCCTTTTACCCCACCTGTTTTGTGTGAACTTAACTGTGTAGTTGTTCAGGGCGCATAGCCCAAAGCTTTACGGTAGTTTTTTTGTTCTTCGTTTTTTCGGCGTCATTTTTAAATTGAGTTAAAATGTACGCTTACCATGCTGCACCTTGGTCCAGTCCTTCAGCCAGCCGTGACACAGCCATACAATGATGCGATGTGATCTTTGTCTAAAGACATGGTGTGAACATAACTAAAGACTGTAGGAAAAGGAATCTGGTTGATATCCCTTTAAATGGAGCGAAGGCAGGCTATGGAACATGGAGCTTTCAAAATAGAAGCCACTTCCGGGTTGGATTTTCCTCAGGTTTTCACCTGCAATATCAGTTTTGTTATACTCACAGACAATATTTTGACAGTTTTGGAAACTTTAGAGTGTTTGCTATCCTAATCTGACAATTATATGTATATTCTAGATTCTGGGCCTGAGAAATAGGCAGCTTAATTTGTGTACGTTTTTCCTCCAAACATGAAAATACTGCCCCCTACACGCAACAGGTTAACCACATGGGATGGTTAAAAGATTCAGCAATCTACTTAAACCTTATTTCCCTCTGTGATACAGGTCTGGTCTCTTTATCGAGGTAAGCTGGTCTCAACCCGTAGCCCTCTAGTAATTGAGGTAAGTTCGGTCTGAAGTGGGAACACCCAGGTGGGGTTTTTAGTCGTAACATAGAAAAGGGCTGTCCCATGACGCCAGGTCCTGTCTGTGCCACTGGGGGCGTGCCAATGACTTTGTGAATCTTTAAAACAGAAATACAATTCTCTCACATTAACATCATTACATAGCATCACATCATTTCAAATAATATTTCAAACAAATAGTTTCATCTTTACTCAGTCATTTTATACAACAATTAGATGTAAGCCTCATAACTGAGGCTATTGTATAAACAGCGTTATGGTAATGTGGCCGTATTGTCTCTCATGAGTTTCACAAAATTGTACCAAACGGACCAGTTCGTAGCTGGATTCTTCACCGATCTTTTAATACCGTCTCCACAACATAAATGTTGTTCAGACCTCAAGTTCTGTGAGGTGGAAGAAATTCCTTTGTTCTCTCTATGAAAACTCACTCTCTCTCTATACTCTGGCCATGAGGAGAGGATCTCCTCTAGGAATTGTCGACCTCTCTGACCACAGCAGCCTGGGTGTAGGAGACAGAGAGAGGGGGATGGTGCAGAGGTAGGGGGATGGTGCAGAGGTAGGGGGATGGTGCTCACTGTGTCCAAAGAGGGCAACGTCATGACAGTACGTTATGTTATGGGATAAGAGAGTGAAGAAAAGAGGGATGGAGAGGGATTGAGAGAAGGATGGAGAGAAGGGTGGATGAGAGAGAGAGAGAGAGAGAGAGAGAGAGAGAGAGAGAGAGAGAGAGAGAGAGAGAGAGAGAGAAAGGTGTGTGTGTGGAATGGGGAGTTGATGGACTGAGGGCATGGTTCTTTCTGTCCCTAACTCACCTGTCTGAGTTGTCTGCCTGACAATGTGATGGACCGCTGTAATTTGATTTGTACACCATCGTCTACAGGTCAGGCAGAGGTCAGAATCCAGACAGGTGGGGGCAAAGGTACAGGAAAGCAGGCAGTCTCAGAGTCAGGGCAGGCAGAGGTCAGAATCCAGACAGGTGGGGGCGAAGGTACAGGACAGCAGGCAGTCTCAGGGTCAGGACAGGCAGGAAGAGTCAAAAACCGTGAAACTAGAAAATATGCACTAAAGCACAGACAGGAGCAGGGGGAAAACGCTGGTAGGTTTGAAGGAACAAAACGAACTGGCACCAGACAAACAGAGAATACAGGTATACATACACAGGGGATAATGGGGAAGATGGGCGACACCTGGAGGGTGGTGGAAATAATGACAAAGACAGATCAGGGTGTGTGAAACAGATCAGGGTGTGACACATATTATCCTGTGATTGGTCTGAGGGCTGCAGTGGCCTGGTTGTGAGCATTGAGCAATCGTTCCCATCAGTCCCTGTAGGTTACACTGAGTTCTATTTCTGAGGGATGACACACTTACAGCCATACGACCACCATATCACTATACTACACACACTTACACCCATACGATCACCACATAACTGTACTATACACACTTACAGCCATACGACCACCACGCCACTATACACACTTACACCTATACGACCACCACATCACACCACTATACACACTTACAGCCATACGACCACCACACCACTATACTACACACACTTACACCCATACGACCACCACACCACTATATTATACACACTTACAGCCATACGACCACCACATCACTATACTATACACACTTACAGCCATACGACCACCACATCACTATACTATACACACTTACAGCCATACGACCACCACATCACTATACTACACACACTTACAGCCATTTGACCACCACACCACTATACACACTTACAGCCATATGACCACCACATCACTATACACACTTACAGCCATACGACCACCACACCACTATACTACACACACTTACAGCCATACGAACACCACACCACGATACACACTTACACCCATACGACCACCACATCACACCACTATACACACTTACAGCCATACGACCACCATACCACTATACTACACACACTTACACCCATACGACCACCACACCACTATATTATACACACTTACAGCCATACGACCACCACACCACTATACACACTTACAGCCATACGACCACCACATCACTATACTATATACACTTACAGCCATACGACCACCACATCACTATACTACACACCCTTACAGCCATACGACCACCACACCACTATACACACTCACAGCCATATGACCACCACATCAATATACTATACACACTTACAGCCGTACGACCACCACACCACTATACTACACACACTAACACCCATACGACCACCACATCACTATACACACTAACACCCATACGACCACCACATCACACCACTATACACACTTACAGCCATACGACCACCACATCACTATACTATACACACTTACAGCCATTCGACCACCACACCACTATACTACACACACTTACACCCATACGACCACCACACCACTATATTATACACACTTAAAGCCATACGACCACCACATCACTGTACTATACACACTTACAGCCATACGACCACCACACCACGATACACACTTACAGCCATACGACCACCACATCACTATACTATACACACTTACAGCCATAGGACCACCACACCACTATACACACTTACAGCCATACGACCACCACATCACTATACTACACACTTACAGCCATACGACCACCACACCACACCACTATACACACTTACAGCCATACGACCACCACATAACTATACTACACACTTACAGCCATACGACCACCACACCACTATAATACACACACTTACAGCCATACAACCTCCACATCAGCATACAATACCAGTGGTGAAAAAGTACCCAATTGTCATAATTGAGTAAAAGTCAAGATACCCTAATGGGAAATGACTGAAGTAAAAGTGAAAGTCAACCAGTAAAATACTGCTTGTATAAAAGTCTAAAAGTATTTGTTTTTTAAATATACTTAAATATCAAAAGCAAATGTAATTGCTAAAATATAGTTAAGTATAAAAAGTAAAAGTATGAATAATTTCAAATTCCTTATTAAGCAAACCAGACGGCATGGTTTTCCAGTTTTTAAAATGTATATATAGCCAGGAGCACGCTCCAACACACTTATAAACGAATAAATTGTGAGTCTGCCAGATCAGAGGCTGTAGGGAGGACCAGGGATGTTCTCTGTTTAGTGAGTCCTCCAGATCAGAGGCAGTAGGGAGGACCAGGGATGTTCTCTTGGTAAGTGAGTCCTCCAGATCAGAGGCTGTAGGGAGGACCAGGGATGTTCTCTTGGTAAGTGAGTCCTCCAGATCAGAGGCTGTAGGGAGGACCAGGGATGTTCTCTTGGTAAGTGAGTCCTCCAGATCAGAGCCAGTAGGGATGACCAGGGATGCTATCTTGTTAAGTGAGTCCGCCAAATCAGAGGCAGTAGGGATGACCAGGGATGTTCTCTGTTTAGTGAGTCCTCCAGATCAGAGGCTGTAGGGAGGACCAGGGATGTTCTCTGTTTAGTGAGTCCTCCAGATCAGAGGCAGTAGGGAGGACCAGGGATGTTCTCTTGGTAAGTGAGTCCTCCAGATCAGAGGCTGTAGGGAGGACCAGGGATGTTCTCTTGGTAAGTGAGTCCTCCAGATCAGAGGCTGTAGGGAGGACCAGGGATGTTCTCTTGGTAAGTGAGTCCTCCAGATCAGAGCCAGTAGGGATGACCAGGGATGCTATCTTGTTAAGTGAGTCTGCCAAATCAGAGGCAGTAGGGATGACCAGGGATGTTCTCTGTTTAGTGAGTCCTCCAGATCAGAGGCTGTAGGGAGGACCAGGGATGTTCTCTGTTTAGTGAGTCCTCCAGATCAGAGGCAGTAGGGAGGACCAGGGATGTTCTCTTGGTAAGTGAGTCCTCCAGATCAGAGGCTGTAGGGAGGACCAGGGATGTTCTCTTGGTAAGTGAGTCCTCCAGATCAGAGGCTGTAGGGAGGACCAGGGATGTTCTCTTGGTAAGTGAGTCCTCCAGATCAGAGCCAGTAGGGATGACCAGGGATGCTATCTTGTTAAGTGAGTCCGCCAAATCAGAGGCAGTAGGGATGACCAGGGATGTTCTCTGTTTAGTGAGTCCTCCAGATCAGAGGCTGTAGGGATGACCAGGGATGTTCTCTGTTTAGTGAGTCCACCAGATCAGAGGCTGTAGGGATGACCAGGGATGTTCTCTGTTTAGTGAGTCCTCCAGATCAGAGGCTGTAGGGATGACCAGGGATGCTATCTTGATAATTGTGTGAATTGGACCATTTCTCTACTGCTAAGCATTCAAAATGTAACTACTTTTGGGTGTCAGGGAAAATGTATGGAGTAAAAATGTATATAATGTTCTTAATGAATGTGTAACGACATTCTTCCTCCTCTTCTGAGGAGGTGTAGCGAGAAGGATCGGAGGACCAATGCGCAGCGTGGTAAGTGTCCATAACGTTTATTTTATGACATGAACTGAACACTATGAAATACAAAACAATAAACGTGAACATGAACGAAAACCGAAACAGTACCTTGTGGCAACAAACACTCACACGGAAACAAACACCCACAACTCAAAAGTGAAACCCAGGCTACCTAAGTATGATTCTCAATCAGACAACTAACGACACCTGCCTCTGATTGAGAACCATACTAGGCTGAACTCAAAACCCCAACATAGAAACACACATAGACTGCCCACCCCAACTCACACCCTGACCATACTAAATAAAGACAAAACAAAGGAAATAAAGGTCAGAACGTGACAGAATGTAGTGAAGTAGAAGTAAAAGCTGTCAAAAATATAAATATAAAAGTAATGTACAGATGCACCCAAAACTCACCTTCAGTAGTACATTCAAGTATGTTTTATTTAACCTTTAAATTTACTAGGCAAGTCAGTTAAGAACAAATTCTTATTTACAATGACGGTCTAAGAACAGTGGGTTTAACTGCCTTGTTCAGGGGCAGAATGATAGAGTTTTACCTTGGTAGCTCTGCGATTTGATTTAGCAACTTTCAGGTTATTAGTACAATGCTCTAACCACTAGGCTACCTGCCACCCCAAAGAACATGTGTGTTTTACACAAATATACTAATATACTACACATACTTATAGCCATACCACCACAACACTATACACCAGGCATTATCAACTAGATTATCAACTAGATTCAGCCGCAGGATGATTTTTTCTTGAGCGCAAGGTTACGGGGTCGGAACATAATTACAAATCATTTGTAAACTGCAAGTAGACTGAAACAAACTTTGCTTACATTTGTATACAATCTCATATATCTGGTTAGACTGTAAACTCTCCTTCCAGACTCACATTAAGCATCTCCAATCCAAAATTAAATCTAGAATTGGCTTCCTATTTTGCAACAAAGCCTCCTTCACTTAATAAATCCTTTTGTGACTAGGGGGCAGTATTTTCATTTTTGGAAAAATAACATTCCCGTAGTAAACGGGATATTTTGTCAGGACAAGATGCTAGAATATGCATATACAGTGCCTTGCGAAAATATTCGGCCCCCTTGAACTTTGCGACCTTTTGCCACATTTCAGGCTTCAAACATAAATATATAAAACTGTATTTTTTTGTGAAGAATCAACAACAAGTGGGACACAATCATGAAGTGGAACGACATTTATTGTATATTTCAAACTTTTTTAACAAATGAAAAACTGAAAAATTGGGCGTGCAAAATTATTCAGCCCCCTTAAGTTAATACTTTGTAGCGCCACCGTTTGCTGCGATTACAGCTGTAAGTCACTTGGGGTATGTCTCTATCAGTTTTGCACATCGAGAGACTGAAATGTTTTCCCATTCCTCCTTGCAAAACAGCTCGAGCTCAGTGAGATTGGATGGAGAGCATTTGTGAACAGCAGTTTTCAGTTCTTTCCACAGATTCTCGATTGGATTCAGGTCTGGACTTTGACTTGGCCATTCTAACACCTGGATATGTTTATTTTTGAACCATTCCATTGTAGATTTTGCTTTATGTTTTGGATCATTGTCTTGTTGGAAGACAAATCTCCGTCCCAGTCTCAGGTCTTTTGCAGACTCCATCAGGTTTTCTTCCAGAATGGTCCTGTATTTGGCTCCATCCATCTTCCCATCAATTTTAACCATCTTCCTTGTCCCTGCTGAAGAAAAGCAGGCCCAAACCATGATGCTGCCACCACCATGTTTGACAGTGGGGATGGTGTGTTCAGGGTGATGAGCTGTGTTGCTTTTACGCCAAACATAACATTTTGCATTGTTGCCAAAAAGTTCAATTTTGGTTTCATCTGACCAGAGCACCTTCTTCCACATGTTTGGTGTGTCTCCCAGGTGGCTTGTGGCAAACTTTAAACAACACTTTTTATGGATATCTTTAAGAAATGGCTTTCTTCTTGCCACTCTTCCATAAAGGCCAGATTTGTGCAATATACGACTGATTGTTGTCCTATGGACAGAGTCTCCCACCTCAGCTGTAGATCTCTGCAGTTCATCCAGAGTGATCATGGGCCTCTTGGCTGCATCTCTGATCAGTCTTCTCCTTGTATGAGCTGAAAGTTTAGAGGGACGGCCAGGTCTTGGTAGATTTGCAGTGGTCTGATACTCCTTCCATTTCAATATTATCGCTTGCACAGTGCTCCTTGGGATGTTTAAAGCTTGGGAAATCTTTTTGTATCCAAATCCGGCTTTAAACTTCTTCACAACAGTATCTCGGACCTGCCTGGTGTGTTCCTTGTTCTTCATGATGCTCTCTGCGCTTTTAACGGACCTCTGAGACTATCACAGTGCAGGTGCATTTATACGGAGACTTGATTACACACAGGTGGATTGTATTTATCATCATTAGTCATTTAGGTCAACATTGGATCATTCAGAGATCCTCACTGAACTTCTGGAGAGAGTTTGCTGCACTGAAAGTAAAGGGGCTGAATAATTTTGCCCGGCCAATTTTTCAGTTTTTGATTTGTTAAAAAAGTTTGAAATATCCAATAAATGTCGTTCCACTTCATGATTGTGTCCCACTTGTTGTTGATTCTTCACAAAAAAATACAGTTTAATATCTTTATGTTTGAAGCCTAAAATGTGGCAAACGGTCGCAAAGTTCAAGGGGGCCGAATACTTTCACAAGGCACTGTAATTGACAGCTTAGGATAGAAAACACTCTAAAGTTTCCAAAACTTAAAAAATATTGTCTGTGAGTATAACAGAAATTATATTGCAGGCGAAAGCCTGAGAAAAATCCAATCTGGAAGTGACTCATCTTTTGAATGCTCTGCGTTCCAATGCGTCCCTATTGAGCAGTGAATGGGCTATCAACCAGATTACTTTTTCTTCGTATTCCCCAAGGTGTCTACAGCATTGTGACGTAGTTTTACGCATTTATGTTGAAGAATACCCGTAAGCGACTACATTGCGCAACTGGTCACCTGATGGCTCCCAGAGTGATTCTCGCGTAAAATACAGAGGTAGCCATTATTCCAATCGGTCCTACTGAAAAACCAATTGTCCCGGTGGATATATTATCGAATAGATATTAGAAAAACACCTTGAGGATTGATTCTTAACAACGTTTGCCATGTTTCTGTCAATATTATGGAGCTAATTTGCAATATTTTTCAGTGTTTTCGTGAATGCAATTTCCGAGCGATTTCTCAGCCAAACGTGAAGAACAAACGGAGCTATTTCGACTACAAAAATAATATTTTTGGAAAAAAAGTAACTGGGAGTCTCGTGAGTGAAAACATCTGAAGCTCATCAAAGGTAAACTATTTAATTTGATTGCTTTTCTGATTTCCGTGACCAAGTTACCTGCTGCTAGCTGGACAAAATGCTATGCTAGGCTATCGATAAACTTACACAAAAGCTTGTCTAGCTTTGGCTGTAAAGCATATTTTGTGTCACTAATTAGTGTCAGTCGATGATTACTCCCGGACCCGGGATGGGGAGTTACTAGTGGTTTTAAGCTGCTAAACATACCCTCTTAAAACTGACTATCCTACCGATCCCCGACTTCGGCGCTGTCATTTACAAAATAGTATCCAACTCTCTACTAAGCAAATTGGATGAAGTCTATCACAGTGCCATCCGTTTTGTCACCAAAGCCCCATATACTACCCAACGCTGCGACCTGTATGCTCTCGTTGGCTGGCCCTCGCTTCATATTCGTCGCCAAACCCACTGGCTTCAGGTCATCTATAAGTCGTTGCTAGGTAAAGCGCTGCCTTATCTCAGCTCACTGGTCACCATAGTAACACCCACCCGTAGCATGCGCTCCAGCAGGTATATTTCACTGGTCATCCCCAAAGCCAACTCCTACTTTGGCCGCCTTTCCTTACAGTTCTCTGCTGCCAATGACTGGAACGAATTGCAAAAATCATTGAAGCTGGAGACGTATATCTCCCTCACTAACTTTAAGCATAAGCTGTCAGAGCAGTTTACTGATCATTGCATCTGTACACAGCTAATCTGTAAATAGCCCACCGAACTACCTCATCCCCATATTGTTATTTATTTTTTTGCTCTTTTGCACCCCAGTATCTCTACTTGCACATCCTCTTCTGCACATCTATCACTCCAGTGTTAATGCTAAATTGTAATTATTTAGCCACTATGGCCTATTTATTGCCTTACCTCCCAAATCTTACTACATTTGCTCACACTGTACATATATTTTGCTATTGTGTAATTGACTGTACGTTTGTTTATCCCATGTGTAACTGTGTTGTTTGTGTCACACCGCTTTGCTTTATCTTGGCCAGGTCATAGTTGTAAATGAGAACTTGTTCTCAAATGGCCTACCTGGTTAAATAAAGGTGAAATAAATATATAAATGTATTATGTGTGAGGAAACTTTGGAACAGACTTCCAAAATGTATTTGCTGGTGTTTTTACAGTCTTTCATGTCCAACATTTAAAGTTGTTTTTTTTTCAGTTGCAAAGAAACGTTGGAGGGCCAAATAAAATCACTCAGTGTCCAAATTCGTCCGGCGGGCCACCAGTTGGGGACCCCTGCTATACACACTACCACGGCTCAGTCAGAGCTTACTGAAATGGAAAGACTTCTTCTTCTATGGTATAGTAGTAGCCTGCATAAAAATACCAACCATGTTGTGTGCACCTCTGTTTCTTCAGGTGTATGTCACCCTCCAACGAACCTCATCCCCAGGCATCCCAGGCATCCCCAGTGCATATAATCCTGGTACATCAATGATTCAAAGTTGGCCTTGGTATATACTGCTGCTATTACACATATATACTGCTGCTATTACACCTCTATACTGCTGCTATTACACATCTATACTGCTGCTATTACACATCTATACTGCTACTATTACACATCTATACTGGTACTATTACACATCTATACTGCTGCTATTACACCTCTATACTGCTGCTATTACACATCTATACTGCTGCTATTACACATCTATACTGCTACTATTACACATCTATACTGCTACTATTACACATCTATACTGCTGCTATTACACCTCTATACTGCTGCTATTACACATCTATACTGCTGCTATTACACCTCTATACTGCTACTATTACACATATGTTCTCTCCATCTCTTCTCTCCTCTAATCCTCCCTCTCTTCCCCCTCCATTCCTCCCTCTCTTCCCCCTCCATTCCTTCCTCTCTTCCCCCTCCATTCCTCCCTCTCTTCTCTCCTCTCATTACTTTCTCTGACCTCCCGTCAGCAGAGTACGTCTTCTCCTTCTTTTCCTCCCTCTCTTCTCTCCTTCTTTTCCTCCCTCTCTTCCCCCTCCATTCCTCCCTCTCTTCCCCCTCTAATCCTCCCTCTCTTCCCCCTCTAATCCTCCCTCTCTTCCCCCTCCATTCCTCCCTCTCTTCCCCCTCCATTCCTCCCTCTCTTCCCCCTCCATTCCTCCCTCTCTTCCCCCTCTAATCCTCCCTCTCTTCCCCCTCCATTCCTCCCTCTCTTCCCCCTCTAATCCTCCCTCTCTTCCCCCTCCATTCCTCCCTCTCTTCCCCCTCTAATCCTCCCTCTCTTCCCCCTCTAATCCTCCCTCTCTTCCCCCTCCATTCCTCCCTCTCTTCCCCCTCTAATCCTCCCTCTCTTCCCCCTCCATTCCTCCCTCTCTTCCCCCTCCATTCCTCCCTCTCTTCCCCCTCTAATCCTCCCTCTCTTCCCCCTCCATTCCTCCCTCTCTTCCCCCTCCATTCCTCCCTCTCTTCCCCCTCCATTCCTCCCTCTCTTCCCCCTCTAATCCTCCCTCTATTCCCCCTCCATTCATCCCTCTCTTCCCCCTCCATTCCTCCCTCTCTTCCCCCTCCATTCCTCCCTCTCTTCCCCCTCTAATCCTCCCTCTCTTCCCCCTCCATTCCTCCCTCTCTTCCCCCTCCATTCCTCCCTCTCTTCCCCCTCTAATCCTCCCTCTCTTCCCCCTCTAATCCTCCCTCTCTTCCCCCTCCATTCCTCCCTCTCTTCCCCCTCCATTCCTCCCTCTCTTCCCCCTCTAATCCTCCCTCTCTTCCCCCTCTAATCCTCCCTCTCTTCCCCCTCCATTCCTCCCTCTCTTCCCCCTCCATTCCTCCCTCTCTTCCCCCTCTAATCCTCCCTCTCTTCCCCCTCCATTCCTCCCTCTCTTCCCCCTCCATTCCTCCCTCTCTTCTCTCCTCTCATTACTCTCTCTGACCTCCCGTCAGCAGAGTACGTCTTCTCCCGTCCTCCCTCCTTCACTCCTCTCTGAACCAGTCTGTATCCTGTGGATCAATAATTCATCCAGGCCATGTGCACCGGTCAGACTGTCATTCCCAGAGTGAAGTGAGGTTTTCAGGGAATTATCTCCATATTCACCGCCTCTCTCCCTGCGGAGAGTTAATTCCAGTGCTGTGCGCGTGTGTGTGTGTAGCTTTGAGTGTGTGAATGTAGGTGTGTGTGTAGCTGTTAGTGTGTGAATGTAGGTGTGAGTGTGTAGCTATTAGTATGTGAATGTAGGTATGAGTGTGTGTGTGAGTGTAGCTGTGAGTGTGTGAATGTGTGTGTGTGTGTGTGTGTGTAGCTGTGAGTGTGTGTGTGTAGCTGTGAGTGTAGGATGTGTGTGTGTGTGTGTGTGTGTGTGTGTGTGTGTGTGTGTGTGTGTGTGTGTGTAGCTGTGAGTGTGTGCTATCAGACTGCTGCTATCACACTGCTGCTATCACACTGCTGCTATCCCACTGTTGCTACCACACTGCTGCTATCACACTGCTGCTATCACACTGCTGCTATCACACTGCTGCTATCACACTGTTGCTATCACACTGTTGCTATCACACTGCTGCTATCACACTGTAGCTATCACACTGTTGCTATCACACTGCTGCTATCACACTGTTGCTATACATTGATTGTCCAATGTTGCTCTCTCTGAATGCTACGTGTTGCTTGTGTTCCATGGTCAGTCTTTAGAAGCATTTCATGGCTACAGATGTGAGTGATACTGGCGATAGTAAGGACGTGTTACCTTGGCGTTCTTGGGCACAGGGACTGTGGTGGTCTGCTTGAAACTTGTAGGTATTACAGACTGGGTCAGGGAGAGGTTGAAAATGTCAGTGAAGGCACTTGCCATCTGGTCAGCTCTGAGTATGGCTCCTGATAATCCGTCTGTGAGAATGTTAACCTGTTTAAAGGTCTTACTCACATCGGCTATGAAGAGCGTGATCGTCCACAACAACTGGCGCTCTCATGCATAGTTCAGTGTTGCTAGCCTCGAATTGTGCATTGAAGGTGTTTAACTCATCTGGTAGGCTCACGTCACTGGACAGCTCGCAGCTAGGTTTCCCTTTGTAATCCGTGGTCGTTTGCAAGCCCTGCCACATCCGACGAGCATCACAGCCGATGTAGTAGGATTCGTTTTTGGTTCTAGGTTGACACTTATTTGATGGTTCGTCGGAGGGCGTAGCGGGATTCCTCGTATGCGTCCGGATTAGTGTCCCGCTCAGTGAAAGCGGTAGCTCTAGCCTTTAGCTCAAAGCAGATGTTCCCTGTTATCCATGACTTCTGGGTGGGGATACAGCCACTGTGGGGATGACGTCGTCGATGCACTTATTAATGAAGCAGATTGCTAATGTGGTAAAGATCTCAATGTCAGTGGATGAATAGTGGAACATATTCCAGTCTGTGCTATCGAAACAGTCCTGTAACTTTTGGTAGTTACCTGTAAATTACCTGCACTGTAAAGGGGTTGCCGTGATTTTGACAGTAGTTTACAGACAGCTCTGTGGCAAGAATAATTCTGTACACCTACAGTAATATATAAATATGGTATCAAAGCAAATGTGCATGTGTAATAACAAACAGTACAATACCATAAAATCTACTGTATTATACTGTAAAGGAAATGAAATGCTACCATAATCCAAATGAATGAATTAATGAATGGATTAAATATAAATTAATTAATTGGATTAAATATATTGAGGGGAGGGGTTTGTATTTCAAAGTATTTTTCTGTGATTTCAATGGATGGGTGCAAGCAGGTTGGCTGCTAGGTGAAGTGTTTATAGGGAAAAAATGTTACAGCATACTACTAAATATGTGTAATGGGCGTCTGCTGGTGGCAGGGAAGTCAGGCGCAGGAGAGTGTGTAATGGGTGTCTGCTGGTGGCAGGGAAGTCAGGCGCAGGAGAGTGTGTAATGGGTGTCTGCTGGTGGCAGGGAAGTCAGGCGCAGGAGAGTGTGTAATGGGCGTCTGCTGGTGGCAGGGAAGTCAGGCGTAGGAGAGTGTGTAATGGGCGTCTGCTGGTGGCAGGGAAGTCAGGCGCAGGAGAGTGTGTAATGGGCGTCTGCTGGTGGCAGGGAAGTCAGGCGCAGGAGAGTGTGTAATGGGCGTCTGCTGGTGGCAGGGAAGTCAGGCGCAGGAGAGTGTGTAATGGGCGTCTGCTGGTGGCAGGGAAGTCAGGCGCAGGAGAGTGTGTAATGGGCGTCTGCTGGTGGCAGGGAAGTCAGGCGCAGGAGAGTGTGTAATGGGCGTCTGCTGGTGGCAGGGTAGTCAGGCGCAGGAGAGTGTGTAATGGGTGTCTGCTGGTGGCAGGGAAGTCAGGCGCAGGAGAGTGTGTAATGGGTGTCTGCTGGTGGCAGGGAAGTCAGGCGCAGGAGAGTGTGTAATGGGTGTCTGCTGGTGGCAGGGAAGTCAGGCGCAGGAGAGTGTGTAATGGGTGTCTGCTGGTGGCAGGGAAGTCAGGCGCAGGAGAGTGTGTAATGGGCGTCTGCTGGTGGCAGGGAAGTCAGGCGCAGGAGAGTGTGTAATGGGCGTCTGCTGGTGGCAGGGAAGTCAGGCGCAGGAGAGTGTGTAATGGGCGTCTGCTGGTGGCAGGGAAGTCAGGCGCAGGAGAGTGTGTAATGGGCGTCTGCTGGTGGCAGGGAAGTCAGGCGCAGGAGAGTGTGTAATGGGCGTCTGCTGGTGGCAGGGAAGTCAGGCGCAGGAGAGTGTTTAATGGGCGTCTGCTGGTGGCAGGGAAGTCAGGCGCAGGAGAGTGTGTAATGGGCGTCTGCTGGTGGCAGGGAAGTCAGGCGCAGGAGAGTGTGTAATGGGCGTCTGCTGGTGGCAGGGAAGTCAGGCGCAGGAGAGTGTGTAATGGGCGTCTGCTGGTGGCAGGGAAGTCAGGCGCAGGAGAGTGTGTAATGGGCGTCTGCTGGTGGCAGGGAAGTCAGGCGCAGGAGAGTGTGTAATGGGCATCTGCTGGTGGCAGGGAAGTCAGGCGCAGGAGAGTGTGTAATGGGCGTCTGCTGGTGGCAGGGAAGTCAGGCGCAGGAGAGTGTGTAATGGGCGTCTGCTGGTGGCAGGGAAGTCAGGCGCAGGAGAGTGTGTAATGGGCGTCTGCTGGTGGCAGGGAAGTCAGGCGCAGGAGAGTGTGTAATGGGCGTCTGCTGGTGGCAGGGAAGTCAGGCGCAGGAGAGTGTGTAATGGGCGTCTGCTGGTGGCAGGGAAGTCAGGCGCAGGAGAGTGTGTAATGGGCGTCTGCTGGTGGCAGGGAAGTCAGGCGCAGGAGAGTGTGTAATGGGCGTCTGCTGGTGGCAGGGAAGTCAGGCGCAGGAGAGTGTGTAATGGGCGTCTGCTGGTGGCAGGGTAGTCAGGCGCAGGAGAGTGTGTAATGGGTGTCTGCTGGTGGCAGGGAAGTCAGGCGCAGGAGAGTGTGTAATGGGTGTCTGCTGGTGGCAGGGAAGTCAGGCGCAGGAGAGTGTGTAATGGGCGTCTGCTGGTGGCAGGGAAGTCAGGCGCAGGAGAGTGTGTAATGGGCGTCTGCTGGTGGCAGGGAAGTCAGGCGCAGGAGAGTGTGTAATGGGTGTCTGCTGGTGGCAGGGAAGTCAGGCGCAGGAGAGTGTGTAATGGGTGTCTGCTGGTGGCAGGGAAGTCAGGCGCAGGAGAGTGTGTAATGGGCGTCTGCTGGTGGCAGGGAAGTCAGGCGCAGGAGAGTGTGTAATGGGCGTCTGCTGGTGGCAGGGAAGTCAGGCGCAGGAGAGTGAACTTGGTATAAACGGAGCAGTTTAATAAAAATGTAAAAACTCCGGAAACCAACATTTACAAAATGAAATAAGAGGGTGCAAAACCCGTCGCACACCAGAACATAACTAGCACCAACACATACAACAAACCAACCAGAACATAACTAGCACCAACACATACAACAAACCGACCAGAACAATCACTGACAAGGACATGAGGGGTTAAATGAGGGGTTAAATACACAACATGTAGTTGATGGGATTGGAACCAGGTGTGATGGAAGACAAAACCAATGGAAAATGAAAAATAAATCAGTGATGGCTAGAAGGTCGGTGATGTCGACCGTCGAAAACACCGCCCGAACAAAGAGAGGGACCGACTTCGGCGGAATTCGTGACAATAATCGGTATTTTACATCTCTGTCACATCTAGAGGCCTTAACAAAGCCTTTCAAACTAGCATCAACTACAGGTCAAAACAGACCTAAAAGACAAAAATGCTCAACCATCTAAGATTTAAGACCAGCAGCCACTCCAGTCTGTCCCCTATACATTTCAAATTGATGAGGCACTATAACCACATACGAGTTCAATTGGTAGAGCATACTCACTCACAGGTGCAACAAATATAGCATCTTTACAAGTCTAGCCTCAACATATGTTAAATAGCCAGAAACAACAAAACCATTCATCCACTAGTGGCTCACCAAAGATACGGTACGGCACTGTATTCTGTGGGTTGGAATCACAGTAACATTTGAAATACAGAAATTGTTTCCCTGCCAACAACATTTTCCAAACAATTTACAGTGTGCTGCAGTAACATGTATTTTACTGTTAATAATACTAACAAAAACAGATAATGACAGTATAATTTTCAATTGTGTTCTCCAGTGGATTGTGTGCAGGTTGGCCAATCATTGTGGATGTTACATACTGACTTTATTTTTATTTATTTTACCTTTATTTAACTAGGCAAGTCAGTTAAGAACAGATTCTTATTTTCAATGATGGCCTAGGAACAGTGGGTTAACTGCCTGTTCAGGGGCAGAACGACAGATTTGTACCTTGTCAGCTCGGGGATATGAACTTGCAACCTTTCGGTTACTAGTCCAACACTCTAACCTAGGCTACCCTGCCGCCCCGCCTCACTTGTTGTGAGTCATCACAGTTACCTTGTGCTAGTAATGGTGTTTAAATTTCAATGAACAGCAGCTTCTGAGTCGAGCATCTGGATTCAGTTTTATCCTCAATAAATAGAGTTGAATTGACGTGCGTTGTTATTTTTATAAATTTAATTAGCAGTTAGCCTTACTTTTACAGCAGCTGTGAAAAGTGTATTGTTCAGTGATTACCACAAGGAAATAGCAGAACAATTGCCCTAAAACAAGATACCTTCCTGTGTTTTGCCACACACACACACACACAGAGAGAGAGAGACACACACACAACACTGTTTCGAAATGGGAGCTGTTTAAATTCTCCTCCTGTTTCATTGCGTGCATTGGTAGCTTTTACTGTTGTGAACATTACTGCACCACCGAGCAAATAATGGCATTCCTGGTCTTCTGTCTCGGCCTGATGACATCACACTGCCCGGGCCTGTGGTGAAGTTTTAATAACAACAAGCACTACAAGGTTTATTTGGAGGCAGTAAAAGAACGGTGAAGGGATGCAATGGGGCACAAGAGACGCCACCACACTGTTTTGTGAGGTTGATGAGATATTCTCAGAACCACTCAAAACACTGGATTTCGACATGAGCACATCTTCACTGCAAGAGTGCATCAGCTTTGCTGTCATTCAGCTATGAAGTGTAAATTGCTAGTTTTGTCAGTTTACAAACAGGCTGAGGAATTCTCCCTCTCCCTCTCCCTCTCTCTCTCTCTCTCTCTCTCTCTCTCTCTCTCTCTCTCTCTCTCTCTCTCTCTCTCCCTCTCCCTCTCCCTCTCCCTCTCCCTCTCTCTCTCTCTCCTTCCCTCTCCCTCTCCCTCTCTCTCTCTCTCTTCTTCCCTCTCCCTCTCCCTCTCCCTCTCCCTCTCCCTCTCCCTCTCCCTCTCCCTCTCCCTCTCCCTCTCTCTAAACTACATTCATCAATCTGACTCCATTATTCTGTGAATAA
The DNA here is from genome assembly GCF_002021735.2 of Oncorhynchus kisutch. Taxonomy (NCBI): domain Eukaryota; kingdom Metazoa; phylum Chordata; class Actinopteri; order Salmoniformes; family Salmonidae; genus Oncorhynchus; species Oncorhynchus kisutch. Next base: position 86,615,780 of record NC_034188.2, on the reverse strand, counting down.
ATACAACAGACCCTGTGTGTCTCTGGAGGATTCTAGTCAAGGTAGCGAGCCTTTGCATCATCTCTCAGTATGACCATAATCAACATGTCTAACTTGCCCCATTATGCATTTAGGGACATAGATCCTATTAGCTAATCCTGGCAACTAATGTTCTAGCATTAATGTATTACGTCAAGTAGATGTCCAGGTGGTACCCAAGCATGCGCTATGTATAGTTTATTATGACAACTACCAATAGACGTACTAAATTATAAACGTATAGTCAATCAAATAACTACTCTGTAATTAACACAAACAATTCCATTGTACATTAAATAACATGATACATTACAGACTAACAGAGTTAATGACTATCATCAACGGGCTAAGATTTAATGTGGTTACTGTCACGTTGTATGAATGATTGGAGACAGGTGCAGGAATTTGTAATAGGGAGGTTTTAATACTCCACCCAAAGTTTAACAACATGCCATGAAAAGGCAAAGGGACGAAGCCCCCCCCAAAAACGTATGCAAAAACACAGGGATGAAACCCAAACAAAAGAGCGAGGTTAAACCTCTAATGAATACACGGGACGATACCCTAGTAAAAATACACGGGACGATACCCTAGTAAAAATACACGGGACGATACCCTAGTAAAAATACACGGGACGATACCCTAGTAAAAATACACGGGACGATACCCTAGTAAAAATACACGGGACGATACCCTAGTAACAATACACGGGACGATACCCTAGTAACAATACACGGGACGATACCCTAGTAACAATACATGGTTCGATACCTTAGTAACAATACACGGGACGATACCCTAGTAACAATGCACGGGACGATACCCTAGTAACAATGCACGGGACGATACCCTAGTAACAATGTACTGGACGATACCCTAGTAACAATGCACGGGACGATACCCTAGTAACAATGCACGGGACGATACCCTAGTAACAATGCACGGGACGATACCCTAGTGACAATGCACGGGACAATACCCTAGTAACAATGCATGGGACGATACCCGTAATAACAATGCACTGGACGAGACCCGTAATAACAATGCACGGGACGAGACCCGTAATAACAATGCATGGGACGAGACCCGTAATAACAATGCACGGGACGATACCCTAGTAACAATGCACGGGACGATACCCGTAATAACAATGCACGGGACGATACCCTAGTAACAATGCACGGGACGATACCCGTAATAACAATGCACGGGACGATACCCGTAATAACAATGCATGGGACGATACCCTAGTAACAATGCACGGGACGATACCCTAGTAACAATGCACGGGACGATACCCGTAATAACAATGCACAAGACGAGACCCTTAATAACATGTCCACAATACATGCAGTACGAATGCCGAAATACTAAAGCACAGGTACTCACAAACCAACGGACATGGGAACAATAACCGACCAGACAATGGTGGACAGAGGGCAGATATATACAATTACTAATCAGGGGGAATTGGAACCAGGTGTGCGTAATGATCCAGTTCAGTTCCTAGAAGGCCGGTGACGTAGACCTTCGAAACTGGTGCACGGAAATAGTACGAAACTGGTGCACGGTGTAACGGCCGTTGGTGGAAGAAGGGGAGGACCAAGGTTCAGCGTTGTAAGTGTTCGTCATTTTAATGGTAAAGCTGAACACTATACAACAAGCAACAAAAGCCCCACACAGGTGGGGTAAAAGGGTACCTAAGTATGGTTCTCAATCAGAGACAACGATAGACAGCTGCCTCTGATTGAGAACCACACCCGGCCAAACAACACAGAAATCCAAAGCATAGAAAATCAACATAGAATGCCCACCCTAGTCACACCCTGGCCTAACCAAAATAGAGAATAAAAGCCTCTCTATGGCCAGGGCATGACAGTACCCCCCCCCCCCAAAGGTGCGGATTCCGGCCGCAAAACCTGACTCTAAAGGGGAGGGTCCGGGTGGGCCTTCTTTACGGCGGCGGCTCTGGTGCGGGACGTGGAACCCACTCTACCTTAGGCTTGGCCCACTTAGGTGGCGCCTCTGGAGTGGGGACCCTCGCCACCGACCCCTGACTGAGGACCCTCGCAGCGGGTGCCGGACAGGCGGGCGACTCTGGCAGCGCCGGACAGGCGGGAGACTCTGGCAGCGCCGGACAGGCGGGAGACTATGGAGGGAGGAGACGGAGAGACAACCTGGTCCTTGGAGGAGGCACAGGATAGACCGGGCCATGGAGGCGCACTGGAGGTCTCGAACTAAGGGCCTGCATAACCTGTCCTGGCTGGATGGTGATTTTAGCCCAGCACATTTAGGGCGCAGGCACAGGACGCACTGGGCTGTGCAGACACATGGGAGACACAGTGTGCAGCGCCGACGCAGGATATCCTGGCCCGAGGAGACGCACTGGAGGTCTGGAGAGCAGGGCTGGCACCATCCGTCCTGGTTGGATCCTCACCTTAGTGCACCGGGCTAAGAACGCGTACTGGAGCCACCGTGCGCTCCCACCGCATAACACGGTGCCTGACCAGTACGATGCCCGCCATGGTAAGCACGTCTTGGAGAGCTGTAGCGCCGAGCTGGCACAGGACGTGCAGGGCTATGGAGGCGCACAGGAGGCCTGGTGCGTGGGGCTGGCACAGTCTTCACCAGACGGCTAGCACGCACCTCAGGACGAGCATGGAGAGCTGACTCAGGTGACATCAAATCCCGGACACGCTCCGTCGGGCGGATGTCGTGCCTCATGCACCAACAAAGCAACTCCCTCATTACTCTCTCCTCCAATATCCCCATCAACTCCTTCATTCATTGCTTCGCTCCCTTCAGTCACCTCCAAATTCCCCCCGACTGGCTCTGGTTCCATCCTCGGCTCCTTACGGTAAGTACGGGGAGTTGGCTCAGGTCTGAATCCTGACTCTGCCATACTCCCCGTGTGCCCCCCCCCAAAAAAATGTTTGGGGGGCTGCCTCTCGGAATTCCTTGCCAGCCGTGCCAACTCCTCGTAATGTCTCCGCTCAGCGTTAGCTGCCTCCAGTTCCTCCTGTGGACGGCGATACTCCCCAGCCTGTGCCCAGGGTCCCTTGCCTTCCAGTATCTCCTCCCATGTTCATTTCTCCAGATAGCTCTGCTCCTCCTTACCATGCTGCTTGGTCCTTTGGTGGTGGGTAGTTCTGTAACGGCCGTTGGTGGAAGAAGGGGAGGACCAAGGTGCAGCGTGGTATGTGTTTGTCATTTTAATGGTAAAGCTGAACACTATACAACAAGCAACAAAAGCACAACCGAAACAGCTCCATCAGGTGCGAAACACACTAAACAGAACATAACTACCCACACCACACAGGTGGGAAAAGGCTACCTAAGTATGGTTCTCAATCAAAGACAACAATAGACAGCTGCCTCTGATTGAGAACCACACCCGGGCCAAACACAGAAATCCAGAACATAGAAAATGAACATAGAATGCCCACCCTAGTCACACCCTGTCCTAACCAAAATAGAGAATAAAAGCCTCTCTATGGCCAGAGCGTGACACACGGAGAGAGTACGGAACTGTTGCATGGAAAGAGTACGGAACTGGTGCACGGAAAGAGTAGCAATACCGGGGGAACTGTGACAGTTACATGGTGTCTTCAGTTCAGAATCATCTGTCATAACTGTCTTGATCAGGTCAGGTTACAGGAGACCACAACCCTACAGATTATCTCTCAACCATTACAGAGGAGGAGAGATCTGTGGGTGTGAAGACGTGGAGCGTTTTATGACCCCCCACGCCCCTGGTAAATCTCAGGCCACAGACAAATTCCTTTGTCCTGTTACTATGGAGAACCAGCCTCAGAACATTAAACATTAAATAAAGGGACTTTGGGACAATGGTTTCCATCAGACACAATGGTGGTCATGATGATAGATGGAATATTAAAATGTATGTCATTTGGTGGTCATGACGATAGATGGAATATGAAAATGTATGTCATTTTAGTTTTGTTATTAAAGGTTAATAGATGACGTTATTACGAAAACATTGTAATGTGAAGGGTTTTCCTAGTATATGCTTGATGTTGTACGTTGGAAAATATCCAGATCAAAGAGAATGTTTTGGGGGAGATTAAATGTTAAGTTTGTTGTCTAAAATGGGATTTGAGAAAATCTAGCCTTGCCTCATTAACTTGGTACGCCCAGAGAATTGCCCTAAAGGCGGTTACGCCCACTTCTGACCCAAGGGTATAAAACCTGTGAGTGTAGAATTTACGACAGGACTAAGTGACCCCAGCTGCAACAGGGTCTGAAAAAGTCAACCAACCCAGAACGCAACGCAAGTTTGAGGACAAAGAAATCCTTTTCTACCCAAGCTACGGATGAGTAGCTGTGTCTAAGCGGGTGAATTCAAGTCGAACCACCTAGCCTCCATCTCCCATCGAATCGTGGTATCTAAAGGGTTTCATTCCTATGCTGTGAGCTCTGAGCTGCAGAGCTGTCTGTCCTCAGAAGACCCCTTCCAGTGAAAAGGGGGGGAACAGACTCCTAAGCCACAAAGGGACACGGACACTGGGAGGATGAGTAACGAGGTGCGCATGAGAAGTGCGTCATCGAACATCGGAACGGTCCACGCAGAGAATCCCCGGAGATCATCCCCCACCTAATCACATCATTATATATTCTGACCCATATGAGCGGCAGTTTGAGGCAGACTAGGGTTAGAATAGCATAGCTGACAAATTCACCCAAATGTATATTTCTCTTGTATACTTATTTTTCTCTCTCTTTTGAAATTCCCATTGTGGGTAACGCACCATAGTGTGTTGGCCCGTTATACTAAATTCTAATCAATAGCCTATAATGTGTTTTGTCTATGTGTATCTTTTATCATCATTTTAGCTTTTTAGTAAATAAATATTCAACTAAGATTGGTGTGGTACGAATTCATTAGTGGGACCCGGGTCCGTGCAGATTCAAGGGCTGTTAGACGTTCAGATTATGAGACTGATAGAGGAAACTGGTTAATTAGCGGCTGTTGTAAAATCAATATTCTGATATTCTTTGAGTTCATTTGGGAAATAGAAACTCAATAAAAACGAGTTTTCCCATGGTGCCCCAGGTTAATGAGTTAATAATTGCTTGATTCAGTTAATCACGTAATTAAAAACTTGTAATCATTCGATGAGCAACAGTCATCACATTAACCAATACAACGTCACGACACTTCTCCAAGACAAAAACAAAAAGTGTGTCTGATACACACAGGAGCTTTCGACAAGTTCTCAATATATGAATGAATTCGCTGGCCTTTTGACCAAATTCAACCAGGAACTCATCCCCAAGCTGAATTAACATGTTTTAGCACTTTGCCACTATTTATTTTACCTTTATTTAACTAGGCAAGTCAGTTAAGAACAAATTCTTATTTTCAATGACGGCCTAGGAGCAGTGGGTTAACTGCCTGTTCAGGGGCAGAACGACAGATTTGTACCTTGTCAGCTCGGGGGTTTGAACTTGCAACCTTAACCTTAAGTTAGGAGTGTCTGTGTGTGTGTTTGTGTGTGTGTGTGTGTGTGTGTGTGTGTGTGTGTGTGTGTGTGTGTGTGTGTGTGTGTGTGTGTGTGTGTGTGTGTGTATGCGTGTGTGTGTGTGTGCATGTGTGTGTGTGTAACAGCATAGAATGTGGGTTAGCAGGGAGGAGAGACAGGAAGTAAGTTAAAATGGGGACATTCATGCTTGTCTCTTAAAACATGTTCCAGTGGTCTCCACTCCTCCTCTCTATGAGAGCTTGATCCTCGAATAAATCTCATCCCTGCTGTAAATCACCCAGAGGACTGTTTCTGATCCCACACCTGCTGAAGTGTGTATTGATGTTCATTACCTGGAGGATAAGGTTATAATGTTTCATGAAGACCACCATAGTCCCTGTGCCCAAGGAACTGAAAAACTATTATTACCGCCTCGTAGCACTCACATCGGTAGCCATGAAGTACTTTGAAAGGCTGCTCATGTCAACACCATCATCCCCGAAGCCTAGACCCTCTCCAATTCGGATACCGACCCAACAGACGCAATCTCAATCGTACTCCACTCTGCAATTTCCCACCTGGACAAGAATGCTGTTCATTGACTACAGCTCTGCATTCATCATCATAGTTCCCACAAAGCTCATTACTAAGCTAAGGACCTTGGGACTAAACACCTCCCTCTGCAACTGGATCCTGGACTTCCTGACAGGCCGCCCCCAGGTGGTAAGGGTAGGTAACAACACATCTGCCAAGCTGATCCTCAACAGTGGGACCCCTCAGGGGTGCGTGCTTTTTAAAATTGTATTTTACCTTTATTTAACTAAATTGTTATTTGCAATGACGGCCATAGAACAGCAGGTTAACTGCCTGTTAAGGGGCAGAATGACAGATTGGTACCTTGTCAGCTGAGGAGTTTGAACTTGCAACCTTCCGGTTATTAGTCCAATGTTCTAACCACTAGGCTACCCTGCCGCTCAGTCTCCTTCCCTGTTCACCCACCACTGCGTGGCCAAGCAAAACTCCAACACCATCATTAAGTTTGCTGACGAGACAACAGTGCCCTGATCACCAACAACGATGAGACAGCCTGTAGGGAAGAGGTCAGAGACCTGGCAGTGTGGTGCCAGGACAACAACCTCTCCCTCAGCATGAGCAAGACAAAGGAGATGATAGTGGACTACAGGAAAAGGTGGGTCGAACAGGCCCCCATTCACGTCGACGGGTCTGTAGTGGACCGGGTCGAGAGCTTCAAGTTCCTTGGTGTCCACATTACCAACAAACTATCATGGTCCAACACACCAAGACAGTTGTGAAGAGGGCACGACAACACCTTTTCCTCCACAGGAGACCAAAAAGATTCATGGATCACCAAATCCTCCCAAAATTATACAGCTGTACCATCGAGAGACTGGTTGCATCACCGCCTGGTATGGCAACTGTTCGGCATCTGACCGTAAGGCACTACAGAGGATAGTGTGTATGGCACAGTACATCACTGTGGCCAAGCTTCCTGACATCAAGGGCCTATTTGCTAGGTAGTGTAAGAGGAAGGCCCAAAAAATTGTCAAAGACTCCAGTCACCCAAGTCATAGACTGTTCTCTCTGCTACCACACGGCAAGTGGTAGCGGAGCACCAACTGGCTCCTTAGCAGCTCCTACCCCCCAAGCCATAAGACTGATGAACAATACATCAAATGGCCACCCAGACTATTTACATTGACCCCCTCCCCCATTTCCTTTTACACTGATCGCTGTTTATTATCTACGCATAGTTACTTTACAACTGACCTCTAACCTGTGCCCCCGCACATTGACTCGGTACCGGTACTCCCTGTATATAGCCTCGTTATTGTTATGTCATTTTCTTGTGTTACATTTTGATTTTAAATTATTTTTCCAATTTAGTTTATTTGGTAAATATTTTCTTTGAACTGCACTGTTGGTTAAGGACTTGTAAGAAAGCATTTCACCGTAAGGTCTACACCCTCTCTGTCATCCTCTCATCCCTGTCATCCTCTCCCCCTCTCTGTCATCCTCTCCCCCTCTCTGCCATGCTCGCCCTCTCTCTGCCATCCTCTCCCCCTCTCTGTCATCCTCTCCCTCCCTCTGTCATCCTCTCCCTCCCTCTGTCATCCTCTCCCTCCCTCTGTCATCCTCTCCCTCCCTCTGTCATCCTCTCCCCCTCTCTGTCATCCTCTCCCTCTCTCTGTCATCCTCTCCCTCCCTCTGGCATCCTCTCCCTCCCTCTGTCATCCTCTCCCTCTCGCTGTCATCCTCTCCCCCTCTCTGTCATCCTCTCCCCCTCTCTGCCATCCTCTCCCCCTCTCTGTCATCCTCTCCCTACATCTGTCATCCTCTCCCTCCCTCTGTCATCCTCTCCCTCTTTCTGTCATCATCTCACTCTCTCTGTCATCATCCCCTCTCTCTTTCCTGTCCTAATTGAATTTCATTATGTCATGGTGTGACTGTGCAGTATTTCATTATGTCATGGTGTGACTGTGCGGTATTTCATTATGTCATGGTGTGACTGTGTGGTATTTCATTATGTCATGGTGTGATTGGCTGCTATTTCATTATGTCATGGTGTGATTGGATGGTATTTCATTATGTCATGGTGTGACTGTGCAGTATTTCAGTATGTCATGGTGTGACTGTGCAGTATTTCAGTATGTCATGGTGTGACTGTGTGGTATTTCATTATGTCATGGTGTGATTGGCTGCTATTTCATTATGTCATGGTGTGATTGGATGGTATTTCATTATGTCATGGTGTGACTGTGCAGTATTTCATTATGTCATGGTGTGACTGTGCGGTATTTCATTATGTCATGGTGTGATTGGCTGGTATTTCATTATGTCATGGTGTGATTGGCTGCTATTTCATTATGTCATGGTGTGATTGGATGGTATTTCATTATGTCATGGTGTGACTGTGCAGTATTTCAGTATGTCATGGTGTGACTGTGCAGTATTTCAGCATGTCATGGTGTGACTGTGCAGTATTTCAGTATGTCATGGTGTGACTGTGCAGTATTTCATTATGTCATGGTGTGATTGGCTAGTTTTTAATTATGTCATGGTGTGATTGGATGGCATTTCAGTATGTCATGGTGTGATTGGCTGGTATTTCAGTATGTCATGGTGTGACTGTGCAGTATTTCAGTATGTCATGGTGTGATTGGCTAGTTTTTAATTATGTCATGGTGTGATTGGATGGCATTTCAGTATGTCATGGTGTGACTGTGCAGTATTTCAGTATGTCATGGTGTGATTGGCTGGTATTTCAGTATGTCATGGTGTGATTGGCTGGTATTTCAGTATGTCATGGTGTGACTGTGCAGTATTTCAGTATGTCATGGTGTGATTGGCTAGTTTTTCATTAAGTCATGGTGTGATTGGATGGCATTTCAGCATGTCATGGTGCGACTATGTGGTATTTCATTATGTCATGGTGTGATTGGCTGGTATTTCAGTTGGTCATGCTGTGATTGGCTGGTATTTCATTATATTATGGTGTGATTTGTTGGTATTTCAGCACGTCATTGTGTGATAGTGTGGTGTTTCAGTATGTCACAGTGTGATTGGCTAGTATGTAATGTTGATGTTGTTGTCAAGATGCCCTAATCACAATGTGGTGCTGATTCCACTCCCCAGTAACCACAGAGACCGGCAGGCCCAGGGCCACTAATTATCCCATCATCTCTCTCTCTCTCTCCCTTCCTCTCTGCCCTGGTATTAGTTCTGTCCATCCCTCCCACAGAGCAGTGAGTCATGGACACCGTGTATGGTTCTCAGAGGAGAGAGGGAGAGGAAGAGACGGCTGGCATGCAGGGCTTCAGGTCTCCATCTCTGTCTCTAGCACAAGTAATATCTGTTCTCCCTCAACCCCTCTCAGGTCTACATCTCTGTCTCTAGTACCAGTAATATCTGTTCTCCCTCAACTCCTCTCAGGTCTCCATCTCTGTCTCTAGTACCAGTAATATCTGTTCTCCCTCAACCCCTCTCAGGTCTCCATCTCTGTCTCTAGTACCAGTAATATCTGTTCTCCCTCAACCCCTCTCATACCCGATCTCTGTCTCTAGTACCAGTAATATCTGTTCTCCCTCAACCCCTCTCATACCCGATCTCTGTCTCTAGTACCAGTACAATCTGTTCTCTCTAAACGTCTCTCCTCAACACATCTGTTTCTGACATGACCTGTTCCATAAACTTTTCAACACACCACCACCTAACCAACACACAGCATAAACTTCTACCCTGACCTGTAGTATTATACAGTAACTGGACTATATAATACCTATATAATACCCTGACCTGTGGTATTATACAGTAACTGGACTATATAATACCTATATTATACCCTGACCTGTGGTATTATACAGTAACTGGACTATATAATACCTATATTATACCCTGACCTGTGGTATTATACAGTAACTAGACTATATAATACCTATATAATACCCTGACCTGTAGAATTATACAGTAACTGGACTATATAATACCTATATAATACCCTGACCTGTAGTATTATACAGTAACTAGACTATATAATACCTATATTATACCCTGACCTGTAGAATTATACAGTAACTAGACTATATAATACCTATATAATACCCTGACCTGTAGAATTATACAGTAACTAGACTATATAATACCCTGACCTGTAGTATTATACAGTAACTAGACTATATAATACCCTGACCTGTAGTATTATACAGTAACTAGACTATATAATACCTATATAATACCCTGACCTGTAGTATTATACAGTAACTAGACTATATAATACCCTGACCTGTAGTATTATACAGTAACTAGACTATATAATACCCTGACCTGTAGTATTATACAGTAAATAGACTATATAATACCTATATTATACCCTGACCAGTAGCATTATACAGTAACTAGACTATATAATACCTATATTATACCCTGACCAGTAGCATTATACAGTAACTAGACTATATAATACCTATATTATACCCTGACCTGTGGTATTATACAGTAACTAGACTATATAATACCTATATTATACCCTGACCAGTAGCATTATACAGTAACTAGACTATATAATACCTATATAATACCCTGACCTGTAGTATTATACAGTAACTAGACTATATTATACCCTGACCTGTAGTATTATACAGTAACTAGACTATATAATACCCTGACCTGTAGTATTATACAGTAACTAGACTATATAATACCCTGACCTGTGGTATTATACAGTAACTAGACTATATAATACCCTGACCTGTGGTATTATACAGTAACTAGACTATATAATACCCTGACCTGTGGTATTATACAGTAACTAGACTATATAATACCCTGACCTGTAGTATTATACAGTAACTAGACTATATAATACCCTGACCTGTAGTATTATACAGTAACTAGACTATATAATACCCTGACCTGTAGTATTATACAGTAACTAGACTATATAATACCTATATAATACCCTGACCTGTGGTATTATACAGTAACTAGACTATATAATACCCTGACCTGTGGTATTATACAGTAACTAGACTATATAATACCCTGACCTGTGGGATTATACAGTAACTAGACTATATAATACCTATATTATACCCTGACCTGTAGTATTATACAGTAACTAGACTATATTATACCCTGACCTGTAGAATTATACAGTAACTAGACTGTATAATACCTATATAATACCCTGACCTGTAGTATTATACAGTAACTAGACTATATAATACCTATATAATACCCTGACCTGTGGGATTATACAGTAACTAGACTATATAATACCCTGACCTGTAGTATTATACAGTAACTAGACTATATTATACCCTGACCTGTAGTATTATACAGTAACTAGACTATATAGTACCCTGACCTGTGGGATTATACAGTAACTAGACTATATAATACCCTGACCTGTGGTATTATACAGTAACTAGACTATATAATACCTATATTATACCCTGACCTGTGGTATTATAGAGTAACTAGACTATATAATACCTATATTATACCCTGACCTGTGGTATTATAGAGTAACCAGACTATATAATACCTATATAATACCCTGACCTGTGGTATTATACAGTAACTAGACTATATAGTACACTGACCTGTAGTATTATACAGTAACTAGACTATATAATACCCTGACCTGTAGTATTATACAGTAACTAGACTATATAATACCTATATTATACCCTGGCCTGTAGTATTATACAGTAACTAGACTATATAATACCCTGACCTGTGGTATTATACAGTAACTAGACTATATAATACCTATATAATACCCTGGCCTGTAGTATTATACAGTAACTAGACTATATAATACCTATATAATACCCTGACCTGTAGTATTATACAGTAACTAGACTATATTATACCCTGTCCTGTGGTATTATACAGTAACTAGACTATATAATACCTATATAATACCCTGACCTGTAGTATTATACAGTAACTAGACTATATTATACCCTGTCCTGTAGTATTATACAGTAACTAGACTATATAATACCCTGACCTGTAGTATTATACAGTAACTAGACTATATAATACCCTGACCTGTAGTATTATACAGTAACTAGACTATATAATACCCTGACCTGTAGTATTATACAGTAAATAGACTATATAATACCTATATTGTACCCTGACCTGTAGTATTATACAGTAACTAGACTATATAATACCTATATTATACCCTGACTGTCACGCCCTGGTCTTAGTATTTTGTGTTTTCTATATTTATTTGGTCAGGCCAGGGTGTGACATGGGTTTATTTTGTGGTGTGTTTATGTATTGGGGTTTTTCGTAGGTTTTGGGATTGTGGTTTAGTGGGGTTTTCTAGCATAGTCTATGGCTGTCTGAATTGGTTCTCAATTAGAGGCAGGTGATTATCGTTGTCTCTGATTGGGAACCATATTTAGGCAGCCATATTCTTTGAGTGTTTCGTGGGTGATTGTTCCTGTCTCTGTGTTAGTTGTCACCAGATAGGCTGTTTAGGTTTTCACGTTCCGTTTTTAATTTTTGTATTGTTCGTTTTTTCATCATTATTAAACATTATGAAAATGACCACGCTGCATTTTGGTCCGGCTCTCCTTCGAGAGGAATACTGCAAGCCATTGAGCCTTACGCCTTGAGCCTTAAACTTTAACCCTCATTCTTGAGCCTTAAACTTGAGCCTTAAGCTTTGAGCGTCAAACTTGAGCCTTACGCCTTGAGCATTAAATTTGAGCCTTACGCCTTGAGCCTTAAACTTTAACCTTCATTCTTGAGCCTTAAACTTGAGCCTTAAGCTTTGAGCCTCAAACTTGAGCCGTACGCCTTGAGCATTACATTTGAGCCTTATGCCTTGAGCCTTGGTCCTTGAGCCTTGAGCCTTAAGTCTTGAGTCTTGAGAATTGAAACATGGATTGTTTATGTGTGTCATTCAGAGAGATAATGGGCAAGACAAACTATTTAAGTGCCTTTGAATGGGGTATATCACCAGAACAGCAACTCTGCTGAGTTTTTTAATGTTCAACAGTTTCCCGTGTGTTTCAAGAATGGTCCACCACCCAAAGGACATTCAGCCATCTTGACACAACGGTGGGAAGCATTGGAGTCAACATGGGGCAGCATCCCTGTGGAAACCTTTGACACCTTGTAGAGTCTGTGCTCTGATTAATTGAGGCTGTTCTAAGGGCAAATAGGGGTGCAATTCAATATTAGAAAGGTGTTCTTAATGTTTTGTCCACTCAGTGTATGAAGTGCATTCCGATATATTCAGATCTGTGCCTCGACACAATCCTGTCTCTGAACTCTACGGACAGTTCCTTTGACCTCATGACTTGGTTTTTGCTCTGACATGCACTGTCAGTTGTGGAACCTTATATAGACAGGTGTGTGCCTTTCCAAATCATGTCCAATCAATTCAATTTACCACAGGTGGACTCCAATCAAGTTGTAGAAACATCTCAAGGATGATCAATGGAAACAGGATGCACCTGCGCTCATTACCTAAGTAAATAAGTTATTTCTGGTTTTATTTTTTAATACATTTGCAAAAATGTCTAAAAACCAGGTTTCGCTTTGCCAATATGGGGTACTCTGTGTAGATTGCTGAGGATGATTTTTTATGTACATTTAGGATAAAACTGTAATGTAACAAAAGGGAAACTTTTTTAATACACTGTATATATATATATATTCACACAGTACACTGTATATATATATTCACACAGTACACTGTATATATATATATTCACACAGTACACTGTATATATATATATTCACACAGTACACTGTATATATATATATTTATTCACACAGTACACTGTATATATATATATATATATATATATATATATTTATTCACACAGTACACTGTATATATATATATATTCACACAGTACACTGTATTTATATATATTCACACAGTACACTGTATATATATATATTTATTCACACAGTACACTGTATATATATATATATATATATATTTATTCACACAGTACACTGTATATATATATATATTCACACAGTACACTGTATTTATATATATTCACACAGTACACTGTATATATATATATATATATATATATATATATATTCACACAGTACACTGTATATATACATATATATATATCCACACAGTACACTGTATATAGATATATATATATATATATTTTCACACAGTACACTGTATATATATATATATATATATATATATTCACACAGTACACTGTATATATATATTCACACAGTACACTGTATATAGATATATATATATATATATATATTCACACAGTACACTGTATATATATATTCACACAGTACACTGTATATAGATATATATATATATATATATATATATATATTCACACGGTACACTGTATATATATATATATATATATATATTCACACAGTACACTGTATATAGATATATATATATATATATTCACACAGTACACTGTATATAGATATATATATATATATATTCACACAGTACACTGTATAGCTCAGGCACTTTACAGTTGGTACTATGCATTGGGGCAAGTATCGTTCTCCTGGCATCCTCCAAACCCAGATTCGTTGGTCGGACTGTCAGATGGTGAAGTGTGATTCATCACTCCAGAGAACGCGTTCCACTATTCCAAAGTCCAATGGCGGCGAGCTTTACACCACTCCAACCGACACTTGGTTTGGGCATGGTGATCTTAGGCTTGTGTGCAACTGCTCGGCTATAGAAACCCGTCTAATGAAGCTCCCGATAAACAGTTATTGTGTTGACTTTGCTTCCAGAGTCCGTTTGGAAGTCAGTCGTGAGTGTTGCAACTGAGGATAGATGATTTTTTACGCACTTCAGCACTGGGCGGTACCGTTTGTGTGGCCTACCACTTTGCCCCGAGACATTTCCACTTCACAATAACAGCACTTACGGCTCTAGCATGGCAGACAATTGATGAACTGACTTGACTGTACCATATTGAAAGTCACTGAGTTCATCTGTCCAGTGCCTGTGTTCCTTTGCCAATCTTAATCTTTTCTTTTTATTGGCTTGTCTGAGATATGGATTTTTCTTTTCAACTCTGCCTAGAAGGCCAGCATCCTGGAGTCGCCTATTCACTGTTGACATTGAGACTGGTGTTTTGCAGGTACAATTTCATTAAGTTGCCAGTTGAGGACTTGTGAGACATCTGTTTCTCGAACTAGACACTCCAATGTACTTGTCCACTTGTTCAGTTGTGCACCGGGTGTCACACCCTGATCAGTTTCATCTGTCCTCGTTATTGTCTCCACCCCCTCCAGGTGTTGCTTGTTTTCCCCAGTGTATTTATCTCTGTGTTTCCTGTCTCTCTGTACCAGTGTATTTATACCTATGTTTCCTGTCTCTCTGTACCAGTGTATTTATCGCCGTGTTTCCTGTCTCTCTGGGCCAGTGTATTTATCCCTGTGTTTCCTGTCTCTCTGTACCAGTGTATTTATCCCTGTGTTTCCTGTCTCTCTGTACCAGTGTATTTATCCCTGGGTTTCCTGTCTCTCTGTACCAGTGTATTTATCTCTGTGTTTCCTGTCTCTCTGTACCAGTGTATTTATCTCTGTTTCCTGTCTCTCTGTGTCAGTTCGTCTTGTATGTTTCCATGTCAACCAGCGGTTCTCCCGTTCTCCTGCTTTTTGCATTCTCCTTTTTCTAGTCCTCCCGGTTTTGACCCTTGCCTGGTTCCGGACTTTGTACCCGCCTGCCTGACCATTCTGCCTGCCTTGACCACTAGCCTGTCTGCCACTCTGTACCTCCTGGACCTCCTGGACTCCTGGACACAGACTGATCTGGTTTTGACCTTTTTGCCTGTCCACAACCATTCTCTTGTCTACCCCTTTGGAATAATAAACATTGTAAGACTCCAACCATCTGTCTCCTGTGTCTGCATTTGGGTCTCGCCTTGTTCCTTGATCCCGGGGCCTCCCACTCCTCCTTCTACTCTGGTTAGGGCCAGTTTGCACGGTTCTGTGAATGCAGTAGTACACAGCGTTGTACGAGATCTTCAGTTTCTTGGCAATTCCTCACATGGAATAGCCTTCATTTCTCAGAACAAGAATAGACTGACAAGTTTCAGAAGAAAGTCTTTGTTTCTGGCAATTTTGAGCCTGTAATCAAACCCACAAATGCTGATGCTCCAGATACTCAACTAGTCTAAAGAAGACCAGTTTTATTGCTTCTTTAATCAACACAACAGTTTTCAGCTGTACTAACATAATTGCAAAAGGGTTTTCTAATGATCAATTAGCCTTTTAAAATTGTAAACTTGGATTAGCTAACACAACGTGCCATTTGTAACGGCTTTCTTGTGGTGAAGGAGAGTCGGACCAAAATGCAGCGTGATGATGATTCATGTTATTTTAATGAAGGAAAAACTATACATGAAGAAACTGTGAAAACCGAAACAGCCCTATCTGGTGCAAACACAAAGACAGGAACAATCACCCACAAAACACTCAAAGAATATGGCTGCCTAAATATGGTTCCCAATCAGAGACAACGATAAACACCTGCCTCTGATTGAGAACCACTCCAGACAGCCATAGACTTTGCTAGATACCTCCACTAAGCCACACACCCAATACTCTAACAAAACCCCAAGACAAAACACACCACAATAAACCCATGTCACACCCCGGCCTGACCAAATAAATAAAGACAAACACAATAATACTTTGACCAGGGCGTGACAGAACCCCCCCCCCCCCCCCCCACTAAGGTGCGGACTCCCGGACGTGCCTCAAAACAATAGGGAGGATCCGGGTGGGCGTCTGTCCATGGTGGCGGCTCCGGTGCGGGACGTAGAGCCCACTCAATCAATGTCTTATTCCCTCCTCCTCGCGTCCTTGGATAGTCCACCCTCGCCGCCGACCATGGCCTAGTAGTCCTCACCCAGAACCCCACTGGACTGAGGAGCAGATCGGGACTGAGGCAGCTCGGGACTGAGGGGAAGCTCGGGACTGAGGGGAAGCTCGGGACTGAGGGGAAGCTCGGGACTGAGGGGAAGCTCAGCACTGAGGGGAAGCTCAGCACTGAGGGGAAGCTCAGCACCGAGAGGAAGCTCAGCACTGAGAGGAAGCTCAGCACTGAGAGGAAGCTCAGCACTGAGAGGAAGCTCAGGCAGGTAGCTGGATCCGGCAGATCCTGGCTGGCTGGCGGATCTGGAAGAGTCTGGTTGACTGGCGGATCTGCAAGAGTCTGGTTGACTGGCAGATCTGGAAGAGTCTGGCTGACTGGCAGATCTGGAAGAGTCTGGCTGACTGGCGGATCCTGGCAGACTGACGGATCTGGCTGCTCCATGCTGACTGGCGGCTCTGGCTGCTCCACGCTGACTGGCGGCTCTGGCTGCTCCATGTAGACTGACAGCTCTGGCTGCTCCATGCAGACTGGCATCTCTGGCTGCTTCATGCAGACTGACAGCTCTAGCTGCTCCATGCAGACTGGCGGCTTTGACTGCTTCATGCAGACTAACATCTCTGGCTGCTTCATGCAGACTGACAGCTCTGGCTGCTCCATGTAGACTGGCAGCTCTGGCTGCTCCATGCAGACCGACAGTTCTGGCTGCTCCATGCATGCTGGCAGCTCTGGCTGCACTGAACAAGCGGGAGCCTCCGGCAGCGCTGGAGATGAGGAAGGCTCTGGCAGCGCTAGATAGGCGGGAGACTCCGGCAGCGCTGGAGAGGCGAGGCGCACTGTAGGCCTGATGCGTGGTGCTGGCACTGGTGGTACTGGGCCGAGAACACGCACAGGAAGCCTGGTGCGGGGAGCTGCCACCGGAGGACTGAGGGGAAGCTCGGGAAGCTCGGGACTGAGGGGAAGCTCGGGACTGAGGGGAAGCTCAGCACTGAGGGGAAGCTCAGCACTGAGGGGAAGCTCAGCACCGAGAGGAAGCTCAGCACTGAGAGGAAGCTCAGCACTGAGAGGAAGCTCAGGCAGGTAGCTGGATCCGGCAGATCCTGGCTGGCTGGCGGATCTGGAAGAGTCTGGTTGACTGGCGGATCTGCAAGAGTCTGGTTGACTGGCAGATCTGGAAGAGTCTGGCTGACTGGCGGATCCTGGCAGACTGACGGATCTGGCTGCTCCATGCTGACTGGCGGCTCTGGCTGCTCCACGCTGACTGGCGGCTCTGGCTGCTCCATGTAGACTGACAGCTCTGGCTGCTCCATGCAGACTGGCAGCTCTGGCTGCTTCATGCAGACTGACAGCTCTAGCTGCTCCATGCAGACTGGCGGCTTTGACTGCTTCATGCAGACTAACATCTCTGGCTGCTTCATGCAGACTGACAGCTCTGGCTGCTCCATGTAGACTGGCAGCTCTGGCTGCTCCATGCAGACCGACAGTTCTGGCTGCTCCATGCATGCTGGCAGCTCTGGCTGCGCTGAACAAGCGGGAGACTCCGGCAGCGCTGGAGATGAGGAAGGCTCTGGCAGCGCTAGATAGGCGGGAGACTCCGGCAGCGCTGGAGAGGCGAGGCGCACTGTAGGCCTGATGCGTGGTGCTGGCACTGGTGGTACTGGGCCGAGAACACGCACAGGAAGCCTGGTGCGGGGAGCTGCCACCGGAGGGCTGGTGCATGAAGGTGGTACTGGATAGACCGGACCATGCAGGCGCACTGGAGCTCTTGAGCACCGAGCCTGCCCAACCTTACCTGGCTCAATGCCCACTCTAGCCCGGCCGATTAGCGGAGCTGGAATGTACCGTACTGGGCTAGGCACCCGCACTGGGGACACCGTGCGCACCACTGCATAACACGGTGCCTCCCCGGTCTCTCTAGCCCCCCGGTAACCACAGGAAGTTGGCGTAGGTCTCCTACCTAGCGTCGCCATGCTCCCTGTGAGCCCCCCCAATACATTTTTGGGGCTGACTCTTGGGCTTCCATCCGCTTCGCCGTGCTGCCTCCTCATACCTGCGCCTCTCAGCTTTCGTCGCCTCCAGTTCTTTTTTGCGGTGACGATATTCTCCAGGCTGAGCCCAGGGTCCTTTACCGTCCAGTTCGTCCTCCCATGTCCATTCCTTCTTTTGCTGCACCTTGGGGTGGCTACACTCCCCTGGTTTAGCCCAGGGTCCTCTCCCGTCGAGGATTTCCTCCCATGTCCAGAATTCCTTATTACGTATCTCCTGCTGCCGCTGTTGCTTCTCCTGCTGCTCCTGCCTGTTGACACGCTGCTTGGTCCTGTTGTGGTGGGTGATTCTGTAACGGCTTTCTTGTGGTGAAGGAGAGTCGGACCAAAATGCAGCGTGATGATGATTCATGTTATTTTAATGAAGGAAAAACTATACATGAAGAAACTGTGAAAACCGAAACAGCCCTATCTGGTGCAAACACAAAGACAGGAACAATCACCCACAAAACACTCAAAGAATATGGCTGCCTAAATATGGTTCCCAATCAGAGACAACGATAAACACCTGCCTCTGATTGAGAACCACTCCAGACAGCCATAGACTTTGCTAGATACCTCCACTAAGCCACACACCCAATACTCTAACAAAACCCCAAGACAAAACACACCACAATAAACCCATGTCACACCCCGGCCTGACCAAATAAATAAAGACAAACACAATAATACTTTGACCAGGGCGTGACAGAACCCCCCCCCCCCCCCCCCCACTAAGGTGCGGACTCCCGGACGTGCCTCAAAACAATAGGGAGGATCCGGGTGGGCGTCTGTCCATGGTGGCGGCTCCGGTGCGGGACGTAGAGCCCACTCAATCAATGTCTTATTCCCTCCTCCTCGCGTCCTTGGATAGTCCACCCTCGCCGCCGACCATGGCCTAGTAGTCCTCACCCAGAACCCCACTGGACTGAGGAGCAGATCGGGACTGAGGCAGCTCGGGACTGAGGGGAAGCTCGGGACTGAGGGGAAGCTCGGGACTGAGGGGAAGCTCGGGACTGAGGGGAAGCTCAGCACTGAGGGGAAGCTCAGCACTGAGGGGAAGCTCAGCACCGAGAGGAAGCTCAGCACTGAGAGGAAGCTCAGCACTGAGAGGAAGCTCAGGCAGGTAGCTGGATCCGGCAGATCCTGGCTGGCTGGCGGATCTGGAAGAGTCTGGTTGACTGGCGGATCTGCAAGAGTCTGGTTGACTGGCAGATCTGGAAGAGTCTGGCTGACTGGCGGATCCTGGCAGACTGACGGATCTGGCTGCTCCATGCTGACTGGCGGCTCTGGCTGCTCCACGCTGACTGGCGGCTCTGGCTGCTCCATGTAGGCTGACAGCTCTGGCGGCTTCTTACAGACTGGCAGCTCTGACGGCTCCGTGCAGACTGGCAGCTCCTTGCAGACTGGCAGCTCCTTGCAGACTGACAGCTCTGGCTGCTCCATGCAGACTGACATCTCTGACTGCTTCATGCAGACTGACAGTTCTGGCTGCTCCATGCAGACTGGCAGCTCTGGCTGCTTCATGCAGACTGACAGCTCTGGCTGCTCCATGCAGACTGGCAGCTCTGACTGCTTCATGCAGACTAACAGCTCTGGCTGCTTCATGCAGACTAACAGCTCTGGCTGCTCCTTGCAGACTGGAAGCTCCTTGCAGACTGGCAGCTCCTTGCAGACTGACAGCTCTGGCTGCTCCATGCAGACTGACATCTCTGACTGCTTCATGCAGACTGACAGCTCTGGCTGCTCCATGCAGACTGGCAGCTCTGGCTGCTTCATGCAGACTGACATCTCTACCTGCTCCATGCAGACTGGCAGCTTTGAGTGCTTCATGCAGACTAACATCTCTGGCTGCTTCATGCAGACTGACAGCTCTGGCTGCTCCATGTAAACTGGCAGCTCTGGCTGCTCCATGCAGACCGACAGTTCTGGCTGCTCCATGCATGCTGGCAGCTCTGGCTGCGCTGAACAAGCGGGAGACTCCGGCAGCGCTGGAGATGAGGAAGGCTCTGGCAGCGCTAGATAGGCGGGAGACTCCGGCAGCGCTGGAGAGGCGAGGCGCACTGTAGGCCTGATGTGTGGTGCTGGCACTGGTGGTACTGGGCCGAGAACACGCACAGGAAGCCTGGTGCGGGGAGCTGCCACCGGAGGGCTGGTGCATGAAGGTGGTACTGGATAGACCGGACCATGCAGGCGCACTGGAGCTCTTGAGCACCGAGCCTGCCCAACCTTACCTGGCTCAATGCCCACTCTAGCCCGGCCGATTAGCGGAGCTGGAATGTACCGTACTGGGCTAGGCACCCGCACTGGGGACACCGTGCGCACCACTGCATAACACGGTGCCTGCCCGGTCTCTCTAGCCCCCCGGTAACCACAGGAAGTTGGCGTAGGTCTCCTACCTAGCGTCGCCATGCTCCCTGTGAGCCCCCCCCAATACATTTTTGGGGCTGACTCTCGGGCTTCCATCTGCTTCGCCGTGCTGCCTCCTCATACCTGCGCCTCTCAGCTTTCGTAGCCTCCAGTTCTTTTTTGCGGTGACGATATTCTCCAGGCTGAGCCCAGGGTCCTTTACCGTCCAGTTCGTCCTCCCATGTCCATTCCTTCTTTTGCTGCACCTTGGGGTGGCTACACTCCCCTGGTTTAGCACAGGGTCCTCTCCCGTCGAGGATTTCCTCCCATGTCCAGAATTCCTTATTACGTATCTCCTGCTGCCGCTGTTGCTTCTCCTGCTGCTCCTGCCTGTTGACACGCTGCTTGGTCCTGTTGTGGTGGGTGATTCTGTAACGGCTTTCTTGTGGTGAAGGAGAGTCGGACCAAAATGCAGCGTGATGATGATTCATGTTATTTTAATGAAGGAAAAACTATACATGAAGAAACTGTGAAAACCGAAACAGCCCTATCTGGTGCAAACACAAAGACAGGAACAATCACCCACAAAACACTCAAAGAATATGGCTGCCTAAATATGGTTCCCAATCAGAGACAACGATAAACACCTGCCTCTGATTGAGAACCACTCCAGACAGCCATAGACTTTGCTAGATACCTCCACTAAGCCACACACCCAATAACTAACAAAACCCCAAGACAAAACACACCACAATAAACCCATGTCACACCCCGGCCTGACCAAATAAATAAAGACAAACACAATAATACTTCGACCAGGGCGTGACACCATTGGGATACAGGAGTGATGGTTGCTGATAATGGGCAGTTTCCAGCTACAATATTCATTTACAACATTAACAATGTCTACAATGTATTTTTGATCAATTTGATGGGGAAAATGTTTTGCTTTTCTTTCAAAAACAAGGACATTTCTAAGTGACCCCAACATTTTGAATGGTAGTGTAGATGTACAGTATCAGTAAAACGTTTCAGAACACCTACTCACCTCTGAACAGTTGATGTTGAGATGTGTCTGTTACTTGAACTCTGTGAAGCATTTATTTGGGCTGCAATTTCTGAGGCTGGTAACTCTAATGAACTTATCCTCTGCAGCAGAGGTAACTCTTTCTTCCCTGTGGCGGGCCTCATTAGAGCCAGTTAACTCTAATGAACTTATCCTCTGCAGCAGAGGTAACTCTTTCTTCCCTGTGGCGGGCCTCATTAGAGCCAGTTAACTCTAATGAACTTATCCTCTGCAGCAGAGGTAACTCTTTCTTCCCTGTGGCGGGCCTCATTAGAGCCAGTTAACTCTAATGAACTTATCCTCTGCAGCAGAGGTAACTCTTTCTTCCCTGTGGCGGGCCTCATGAGAGCCAGTTAACTCTAATGAACTTATCCTCTGCAGCAGAGGTAACTCTTTCTTCCCTGTGGCGGGCCTCATTAGAGCCAGTTAACTCTAATGAACTTATCCTCTGCAGCAGAGGTAACTCTTTCTTCCCTGTGGCGGGCCTCATTAGAGCCAGTTAACTCTAATGAACTTATCCTCTGCAGCAGAGGTAACTCTTTCTTCCCTGTGGCGGGCCTCATTAGAGCCAGTTAACTCTAATGAACTTATCCTCTGCAGCAGAGGTAACTCTTTCTTCCCTGTGGCGGGCCTCATGAGAGCCAGTTAACTCTAATGAACTTATCCTCTGCAGCAGAGGTAACTCTTTCTTCCCTGTGGCGGGCCTCATTAGAGCCAGTTAACTCTAATGAACTTATCCTCTGCAGCAGGGGTAACTCTTTCTTCCCTGTGGCGGGCCTCATTAGAGCCAGTTAACTCTAATGAACTTATCCTCTGCAGCAGAGGTAACTCTTTCTTCCCTGTGGCGGGCCTCATGAGAGCCAGTTAACTCTAATGAACTTATCCTCTGCAGCAGAGGTAACTCTTTCTTCCCTGTGGCGGGCCTCATTAGAGCCAGTTAACTCTAATGAACTTATCCTCTGCAGCAGGGGTAACTCTTTCTTCCCTGTGGCGGGCCTCATTAGAGCCAGTTAACTCTAATGAACTTATCCTCTGCAGCAGAGGTAACTCTTTCTTCCCTGTGGCGGGCCTCATTAGAGCCAGTTAACTCTAATGAACTTATCCTCTGCAGCAGAGGTAACTCTTTCTTCCCTGTGGCGGGCCTCATTAGAGCCAGTTAACTCTAATGAACTTATCCTCTGCAGCAGAGGTAACTCTTTCTTCCCTGTGGCGGTCCTCATGAGAGCCAGTTAACTCTAATGAACTTATCCTCTGCAGCAGAGGTAACTCTTTCTTCCCTGTGGCGGGCCTCATTAGAGCCAGTTAACTCTAATGAACTTAACCTCTGCAGCAGAGGTAACTCTTTCTTCCCTGTGGCGGGCCTCATTAGAGCCAGTTAACTCTAATGAACTTATCCTCTGCAGCAGAGGTAACTCTTTCTTCCCTGTGGCGGGCCTCATTAGAGCCAGTTAACTCTAATGAACTTATCCTCTGCAGCAGAGGTAACTCTTTCTTCCCTGTGGCGGTCCTCATTAGAGCCAGTTAACTCTAATGAACTTATCCTCTGCAGCAGAGGTAACTCTTTCTTCCCTGTGGCGGGCCTCATTAGAGCCAGTTAACTCTAATGAACTTATCCTCTGCAGCAGAGGTAACTCTTTCTTCCCTGTGGCGGGCCTCATTAGAGCCAGTTAACTCTAATGAACTTATCCTCTGCAGCAGAGGTAACTCTTTCTTCCCTGTGGCGGTCCTCATTAGAGCCAGTTAACTCTAATGAACTTATCCTCTGCAGCAGAGGTAACTCTTTCTTCCCTGTGGCGGGCCTCATTAGAGCCAGTTAACTCTAATGAACTTATCCTCTGCAGCAGAGGTATCTCTAGGTCTTCCCTGTGGCGGTCCTCATGAGAGCCAGTTAACTCTAATGAACTTATCCTCTGCAGCAGAGGTATCTCTAGGTCTTCCCTGTGGCGGGCCTCATTAGAGCCAGTTAACTCTAATGAACTTATCCTCTGCAGCAGAGGTATCTCTAGGTCTTCCCTGTGGCGGGCCTCATGAGAGCCAGTTAACTCTAATGAACTTATCCTCTGCAGCAGAGGTATCTCTAGGTCTTCCCTGTGGCGGGCCTCATTAGAGCCAGTTAACTCTAATGAACTTATCCTCTGCAGCAGAGGTATCTCTAGGTCTTCCCTGTGGCGGGCCTCATTAGAGCCAGTTAACTCTAATGAACTTATCCTCTGCAGCAGAGGTAACTCTTTCTTCCCTGTGGCGGGCCTCATTAGAGCCAGTTAACTCTAATGAACTTATCCTCTGCAGCAGAGGTATCTATAGGTCTTCCCTGTGGCGGGCCTCATGAGAGCCAGTTAACTCTAATGAACTTATCCTCTGCAGCAGAGGTATCTATAGGTCTTCCCTGTGGCGGGCCTCATGAGAGCCAGTTAACTCTAATGAACTTATCCTCTGCAGCAGAGGTATCTATAGGTCTTCCCTGTGGCGGGCCTCATGAGAGCCAGTTAACTCTAATGAACTTATCCTCTGCAGCAGAGGTAACTCTTTCTTCCCTGTGGCGGGCCTCATTAGAGCCAGTTAACTCTAATGAACTTATCCTCTGCAGCAGAGGTAACTCTTTCTTCCCTGTGGCGGTCCTCATGAGAGCCAGTTAACTCTAATGAACTTATCCTCTGCAGCAGAGGTAACTCTTTCTTCCCTGTGGCGGGCCTCATTAGAGCCAGTTAACTCTAATGAACTTATCCTCTGCAGCAGAGGTAACTCTTTCTTCCCTGTGGCGGGCCTCATGAGAGCCAGTTAACTCTAATGAACTTATCCTCTGCAGCAGAGGTAACTCTTTCTTCCCTGTGGCGGGCCTCATTAGAGCCAGTTAACTCTAATGAACTTATCCTCTGCAGCAGGGGTAACTCTTTCTTCCCTGTGGCGGGCCTCATTAGAGCCAGTTAACTCTAATGAACTTATCCTCTGCAGCAGAGGTATCTCTAGGTCTTCCCTGTGGCGGGCCTCATTAGAGCCAGTTAACTCTAATGAACTTATCCTCTGCAGCAGAGGTATCTCTAGGTCTTCCCTGTGGCGGGCCTCATTAGAGCCAGTTAACTCTAATGAACGTATCCTCTGCAGCAGAGGTATCTCTAGGTCTTCCTGTGGCGGGCCTCATTAGAGCCAGTTAACTCTAGGTCTCCCTGTGGCGGGCCTCATTAGAGCCAGTTAACTCTAATGAACGTATCCTCTGCAGCAGAGGTATCTCTAGGTCTTCCTGTGGCGGGCCTCATTAGAGCCAGTTTCATCATTGATAGTTTTTGCGAATGCACTTAAAGAAACGTTCACATTTCTTGAAGTTTTACGGATTGACTGACCTTTATTTTTTAAAGTAATGATGGACTGTTGTTTCTCTTTGCTTATTTGAGCTTTTCTTGCCATAATATGGACTTTGTCTTTTACCAAATAGGGATATCTTCTGTATATCACCCCTACCTTGTTACAACACAACTGATTGGCTCAAACACATTAAGAAGGAAAGCAATTCCACAAATTAACTTTAAACAAGGCACACCCATTCATTTAAATGCAGGGTGGCTATTTGAAGAATCTCAAATATATAATATATTTCGATTTGTTTAACACTTTTTTGGTTACTACATGATTCCATATGTGTTTTTCATTGTTTTGATGTCTTCAGAATTATTCTACAAGGTAGAAAACACTCAAAATAAAGAAAAACCCTTGAATGAGTAGGTGTTCAAAAACTTTTGACAAATACACAATGCCTTCGGACAGTATTCAGACCCATTGACTTTTTCCACATATCTACACGTTACAGCCTGATATGTAAAGGCACATGCCTGTCTTTATAAGGTCTCTTTGTTGACTGTGCATGTTAGAGAAAAAACCAAGCCATAGGTCGAAGGAATTGTCCGTAGAGCTCCAAGACAGGATTGTGCCGAGCAACAGATACCAAAAAATTCTGCAGCATTGAAGGTCTCCAAGAACACAGTGGCCTCCATCATTTTTTCCTGGATTTGGATCGATGATTGGAACCACCAAGACTCTTCCTAGAGCTGGCCGCCAAACTGAGCAATCGGCGGAGAAGGATCTTGGTCAGGGAGTTACTCTGTGGAGATGGGAGAACCTTCCAGAAGTACAACCATCTCTGCAGCACTCCACCAATCAGGCCTTTATGGTATAGTGGTCAGACATAAGACACCCCTCAGTAAAAGGCACATGACAACCCACTTAGAGTTTGCCAAAAGGCACCTAAAGACTGAAAGAAGATTCTCTGGTCTGATGAAACCCGAGATTGAACTCTTTGTCCTGAATTCTGTGTCACGTCTGGAGGAAAACTGGCAACACCCCTACGGTGAAGTATGGTGGTGGCCGCATCTTGCTGTGGGTATGTTTTCCAGCGGCAGGGAATAGGAGACTAGTCAGGATCGAGGCAAAGACGAACAGAGTATCCTTGATGAAAACCTACTCCAGAGCACTCAGGACCTCAGACTGGGGCGAAGGTTCACTTTCAAACAGGACAACGACCCTAAGCACACACCCAAGACAATACAGGAGTGTCTTTGGGTAAAGTTTCGGAATGTCCTTAAGTGGCCCAGCCAGATCCCAGACATGAACCTTATCGAACATCTCTGGAGAGACCTGAACATAGCTGTGCAGCAACGCTCCCCATTCAACCTGACAGAGCTTGAGAGGATCTGCAGAAAAGAATGGGAGAAACTCCCCAAATACATGTGTACCAAGCTTGTAGTGTCATACCCAAGAAGACTTGAGGCATCACTGCCAAAGATGCTTCAAGAATATATTGAGTAAAGTGTCTGAATACTGAATCCTGAATAGTGTCTGAAAACGTATGTAAATGTAATTTTTCATTTTTGTAAGTGTTGCGTAACTGTCTGCAGGGAAGTCAGGCGCAGGAGAGCAGAAATGGGTAACAGCAGGAGCACTTTAATGACTCAAAAACAAAGGGCACCCAGAACAGCAAAATACGGGTTGAAACAACCTGTCGCCAACCAGTCAGAAATACACAAACAATTCCACACACAGACATGGGGGGAACAGAGGGTTATATACACTACAAATAATGAGGGAATGTAAACCAGGTGTATGAGAAAACAAGACAAAATCAATAGAAAATGAAAGGTAGATCAGCGATGGCTAGAATACCGGTGACGTCGACCGTCGAACGATAAAGGAGAGGAACCGACTTCGGTGGAAGTCGTGACAATTTTATTTGTCATAAATTAGTAAAAATGTCTAAAAACCTGTTTTTGCTTTGTCATTATGGGGTATTGTGTATGGATTGATAAGGGGAAGAAACTATTTAATACATTTTAGAAAACTGATGTAACATAACAACATTTTGGACAAAGTGAAGGGATATGAATCATTTCCGAAGGCACTGTTTATATATCTGTGTATATATATCTGTATATATATATCTGTATATATATTTGTTTATATATCTGTATATATTTCTGTATATATATATATATCTGTATATATATATATATATATATATATCTGTATACATATCTGTATATATATTTGTATATATATCTGTATATATTCCATTCCAGTATTTTACTTGCTATATTGTATTTACTTTGCCATCTTGGCCTTTTTTGCCTTTACCTCCCTTATCTCACCTCATTTGCTCACATCGTATATAGACTTAGTCTTCTACTGTATTATTGACTGTATGTTTGTTTTACTCCATGTGTAACTCTGTGTTGTTGTATGTGTCGAACTGCTTTGCTTTATCTTGGCCAGGTCGCAATTGTAAATGAGAACTTGTTCTCAACTTGCCTACCTGGTTAAATAAAGGTAAAATAAAAAATAAAAAAATATATATATCTGTATATATATATGTCTGTATATATCTGTATGGGCAGAAGTGGAGTGGGCAGAAGTGGAGTGGGCAGAAGTGGAGTGGGCAGAAGTGGAGTGGGCAGAAGTGGAGTGGGCAGAAGTGTTTTTAAAGATGTGTTTCAAATGCTGTATTCAAACCATGTTTTACCAGCAGACATATGATGAAAACCTCTCCTCTACTGTAAATCTATTGTTCACTGGTTTAGTGGGTAATCTCTTTTTGTTTAGCTCCCCTACTTTTTGTCTTGTTCCCAATGTCTTTCCCTTTATGACTTGTCTGGCCTCCAGATCTTAGAGTGTTTTAATGGACCAGCTTTCCTCTCTTGGCCAGAGAGATGTGTCTTATCTTCCTCCCTAGGCCATTACTTCACCAACTGTCTTTCTCTCTATCGTCCCTTCTCTCCTCCTTCTCACTGCCCCTCATTCCTCCCTTATTCCTTCTTTATTTTCTCCCAAGTGCATCTCAGTGCAAGAGGCGTCACTACAGTACTTGTTTCAAGTCAAGGTTGTGTCACATCCGGCCGTGATTGGGAGTCCCATAGGGTGCCCAGCGTCATCCGGGTTTGGCCGGGGGTAGACCGTCATTGTGTTCTTTACTGACTTGCCTAGTTAAATAACGGTTCAAGCAAACATTTCACTTTTTTTTTTAAATCTCCCTCCTCTCCCCTCCCTCCCTTCTCCCCTACCTCCCTTCTTCTCCCCTCCCTCCCTTCTCCCCTCTAATTTAACAGCAGTCTGTCTCTATATGAATATTTATGGCATTTATCTCATCTTCTCTGTGTAAACACTACTTACTTTACTGTACCCCTGACTGACACACACACACACACACACACACACACACACACACACACACACACACACACACACACACACACACACACACACACACACACACACACACACACACACACACACACACACACACACACCTCAGGGAGTTGATGTAAATGAGAATGTGATCTCAGTCAACTGGTCTGGTAAAACAAGGGTTTAATAAACAACAAGCACACACACATCATCAACAACCGTGATCAGGATAGGGGTGTAAAGGGTGATAGGGCAGGGGTGTAGGGGTGATAGGGCAGGGGTGTAGGGGTGATAGGGCAGGGGTGTAGGGGTGATAGGACAGGGGTGTAGGGGTGATCAGGGTAGGGGTGATCAGGGTAGGGGTGATCAGGGGAGGGGTGATCAGGGTAGGGGGGGTAGGGGAGATCAGGGTAGGGGGGGGTGATCAGGGTAGGGGGGTAGGGGTGATCAGGGTAGGGGGGGGGGGTCAGGGTAGGGGGGTAGGGGTGATCAGGGTAGGGGTGGGTAGGTGTGATCAGGGTAGGGGGGGTAGGGGTGATCAGGGTAGGGGGGGGTAGGGGTGATCAGGGTAGGGTTGTATGGGTGATCCTGTTTGGCCCTGCCCGGGTGTCCTCGGATGGGGCCACAGTGTCTCCTGACCCCTCCTGTCTCAGCCTCCAGTATTTATGCTGCAGTAGTTTATGTGTCGGGGGACTAGGGTCAGTTTGTTATATCTGGAGTACTTCTCCTATTCTATACAGTGTCCTGTGTGAATTTAAGTGTGCTCTCTCTAATTCTCTCTTTCTCTCTTTCTTTCTCTCTCTCGGAGGACCTCAGCCCTTGGACAATGCCTCAGGACTACCTGACATGATGACTCCTTTCTGTCCCCAGTCCACCTGGCCGTGCTGTTGCTCCAGTTTCAACTGTTCTGCCTTATTATTATTGGACCATGCTGGTCATTTATGAACATTTGAACATCTTGGCCATGTTCTGTTATAATCTCCACCTGGCACCCGGCCAGAAGAGGACTGGCCACCCCACATAGCCTGGTTCCTCTCTAGGTTTCTTCCTAGGTTTTGGCCTTTCTAGGGAGTTTTTCCTAGCCACCGTGCTTCTACACCTGCATTGCTTGCTGTTTGGGGTTTTAGGCTGGGTTTCTGTACAGCACTTTGAGATATCAGCTGATGTACGAAGGGCTATATAAATAAAATAGATTTGATAGGACAGGGGTGTAGGGGTGATAGGACGGGGGTGTAGGGGTGATAGGACGGGGGTGTAGGGGTGATCAGGGTAGGGGTGTAGGGGTGATCAGGGTAGGGAGGTAGGGGTGATCGGACAGGGGTGTAGGGGTGATCGGATAGGGGTGTAGGGGTGATAGGACAGTAGGGTAGTGGTGATAGGACAGGAGGGTAGGGGTGATAGGACAGGAGGGTAGGGGTGATAGGACAGGGGTGTAGGGGTGATAGGACAGGGGTGTAGGGGTGATAGGATGGGGGTGTAGGGGTGATCAGGGTAGCGGTGTAGGGGTGATCAGGAAGTAAACAATATGTATTTAAAGGATGTGTACTGCCCAGAGTGTGATGTCTTCCTGTATGTAGCAGAGCCAAGTTCAGCAAGCAGATACATTTTTCACACCTCAAAAGCGTAACACCTTAACACCTTAACACCTTAACACCTTAACAACTTAACAACTTAACACCTTTACACCTTTACACCTTAACACCTTAACACCTTAACAACTTAACACCTTTACACCTTTACACCTTAACACCTTAACACCTTAACACCTTAACACCTTAACACCTTTACAACTTAACACCTTAACACCTTAACACCTTTACAACTTAACACCTTTACAACTTAACAACTTAACACCTTAACACCTTAACACCTTAACACCTTTACAACTTTACACCTTAACACCTTAACAACTTAACAACTTAACAACTTAACACCTTAACACCTTAACACCTTAACAACTTAACACCTTAATAACTTAATAACTTAACAACTTAACACCTTAACACCTTAACAACTTAACTACTTAACACCTTAACACCTTAACACCTTAACACCTTAACAACTTAACACCTTAATAACTTAACAACTTAATAACTTAATAACCTGTCGCCTAATACCTATTGCCTTATTTTACCTGGTAAAATAAAAACCTACCAGAGTCTAACGAGTCTAACCAGAGTCTAACCAGTCTAACCAGAGTGTAACCAGTCTAACCAGAGTCTAACCAGTCTAACCAGAGTGTAACCAGTCTATCCAGAGTCTAACCAGTCTAACCAGAGTCTAACCAGAATGTAACCAGTCTAACCAGAGTCTAACCAGTCTAACCAGTCTAACCAGAGAATAACCAGTCTAACCAGAGTGTAACCAGTCTAACCAGAGTGTAACCAGTCTAACCAGAATGTAACCAGTCTAACCAGAGTCTAACCAGTCTAACCAGAATGTAACCAGTCTAACCAGAGTCTAACCAGAGTATAACCAGTCTAACCAGAGTCTAACCAGAGTATAACCAGTCTAACCAGTCTAACCAGAATATAACCAGAGTTTCACCAGTCTAACAAGAGTATAACCATTCTAACCAGAGTATAACCAGAGTATAACCAGTCTAACCAGAGTATAACCAGTCTAACCAGAGTATAACCAGTCTAACCAGAGTATAACCAGTCTATCCAGAGTATAACCAGTATAACCAGAATATAACCAAAGTCTAACCAATCTAACCAGAGTATAACCAGAGTTTCACCAGTCTAACAAGAGTATAACCATTCTAACCAGAGTCTAACCAGTCTAACCAGAGTATAACAAGTCTAACCAGAGTCTAACCAGAGTATAACCGGTCTAACCAGAGTCTAACCAGAGTTTAACCAGTCTAACCAAAGTTGAACCAGTCTAACCAAAGTTGAACCAGTCTAACCAGTCTAACCAGAGTCTAAGCAGAGTCTAACCAGTCTAACCAGAGTCTAACCAGAGTTTAACCAGTCTAACCAGAGTATAACCAGTCTAACCAGAGTATAACCAGTCTAACCAGAGTATAACCAGTCTAACCAGAGTATAACCAGTCTAACCAGAGTATAACCAGTCTATCCAGAGTATAACCAGTATAACCAGAGTATAACCAGTATAACCAGAGTATAACCAGTCTAACCAGAGTATAACCAGAGTATAACCAGTCTAACCAGAGTTTAACCAGTCTAACCAGAGTATTACCAGTCTAACAAGAGTATAACCAGTCTAACCAGAGTATAACCAGAGTTTAACCAGTCTAACCAGGGTCTATCCAGAGTCTGACCAGTCTAACCAGAGTCTGACCAGTCTAACCAGAGTTTAACCAGTCTAACCAGAGTCTATCGAGAGTATAACCATAGTATAAGAGAGTTTAACCAGTCTAACCAGGGTCTATCCAGAGTCTGACCAGTCTAGCACTGTTCCCTGGTATTCCATCATTGTAAATAAGAATTTGATCTTCACTGACTTGCCTAGTTAAATAAAGGTAAAAAAATATATAAAGTTGGATCTCATTTCCATGTTTGACACACTCACTTATTGATACAGTATGTAACGTCTTTCTTCCTGGGAAAGAGAGGACCAAAGCGCAGCGAGGTGAGTGTTCATCTTCTTTAATAATAAATCCCAATTGAACACTTCAAATTACAAAACAACAAATGTGAAAACAGTCCTATCTGGTGCATAGACACAAAGACAGGAACCAATCACCCACAAAACCCAACACAAAACAAGCTACCTAAATATGGTTCCCAATCAGAGACAATGACTAACACCTGCCTCTGATTGAGAACCATATCACACACACACACACACACACACACACACACACACACACACACACACACACACACACACACACACACACACACACACACACACACACACACACACACACACACACACACACACACACACACAGTCTTTGGGACTTGTTGACTGATAAGGCTGACTCACAGTGCAGTGGTCTGCAGCACTCGAGATGTGTATTGATATTACATTAGCACTAACTACCCTGCTGCCTCCTCCCTGCTGAAGCCTCAATTAAACCAGCCATGTCTAACCCCGGCTTCACACCAATAACCCTGCAATAACCCGCTGACTCCCCATCCAACCCCAACATCACACCATTAACCCTACACTAACCCCCTATAATATCTTCTCTCTCCCAGAATACGATTCTCTCTCTCCCAGGCTACATTTCTGACTCTCCCAGTCTACCACTCCCTCTCGCCTAGTCTACAACTCCCTCTCTCCTAGTCTACCACTCCCTCTCTCCTAGTCTACCACTCCCTCTCTCCTAGTCTACCACTCCCTCTCTCCCAGTCTACCACTCCCTCTCTCCTAGTCTACCACTCCCTCTCTCCCAGTCTACCACTCCCTCTCTCCTAGTCTACCACTCCCTCTCTCCCAGTCTACCACTCCCTCTCTCCTAGTGTACCACTCCCTCTCTCCTAGTCTACCACTCCCTCTCTCCCAGTCTACCACTCCCTCTCTCCTAGTCTACCACCCCCTCTCTCCTAGTCTACCACTCCCTCTCTCCTAGTGTACCACTCCCTCTCTCCTAGTCTACCACCCCCTCTCTCCTAGTCTACCATTCCCTCTCTCCTAGTCTACCACTCCCTCTCTCCCAGTCTACCACCCCCTCTCTCCTAGTCTACCACTCCCTCTCTCCCAGTCTACCATTCCCTCTCTCCCAGTCTACCACCCCCTCTCTCCTAGTCTACCACTCCCTCTCTCCTAGTCTACCACTCCCTCTCTCCTAGTCTACCACTCCCTCTCTCCTAGTCTACCACTCCCTCTCTCCCAGTCCACCACTCCCTCTCTCCCAGTCTACCACTCCCTCTCTCCTAGTCTACCACCCCCTCTCTCCTAGTCTACCACTCCCTCTCTCCTAGTCTACCACTCCCTCTCTCCTAGTCTACCACTCCCTCTCTCCCAGTCTACCACTCCCTCTCTCCTAGTCTACCACTCCCTCTCTCCCAGTCTACCACTCCCTCTCTCCTAGTCTACCACTCCCTCTCTCCCAGTCTACCACTCCCTCTCTCCTAGTCTACCACTCCCTCTCTCCCAGTCTACCACTCCCTCTCTCCCAGTCTACCACTCCCTCTCTCCTAGTCTACCACTCCCTCTCTCCTAGTCTACCACTCCCTCTCTCCTAGTCTACCACTCCCTCTCTCCCAGTCTACCACTCCCTCTCTCCTAGTCTACCACTCCCTCTCTCCTAGTCTACCACTCCCTCTCTCCTAGTCTACCACTCCCTCTCTCCCAGTCTACCACTCCCTCTCTCCTAGTCTACCACTCCCTCTCTCCTAGTCTACCACTCCCTCTCTCCTAGTGTACCACTCCCTCTCTCCCAGTCTACCACTCCCTCTCTCCCAGTCTACCACTCCCTCTCTCCTAGTCTACTACTCCCTCTCTCCTAGTCTACCACTCCCTCTCTCCTAGTCTACCATTCCCTCTCTCCTAGTCTCCCACTCCCTCTCTCCTAGTCTACCACTCCCTCTCTCCTAGTCTACCACTCCCTCTCTCCCAGTCTACCACTCCCTCTCTACAAACTTTGCTTCATCTTTTGCTCAAGAACTTGTCTCTATTGCTGACTAATTTCTTCCAGTATTTTCCCCCCTCCTTTATTTCCCATTGTTCTTCCTCCATTTCTCCCTTGCTCTGTTCCTCCCTTGCACCCTTGCACCCTTGCTCTGTTCCTCCCTTGCACCCTTGCACCCTTGCTCTGTTCCTCCCTTGCACCCTTGCACCCTTGCTCTGTTCCTCCCTTAATCCCTTGTTTGTTGTTTAATTAATTTCTTAGACCTATATGAGAAGTGTAGTAGCCATTGTGAGCTGTGTATGTGGTTCCTAAAGCAACCTGCGGAGTGTGTGTGGTGTGTGTGACTTGATGAAGGTTTGGGTTCCCCTGCTCCCTGGCGTGGTGCTAAGGGGATTTGCTATGCTCTGGTAATGCTATTAGTGCTGCTGTGGATTATACTCACTCACAGAAGGGGTAGAGGGGTTTAGACATGCCGTGCTGTGCCACCGGGTTTCTGTGTGTGGATCGGTGGCTGTAGTGGCTGTGTTGTCAAGCGTTTGGGCCAGTGTAGGGTTGATGGATACAGACAAAACTGGCATGCAAGAACAGACACAAACACAAACATGCAAGAACACACACACACAAACACAAACACTCACACACTCATAATCAAAGACTCTCAAACATTCTCCACTGCTTCTCTCATTCTCCACTGCTTCTCCACTGCTTCTCTCATTCTCCACTGCTTCTCTCATTCTCCACTGCTTCTCCACTGCTTCTCTCATTCTCCACTGCTTCTCTCATTCTCCACTGCTTCTCCACTGCTTCTCTCATTCTCCACTGCATCTCTCATTCTCCACTGCTTCTCTAATTCTCCACTGCTACTCTCATTCTCCACTGCTTCTCTCATTCTCCACTGCTTCTCTCATTCTCCACTGCTTCTCTCATTCTCCACTGCTTCTCTCATTCTCCACTGCTTCTCCACTGCTTCTCTCATTCTCCACTGCTTCTCTCATTCTCCACTGCTTCTCTCATTCTCCACTGCTTCTCCACTGCTTCTCTCATTCTCCACTGCATCTCTCATTCTCC